>NC_136270.1:106533239-106943239 GCF_964187855.1 Myxine glutinosa
ACAAACGAGATCTGCGGAGCGAGTTGGTCGAGTCGTGTTAACCAAGATGGCGACGCGGCGGCTACACTTTTCACGGAGTATGAGCTTTCTATATATTTTCAATTCAGTGCGCCAGACTCGCTCACGTACTTGATTTGTGGCATAGACATGGCCATTGGGCCTTCACGGTGTAATTTGTGCGAGGCTTTTGTCCGAGTGAGCTTGAGTCGAGAGGGCGAATGTACTGGTTGGGAATGTATGGGTCTCCCTTCCCCGCCCGGCAACGCCGGTACTGGAGGGCGTCACAGAATCGGTGAGTCTCCATAATCCACTTCGTGCTGTTGTTGCGAAGATGCAGGACGATGTCGCGATTGTTGTGCTGCTCTCCTCCCATGAGAACTGCAACGTCATTGTTGACTGGCCCTCCCCTTCCCCCCTCTCCCTCCCCTTCCCGCCACTCCCCTCCCCCTCCGTCCTCCCCTTCCCCCCTCTCCCTCCCCTTCCCCCCTCTCCCTCCCCTTCCCCCTCTCCCTCCCCTTCCCTCCCCTTCCCTCCCCCTCCCCCCTCCCCTTCCCCTCCCCCCCTCCCCTTCCCCTCCCCCCTAACCTTCCCCCTCCCCCTAACCTTCCCCCTCCCCCCTAACCTTCCCCCTCCCCTTCCCTCCCCTCCCCCTCCCGTTCCCCCTAACCTTCCCCCTCCCCATCCCCCTCCCCACCCCCCTCCCCTTCCCTCCTCCCCCTCCCCCTCCCCTTCCCTCCTCCCCCTCCCCCTCCCTTTCCCCCCTCCCCCTTCCCCCATCCCCTCCCCCTCTCCCCTCCCCTCCCCCTCCCTTTCCCCCCTCCCCTTCCCTTCCCCCTCCCCTTCCCTTCCCCCTCCCCTCCCCCGCCCGGCAATGCCGGGTACTTCTGCTATTCTACTATATAAGAGAGCCTTTGGTCTGTGCTTGTGTCTGTCTGTGTGTCGCCATTTTTCTCAGAGATGGCTGAACGGATCTTCGTCAAACTTTCAGAGGTTCATCAGTGAGTGCCTGGGAGTGTTTTAGGCAAAAAAGTTACTTTTTTGGTTTTAAGAAATCGCTCTTATAGTGCCGAAGACTTTTTATTAATGACAGTTATATACAAGTACACATTCACATAAAGAAATACAAAACAATCACCAGACATTTGAATACAAATAATAAAACAATTCCGGGAGCGGTCAAAGTTAGTGGTAAGGCTTCTTCTTCTTCTTCCTGAACGTCATCATACTTAACTCAGAAACGTGATGAACGGTACATTCTGCAGCATATATTCAACAAAAAGGTAAATGATGATTTGACATTTGTGATGGATTCTGATTTGGATGTATAATCAGGTTCACTATGTTTTTTCGTTCAAAATTTTGGTAGATTAGCAAAACTATACATTTTTGGAATATTCAGAGCATGAGGAATCCAAAAATTAATGTTTACATTTGCGTAGACACCTTTGCGAAAATGACACTCAGGATAGTGATGAAGATCTGTAAAAGCATATTCCTGAACGGTATAGACCTCGTAGATCCTGTGTATAGGACTTATAGTTCAATCTGATACTACCTATAACTTCCTATAACAACCTATAACTTCAAAGGACTTGCAATATCATGTATTATGTAATACAGTTATATCACAAATATAAAGACAATGGTTTTCAATTACCTTTGTTTGTTGCTTTTCTATAATCCTGAGCACTATTTTGAGGCCTTTATTGGATTCCTTGACCCAGAAAACATAGGACTAGCATATTTAATTAAGTCTCTAGGTTGACTAGAAGCCGAGATCGCGCAAAATATGTATTTTATGGCGGCCATTTTCAAAATCCAAAATGGCGGCCATGCAGGTGTTTGTGCAAATGCCAACATTGATTTTCAGATTCTCCATGCTCTGGAGATTCCAAAAATGTACAGGTTTGCTAATCCCAAAATTTTGAAAGAAATTATATTTGTTAACATAGTGAACCTGAATATCTTCATCACTGTCCTGAGTGTCATTTTCGCAAAGGTGTCTACGCAAATGTAAACATTAATTTTTGGATTCCTCATGCTCTGAATATTCCAAAAATGTATAGTTTTGCTAATCTACCAAAATTTTGAACGAAATTATATTTGTTAACATAGTGAATCTGACTAGTGTTACGGATCCCGGATTTAGAGGAGTTACTATTCATGTCATTGCTTATTAATGTTTATTCTATTAAAGGTTGTTGTGGTTAAAGGGTTAGAGAGGCTCCGGATAACAGGAGACCGGAAACGGGATAGTGAACCGGAAGAAGAAAAAGACACGAGGTCCGGGAGAAGCGGCGATCTTCTTCTTCCTCGCCCAGCTCCGACGCGAGCGGTGTCGATATTGAGCAGCGTGGGGAACGCTGCGTTTGAAAGCCCGTCTGGCGAGAGGAGTTACCTGTGCGGGGTAATTACCGGTTACGCGTCAAGTTGCCGTGGGTTCGTGCACGGAACCAAGCGTCCGGCACAGTTCGCCTCAACGTCTACAAGGACGCGTACAGGTCGCACCTTGGGCCTCGCGCGCTTTGCGAGCCGCGCCTTGCTTTGTCCGCTTTGCTTTGCAAGGAGGTGTGCGCTGCAGCAGCTGTTCCCGGTACGCGACGTGCACGTTTGGAGCACGTCAGCCAGGGGTTCGTTCAACCGCCCGTGTGCGGAGAAGTCGACCTTCACCTTGGTCTGGAGGGGCCCAGAGACATTGTGAGGGACAGTGACCATTGAGGGGTCGTGAGTGGGGAAAGGGGGGAAATATATGAGATGGCCATCTTAGTAATATTGGTGATTGATTGTTGATGGTTGTTGATTGATTGGGGAATATATTATTGAGTAATCCGGATCCTTGGTGTGGGGTTTCTTATTGACTTGAATTATTGTGTCTTTCATATTGATTGCGCTACGAAAGCGTATAAATCAGAGATCTTTCTGGCGGGGTCTTCCCATGGTCCGGGGGTCACCAAGACCAGGTAGTTACCGGGAGGACCACGTAACAGAATTGGGGGCTCGTCCAAATTACGATTTGCGGATTCGCAATTGGGTCTACGTCCGGGATCTATAAAATTTTCTAAATTTTAGTCCGGGAAAGAATTCCCAAGAGTGGGAACTTTTCCAACGTTCCCAAAATTGTTTTGCTCTGCCGAACAAAACAACAACAACAAAAAAAAAACAATAGCAATAATAGTAATACTGTTGCTTTTCTTTGTTGGAAATTTCTGGGGTGAAGGTTAACAGGTGTTACCAGTAGTCACCATGGCGTTTGTGGCACAGAACTTTGCGGTAACCCCTAGTGAGGCACAGTTCCGAGCATTACTAAAATCGGACCTCTTGAAATTGGCCAAACATTTTAACTTGAAGGTCCGAACTAATTTGAGGAAGGCAGAGTTGCAGACCACGGTGATACATCTATGGTGGGATTAGGAACATGGGACGAGTTAGCCTGGCAGTGGCTACCCGAAGAACCAAAAGACGTTGAGCTCCGGAAACTGGAGTTGCAATTACGGAGCCAGGAACGGATCAAAGTAGAGGAAAGGAAAGCAGAAGAGAGGAGAGAAGAGAAACAAGCAGAGGAAAGGAGAGTGGAACGAGAACTCCAGGAAAGGTTAAAAGAAGAGGAAAGGAAAGCAGTAGAGAGGAGAGAAGAGAAACAAGCAGAGGAAAGGAGAGTGGAACGAGAACTCCAGGAAAAGGAAAGCAGAAAAGGAAAGAGCAGAAGAAGAAAGGAATGCAGAAGAGAGGAGAGAAGAGAAACAAGCAGAGGAAAGGAGAGTGGAACGAGAACTCCAGGAAAGGTTAGAAGGGAGAAAAGCAGAGGAGAGGAGAGCTGCCAGGGAACTCGAAGCAGAGGAGAGAAAAGCCGAAAGGGAGTTGAAGGAACGTGATCTGGCGCTTCAGCAAGAAATTAAATTCAAGGAGCTGGATTTAATGAGAGAACGGGGAGAGGTACCACCCTTGCTGACGGGGTCGACACCTAGCCAGAACACCTGGGAGGTGGGCAGACATGTGAGGCTGGTTCCACCCTTCAGTGAAAAGGAAGTCACTCAATTTTTTCCACACTTTGAGAAAGTGGCTCGACAGTTAAACTGGCCGGAGGAGGCCTGGACCATACCAGTGCAAAGTGTGCTGGTGGGTAAAGCTCAAGAGATTTATTCGGCGCTACCAATGGACCAATGTGCAGATTATGAGGTATTGAAGAAGCACATCCTCAAAGCCTATGAGTTGGTTCCTGAAGCTTACCGGCAAAAATTCAGGAATGCCAGGAAGAGGGAGAGTGAGACCCATGTGGAGTTTGCCAGAGTGAAAGAAAACATGTTTGATCGGTGGTGTGAGTCGAAAGGAGTCGGGAACGACTTCGAAGCATTGCGTGACATGATGCTGGTGGAGGAATTTCAACAGTGTGTCCACGAGGACATCAAAGTGTACCTGCAGGAAAAGAAAGTACCAAAGTTGTGGGACGCAGCCACCATGGCAGATGATTATGCCTTAACACACCGGATAGGGGTCCACACACCTAGCTCCTCGCCTAGACTTCAGCAGGGGAGTTATGGAACACCCGGTGCGGAGAACGACAATACATGGCGGCGGCCTCGAGAGGATTATGGGGACAATGCGGATACCCCAACTGTTCGAAATCAGAGGGCTACAGGCCCAAGACAAACTTATTTCCCGGGGGGCCCGAGGCAGACCACGAGTTTTTCCTCCGGGCCTACTTGCGCCTTTTGCAAAAAACCTGGACACTTGATGTCCAGTTGTTACCTCATGAAAAGGGACAACCCAGAGCGGAGTCTGACTATTACAACTCCGAATGCGATGGCTAGCGTAAGAAATCGCCCACAGAAGAGTTACCAACCATTTATTTATGAGGGGTTTGTCTCACTCGAGGGAGACTTGACTAACCCAAGACCTGTTAGGGTATTGAGGGACACAGGAGCCCATCAATCCTTAATGCTTGAAGGCATTTTGCCATTGTCAAAGAGTACCGCAACTGGTGATAGTGTTCGGTTACAAGGGATCGGTGGCTGTGTTAGTGCCCCACTTCATGTCATCCATTTGGAATCCGATTTGGTGTCAGGACCGGTCACCGTCGGTTTACAAGCCACGCTTCCTGTAGAGGGGGTATCTGTGATTATCGGGAATGATTTGGCCGGGGGGCAAATTTATGGTAACCCGAGGGTGGGTAAAGAGCCCCGCAGGGGAAATAACACCACCCCAGCTCGGGATGGCAACAAAAGTTCCAAGTTATTCGTAGGGGGACTGAACTTCAACACAGAGGAAGAAGTTCTGACCTCTGTCTTCAACAGATATGGGCCGCTGGTGGAAGTGCGGGTGGTAAAAGACAGGGAAACGCAACGGTCAAGAGGGTTCGGCTTTGTCACGTTTGCAAGCACAAGAGACGCCAGGGAGGCAGAGAAGAATTGGAATGGTAAGGATTTGGAGGGTCGGACCATAACAGTAGGGAAGGCATTTCGTCGGCGTCGAGAGGTCTACAGAAGAGGACCACTGGGCGGTAGTTTTGGTGTTGGCAGCAGCCGATATTACTATGGAGGCTCCCAGAGTTACGGCATCTCCCGAAAGAATGATTGGCAGAGGACTGGCCGAGAAGGAGACCGCCAGTCAGGGGACTGCTGGGACAAGGGGTCCCACCGTAACTGTTAGGAGTCCGGAGAAGTTGAAGCCCTCTATATACGGCGGAGCCGCCGAGCCTGGGCTCCTACACGGGCTAACCGTGAACGCCACGTTCTTAAAAGGCGTCCTGGTAGGGAACGTTCCTCCACGGACTAACCGTGAACTCCACGTTCTTAAAGGCGTCCATGTAATGAACTTTCCTCCCCGGACTAACCGTGAACCCCACATTCCTTAAGGCGTCCATGTAGTGAGTACTCAGCTGGGCCTCCATCCAAGAGCAACTAGAAGTGGTTGACGCTTGGTCTAGAGGGAATTACCTTGGAATCTCTGGAGGGTTTTGGTGAAAGTTTGTTGCTTTATTTTTGAGATGCGATAATTGTGCCCGGGGGGAACTGATGATTTGGGGTATCGGGTTGGTTTATCAAAGTTGGCCGGCACAGAAAGTTTTCGCGGGGTTCAAACTTTCTTTCTTGAAGGGGGGGGAGTGTTACGGATCCCGGATTTAGAGGAGTTACTATTCATGTCATTGCTTATTAATGTTTATTCTATTAAAGGTTGTTGTGGTTAAAGGGTTAGAGAGGCTCTGGATAACAGGAGACCGGAAACGGGATAGTGAACCGGAAGAAGAAAAAGACACGAGGTCCGGGAGAAGCGGCGATCTTCTTCTTCCTCGCCCAGCTCCGACGCGAGCGGTGTCGATATTGAGCAGCGTGGGGAACGCTGTGTTTGAAAGCCCGTCTGGCGAGAGGAGTTACCTGCGCGGGTAATTACCGGTTACGCGTCAAGTTGCCGTGGGTTCGTGCACGGAACCAAGCGTCCGGCACAGTTCGCCTCAACGTCTACAAGGACGCGTACGGGTTGCACCTTGGGCCTCGCGCGCTTTGCGAGCCGCGCCTTGCTTTGCCCGCTTTGCTTTGCAAGGAGGTGTGCGCTGCAGCAGCTGTTCCCGGTACGCGACGTGCACGTTTGGAGCACGTCAGCCAGGGGTTCGTTCAACCGCCCGTGTGCGGAGAAGTCGACCTTCACCTTGGTCTGGAGGGGCCCAGAGACATTGTGAGGGACAGTGACCATTGAGGGGTCGTGAGTGGGGAAAGGGGGGAAATATATGAGATGGCCATCTTAGTAATATTGGTGATTGATTGTTGATGGTTGTTGATTGATTGTGGAATATATTATTGAGTAATCCGGATCCTTGGTGTGGGGTTTCTTATTGACTTGAATTATTGTGTCTTTCATATTGATTGCGCTACGAAAGCGTATAAATCAGAGATCTTTCTGGCGGGGTCCTCCCACGGTCCGGGGGTCACCAAGACCAGGTAGTTACCGGGAGGACCACGTAACACCAGTAATTCCTTTCCCATTATATTTGCCATCATTTCAAATATGTTAATGTTTCTTTTTCTCTTGAGCAACGCCGGGTACTCCAGCTATAAATGCTTTTATACTTTATTCGGGGTACAAATACAAATACAACCTTGCCTGGGGGGTAACATAGGTTATGTGGCCGCGGCCTCATTCGGGAGTGTGGGGGACGGGGAGAGGGGCGTAAACTCTCGATGCACTCGTAAATGTGTACCGTGTAGCGCCACCTGGTGATGGTGACAGAGGGTATTACAATTTCCTTTTTTACCTGGGCAACACTGAGGTTATGAAGCACTCTTTGCATGGGAAACTTTTTCCTCCTTCCCTTCTCCTCCTCCCACAAAAGGGAGGGGTCTGTCAGAGCCACTCCACCCCCTAAAATATGTATATGTAGTATATATTTCCCCTCCCTCTCCTCTCACCTCCCCTCTCTTCCCCCTTCCACTCCTCTCATTCCCTTCCTCACCCCTCCATCTCCTGATTCCCACTCCCCCTCCCCCCTCTGCACCCCCAGAAACGCCGGGTACTCCTTCTAGTTTAATATAAACTAAGATTGTTTCGTATGTGGAGATGTTGATAATAGCATATTATATTTAAACCTTGGTGAAGGTTATTGAACATTAGACACTTCCACCCACCTACAGTACACTGGATCCTGTGGTGAAATAGTTGCTCTGAAACAACCTGCCTTATCTTCATGGAAAGCAAGTCCGACCGAAGGCAATCTCAGTGCATTCCAAAAAGTCGCAACAAGTGTCTGCTGTCTACTTTCAGGAGAGCCAGAAAACAACATCGGTCGAACCTCAACAATGAATCTTCAAATTTCTCTCCCTCCTCTAAAACCTGGTGGTGCCTTCTTAAGTCTGTCTCTGGTGTATCCTCCCCCTCAATCCCTTCCTTCTCTTTAAATGGCACCAGAGCTGACTCAGCTCATGAGAAGGCTGAATGCCTTAATTCGGCGTTTTCTTCCAAATCTTGCATACCTGACCCATGGCATATTGCGATACCCACTCACAATCAAAGGCTCATGGACTCTGCGTCTTTTTCACCTGAGAAGGTGGAGAAGTTTCTGGGAACCATTGACTCTGATTCTGCAACTTTACCGGATGACATCAGCTCAGATGTTCGAAAAACCTGTTATGCTGCCCTTGTGCATCCTCATTCTGCTTGTTTCACCCTATCAATTGCCCGAGTAATCTGCCATCTGAATGGAAATCAACCAGCATTGATCAGCGCATTGAGTTAAAAGGTGCAAACACTGATCCCCTTAACTACACACCTTTCAACGTGTTTCAAATCATCAGCAAGGTCAAGGAATCCATCGTTATAGTTGACATAAATTCCTTCCTTTTCTCCAACGACCTCACTTCAGGTCATTAATTCAGATTCAGAACAGGTTGTCCTATCTTGGGCATGCTGCTTATACTCTCCCAACAATGGTTGGAGGTCCTCAATGTCAGAAATGAGATTAGGGTTGTCGCCGGACATACAGTCAAGGCCAAAAATATTGCCACCCTTACACTTTTTTCAAATAACTCACAACTTCTCTAAAAATAAGTTGAAATTGACTAAAGTAGTTGGTCTCCACAATTCTTTATTTCACTGTTAACATTACAGAACCTTTGTTTTTGATTCAGAACTTAATGTATCCTTTTAAATCAGAAAAAAATGGCATTGACAAAATTATTGACACCCCAGACTTAATATTTGGAAGCACAGCCTTTGGACCAAATTGCAGTCAAGCGCTTCCTGTAGCCATGAATGAGCTTCCTACACCTCTCTACTGGCAGTCTGGCCCACTCTTCTTGTGCAAACTGCTCCAGTTCTCCCAGATTTGAAGGGTGCCTTCTCCGAACTGCTGTTTTCAGATCTTCCCACAGGTGTTCAATGGGATTTCGATCTGGAGTCATTGCTGGCCACTTCAGATCAGTCCAGAATTTTGTCTTGACCCATTCCTGGGTGCTTTTTGAAGTGCACCCTAACCCATGACCTTCGACGGAGTCCCAGCTTTTTGACACTGGGTTGAACATTGCACTCCAAAATGCCTTGGTAATCTCCTGATTTCATGATGCCGTGCACACATTCAAGGCACCCAGTGCCAGAGGCAGCACAGCAACCCCAAAAAATCACTGAACCTCCTCCTTGTTTGACCGTAGGGAAGGTGTTCTTTTCCTTTGAAGGCTTCATTTTGTTTTCTGTACACATAGAGATGATGTGCTTTACCAAAAAGCTCTAAATTGGTCTCATTTGTCCACAGGACATTCTCCCAGAAGGATTTTGGCTTGTTCAGGTGTGTTTCGGCAAATTCCAGTCGGGCTTTCTTATGTCTCTCTCTCAGCAGTGGGGTCCGGGGTCCTCCTGGGTCTCCTACCATAGAACCCCCTTTCATTGAGTTGGTGATGAAAGGTGTGAGTTGAAACTGTCGTACCTTGTTTCTGAAGGTCAGCTTGAATCTGGTTGGCAGTTGATCGAGGTGCTTTCTTCACCATTCAAACAATCCTTCGTTGCAATCTCAGATCAAGTTTTCTCTTGCGGTCACGTCCAGGGAGGCTTGCTACAGTGCCATGAGATTGTCCATGCTTGGCTACAATCTTGTGTGTGACCTCCTCAGACAATTTTCTGGTTTTCTTTCTTTTCTCCATGCTCATTGACACACACAGTGACACAAAACAGCAGAATGACGCCTTTTCTCTATTCAAACTGGTTGAATGAGTGATTTTTTAAAATATTGCCGGCACCTGCAACTCACCATAGGTGAGTTCAATTCCAAAGTAAAGGAGAATCACCTGCTTGAAATCTAATTATTTCTAACAACGTGCTTCGGATATGAAATCTTTCCTCTTCTCCAATGGCTTGATCTCTGATCATCAATTTGGTTTCAGACCAGGTCACTCTACTCTGGACATGCTGCTTCTGCTTTCTCAACAATAGATGGAGGTCCTCAATGCCAAACAGGAAATTAGAGCTGTATCCCTTGACATATCTCGTGCCTTCGATACGGTCTGGCACCCCGCTCTGCTCACCAAACTCTCCTCCTTTGGTATCCATGGAAATCTCCACGCATGGCTGGCGGACTTCCTCTCTAGTCGTAGTCAACATGTGGCCCTGAATGGGTTTCTCTCATCTCCTCTTCCTGTTCAGGCTGGAGTTCCCCAAGGCAGTGTTCTAGGCCCTGTGCTTTTTCTGGTCTTCATCAATGATCTCTCTGACTCTCTTGAAAATCCTCTCTATCTCTTTGCTGATGACTCTACTCTCTGCCGCTCCATTCCTCATCCCTCAGATTGGCAATCTGCAGCCTCCTCACTCTCTGCAGACCTGGACAAAATGACAGACTGGGCAAACAAGTGGAACATGTCTTTCAATCCTGACAAATCTCACACTCTTACGATGTCTCTCCGAAAAGACCGACTGGACAACACTCCCATCCACTTTCTGAATAATCCTCCCCAAGAAGTTCTGTCACTCAAGCTTTTGGGTCTCACTATCTGCCATGATCTTTCCTGGGAAAACCACATTTCAAATCTGGCCTCCAAAGCCAGTCGCCGACTGGGCATCCTCCATCGTGCGAAGTCCATCCTTGGCACACCTGAGCTCCTCACCACATATAAGGCTTTCATCCGCAGCTCAATGGAATACTGCTCTCCCCTCTGGGCTGGTGCTCCTGCCTCACACCTAGCTCATCTTCACGCTGTTGAAACCAAAGCGTTCAGAATCATTGGAATCTCCCGCGATGAAGCTAACTCCGAGGGCCTTTCACTCACTCACCGCAGGCAGGTGGGTGGTTTTTCCGTCTTCTACCGACTCCTCTCCGGCCATGCCCCCCCCAGCTCTCTCTGGGCTCTGTCTCCCAAATATTCCTACAGGTCGCACAAGGTCTGCCTGCAACCCTCTTATGGTTAAACTGCCAAAATCAAGACTCTCGGCTCACCTTCACTCCTTCATTCCTCTTTTCTCCCGCCTCTGGAACAAACTCCCTCACTCTCTTCAATCCCACTCCTCCCTCCAGGTCTTTAAAACAACTGTTCACCACCATCTCTTATATTCCCCCATCCAAAACCTTGATCTTTTCTACCCCCGCTAATTTCACCCCAAATCCACTTTTTTGAAATACCAACCTCTTTCCTGGAAGTCCTTGGTGTCCTTGTGTTTTATACTTCTCCCACCCGCCTCCCCCTTCCCACGCCTCCTCCCTCCAAGCCCTCTCCCTCCCACACATCTCCTGATGTCCCTGCTCTCAAATGTTGTGTTTGTGTGCTTCCCCTTCTCTCCCCATCTTGTCTGCCGCTCCCTCTTTTTATATATTTTGTTTGTCTGTTTGATTTGTTTGTGTGATAAATGTTAGCTCTTTCACGAGCCTCGATTCTGTATCCAAAAAAAAACAAAAAAACAAACAAACTTCTAAAAGGTGCCAATTATAATATTGTCTGGTCCATTTTAGGATTTCTATTTTTTTTAGTGTAATAAGCTAAGATTTAGTAATTTTTTCCAGCTTTTTTGTTTTGTTCCACTGCAAACCAAAGAAATACAAATGTGGATACCAAAATGTTTCTTTATTTCAACATTTTTCTGGAAGAAATGGTGCATTATTTGAAAGAAGTGCAAGGGTGCCAATATTTTTGGCCACAACTGCATCTCGATCTTTCAATACAGTCTGGCAACATGCCTTACTCTTCAAACCCTTTGCGTATGGCATCCATGGAGAGTGCTACTCTTGGGTTTCTGACTTCCTCTATGCTGGTAGCCAACGTGTGGCGCTCAACTGAATCTTTTAATCTCCTCACCCTGTCAGGGCTGGAGAGCCCCAAAGCAATGTCCTGGCCTCCATCATATTCCTGATCTTCATCAACAATCTCTCCAACTCTCTAGAAAATCCTCTTTGTATTTGCTGATGGCTCCACCCTCTGCCATGACATCCCTCATCCATCAGATAGACAATCAGTAGCCTCTTCCCTCTCTTCAGACCTTGAAAAAAAAAAAATCACACGATGGTCCAACACTTGGAACATGTCTTTCAATCCTGACAAATCTCACACTGTCACTCTCTGTCTGGCAAAACCTCCCATTTACTTTATTCCCCATTGAAGTTAGTTCAGCCATTCAAACTCTTGGATCTCTCTGTCAGCCATGATCTTTCTTGGGCAAACCACCTTTTAAGCTTAGTCTCCAGAGCCAGCCAGCCACTGGGTATCCTCCATCATGTGGAGTCCTTTCTTGGCACACCTGAACTCTTATCCACCTACAAGGCCTTCACCTGTAGCTTTCTGGAATAATGCTCTTCTCTTGGGGCTAGTTCTCCTGCGTCACACATTGCTGAGCTTGAGACCATGGAAACCAAGACCTTCAAGATCATTGGAATCTCCCACGATGAAGCTGAGTCAATGGACCTATCACTTTGCCATTGCAGACAGGTCGGTGGACTTTCTGTCTTCCACCAGCTTCTTTCTGGTCTTGTACCATCTGCTCTTTCCACACTTTGCCTTTTTCCACGCTTTTCTCCCACCCCCATGGTTTCTGCATGGTGCACGCGCTCCACTATTATCCCCAATCTGGTGAAACTCTGAAAATCCAGAATCACTGTTCAACTTCACCCATTAGTTCCCCTTCTTTTCCACCTGTGGAACTAACTTCCACATTCTCTCGAATCTCTTCCCTACAGCTCTTCAAGACAGCTGTCAATCACCATTTCAGATCATCCCCCATCTAACACTGTGATTTATTGTGTGCCCCAAATAGCCACCCACACTCCTAATTTTTTTTTCCAGTTTTTCCTTCCTAAGACTTCAATGCGGTGCCCATCTTGTCCATCCCTACATCTTCTCCTACCCCTTATTCTTAACTACATCCATTGTATGTCCGTCTCCGTCTATGATGTCCCTCACCCTTGCTGTTGGCGTTATCCCCTTCCTTTTGTTCGGTTGCATCCTGCGCCATATTCTAGGCCTTCCACAAGCCTTGTGTTGGTATAGAAAAAGAATCCCAAGGCTACACATCTACAAAAAAAATCCCAAGGCTACTGCCGCACTTGTGTGTGTGTGTGTGTGTGTGTGTGTGTGTGTGTGTGTGTGTGTGTTTTCCAAAAAAAAATTGGACAAGTATGTTGATCACTCCTATTTGTGTGTGTGTGTGTTTGTTTGTCTGACCACTCACTTATACTTGCGTACAGGTCACAATTTTAAACCGATATTCACGAAACTTCACCAAACAGTAGAGTTCATGGTCCGACAAAATCCCATATATTTTTTTAGGTCAAAATGTCAACATAGGTCAAAAGAACAACATAGGTTAAAGGTCAACCACCTTTTTTCGAATTTCTAAAATCCTCAATTTTCATCCAATTGACTTGGAATTTGAATGGGATTTACATATCAGCTAACTGAATTCAACCATTAAACTATTTTTGAGATAAGCATAGGTAAAAAGGTCAACATAGGCCAAAGGTCAACAACAATATCAAATTTCTAAAATCCTCAATTTTCATCCGATTGACATTAAATTTGAATATGATTTTCATATCCGCTAAATGAATTCAATCACCAACTATTTTTGAGATCAACATATGCGAAAAGGTCAACATAGGCCTGAGGTCAACCACTTTTCCCGAATCTCTAAAATCCTCAATTTTCATCTGATCGATTTGAAATCTGAATAGGATTTGCATATCATCTTACTGAAAGCAACCACCAACTATTTTTGAGATCAACATAGGCCAAATTTCTAAAATTGCCAATTTTCATCGGATTAACTCAAAATTTGAAGACGATTTCAATATCAGGTCACTAAATTCAACCACCAATTATTTTTGGGGTCAAAAGGATGCTCTACTGAGTGCCATTCTACTTTGTTCTCTTTTTCCAAGTGTCGCTCTATGAGTGATTTTTCATTTGTCTGTTTGTCTGTCTGTTTGTTTGTTTGTCCGCACAGAATAAATATGATTTTCTCTGCAACCGTTGATCCGATTGACAGGAAATTTTCACAATAGATGCACCTCCTCCTGTAGAATATTTAATGATAATGATGACGTCATAGGTCACGTGGTATGGGCGCCATTTTGGAAAAAACGACAAAATTTGCACCTCTATATCTCCGAAAGCGCTGCATCGAAAAAACTGAGACATAGCTCATTGTAAAGAACTCAAAATGTGGAATAACATATTTTCATGATCATGTCATAGGTGCCTTCATTATGACGTCATAATTCGACAAGTACAAAACTTCATCCGATCAAGATGAAATTTCTTGAGCATCATCTGGGGATAAATTCGTGGGGGGGGGGGGGGGGGGGGAATGATGACGTCACCGGTCACGTGGTTCGGCCGCCATATTTGTTTTAACAAATAAACCTTAAAACCACTGAAAACACGTCCTGGCGAGGGTCTGCAATCTCTCATTGCCCTTTCTAGTTGTTTATGTTGCTTTTTTTGGTTGCTTTTATTGGTTATGTTGCTTTTTTTGGTTGCTACAATAATAGGCCAATTAAACACATTACTGATGCAACTCAAAGGTCATTGTGGTACGATTTGTGTTATTTTGACAGGCAAGATAATTGCACATGTGATAAACAAAACAAGGACATGACATTCCAAAAATATGTTCAGGTTCCAGCAAGATGATACAAGGAAATATATCATACCAACAAGGTACTTATGCTATGCATGGGTGGGGAAGCCAAAATGTCAAAAAAAAAGATTTGAGAAATTCCATGAAAACTGCCACCCACTTTAGGACATGTGTCGGAAACCCAAAAGCTGCACAGAAAATTTGGTGGGGCTGGCCCCAAAACTGTGGGAGTCGTACTGCGTAAAGTCCTTTATCAATGTACCTATAATGATGATGATGAAGCTGATAACAATGACGATGGTGTTGGCTGAGGAGAGGGGATTGGCTCTTATGTGACATGATGAAGGAAATAGGTTATTACAGAAAGTAGGAAAAAGTCTCAAGCGAACATGCTGTGATGTCAATGGAAAAGTCTATACACAGATAATGCCGAATTGCTGAATTCCGAACCTCCTAATATGTCTACACACGGACAATGTAATTCACTCTAAAACTTCTTCATAGACTGGATTCCTATATGGGTGAAAAACTAAAAATCATAATTGTGTTGAGAAATTTATGAACCAGCAAGTGTTTCCACATGCAGTAAATGGCGAAACTGCGAATGTGGAGAGAGAGAGATAGAGAGATAGAGAGATAGAGAGAGAGAAAGAGAGTGAAAGTGAGAGTGCGAGTGCGAGTGCGAGTGCGAGAGTGCGAGAGTGAGAGAGTGAGAGAGTGAGAGAGTGAGAGAGAGAGAGAGAGAGAGAGAGAGAGAGAGAGAGAGAGAGAGAGAGAGAGAGAGAGAAAGAAAGAAAGAGAAGTAGAGAGAGAGACTTTGACTTTTGAAGCGCTTTTATTATAAAGGTAAGAAAACCATACAAGTCATGCAAATAATAAAGTCACCACAATTCAAAACATGTGCAGCCAAACAACAACAATAAAAACACCAAACACTAAAATAAAAAACTTAACAAACCATGATCAAGTTTACAAAACCCACCCTTTGCACACCATTTTTCCACAAAGGTTTGTAAATCATCTTTCATTTGGCAAAAAGAAAATTCCAAGCGTAACCTTGCCATGACTAGAGCCTTAAACACAATTACCACATCACATAAAATATCAGCATTTGCCAGGAGCTTTGCTTTTCTTGTTTTGTAGATTGCTAATTTTCCAATAGAAATTAAGAAATTAGCAAGAGCAGTCTCAGAGCGTTTTTTATAACTAAGTGGTGTTCCAAAGATAAAAACACGTGTAGAAAAAGAAAAGTTCATACGATTAAAAAAAGTTGATAAAAAAACCAAAGAAGGGAGAGAGTCTTGCACAATCTACGTAAGCATGGAAAAGGTCTTCAGAAATCATACAAAAGGGGCATTCCACTGAATTATCCTCATTAAAACGATGTAATAAAACATTGGAGGGCAACACCATATGGGCGAGTCTCCAAGCAATATCACCAGTCCTTTTAACAATCGGTGAAACATACATTGCAGACCATTGCGGATGGGAGGGAGACCCAGAAGGCAGTTTCTCTTTCCATCGAGCCCCAAAAGAAAGAGGCTGTAACGAGGGAAACCGAACTGAGATACACAAACGATAGAGTCTCTTTTTATCCTTGCTGGAAAGTGGCGATGAGGATAGCAAGATAGATGTTGTGGCGCTATCAGCTGGCAGGCTAGAGCTAGCACAGATCTGTGGTGGTGTATGGTGGTCACCAATGTTGGCGGTTGAGCTCAGGCCCAGGTGCCTAAAAACACACAGGATTTCCTGTAGGACCTTGGCTACACTCCTCAAAGATCTGATGCCAGTTCTTACTTGAAGATGTCCTGCGGAGAACCAACTGTTCCTGTTACAGTCACGAAGGTCCCGAGTCGTTTTCACGCCAGCACTCACAAAACGTTGCACAAAGGCACGTGAGCGAGGAATAGCAGGAAAGAGGGCATTGTAGAAAAGGGGTTCCCGGAGGAACCTTTCACTGTTGTATGTCCCCATTTGGTGAGTTATTGAAATGGACCGCCAGACGTTCAAGACATCTTGGTAAAAGTCAGGGAGCAGCGAAGCATCGACATGTTGCAGCTCCATGAAGAAGAGTTCACAATTGTACCCAAGCATGCCGGCTTGTTTTAGTATACAGTTTGCAGTCGATTTCCAGGGCAAGGCCTCCAGAAATATAAAACGACGAGCTGTGGAGACTCGGAAGGCCATCACCCGACAAAGAATGTCCACAAGCCCATGACCTCCTTCTGCCAGTGGGAGGCAAATAGTCTCTGGCTTTAGCCAGTGTTTGCCATCCCAAAAGAAGTCAAGTAAACATTTTTGGATTGACGACACCAACGTTGCAGGTGGCTGCAAGGCAATCATTTTATGCCATAAGAGAGGGGCCACCAGGTTGTTAATGACCAGGGCACGACCTCGGAAAGACAAGGTCGACAAAATTCCTCTCCATCTGTTTAATTTGTTGCTGATTTTGTGGAGCAAACCATCCCAATTCCTTTTGACAAAGCCTGGGGTTCCAAGGTAAACACCGAGGTATTTCACACCTTCTTTTTCCCATGTCAAATTCATAGGGAGAATTGGAAGGGCAGAAGGTGGCGTACCGCCGACCCAAACTGCTTTGCATTTCGACCAATTAATTTGCGTTGTACATGCTTGAGAGTATACCCGTAGGCACTCAAATAGCAGAGCAATGTCATTACTGCTGCGAACAGCAACACATACATCAGCATAGGCCGAAATGATAACGGGATTTTCTGATGGAGTCACTGAAAATCCCATAAGAGAAGATCGTAAACGAATCAAAAGGGGCTCAATGCAAAGAGAGTACAAGATTCCAGATAAGGGACAGCCTTGCCGAATTCCCCTCCCAATCCACAAGGGTGAACACAGACCATCATTGATTTTGATCAAGCTAAAAATGTGATTATACAATAAGGATACATATGAAATAAAGGATGCCCCAAAACCAAATTGCTTTAAAATGTGAAGCAAATACTCATGATTAACAGAGTCAAAAGCCTTTTCTTGGTCAATAAAAAAGAGACCGGTATGTTGTTGTTGAAATGCACACACATCCCACAGGTCTCGTACCAAAAAAATGTTATCGTGCATAGATCTGTGCATAACACAGTACGATTGATCCTGATGTATAACTGTGCTTAGAACAGTCTTTACACGGTTAGCTAGCGTTTTGGCAAAAATCTTGTAATCTGTGCAGAGAAGAGAGATTGGACGCCAGTTCTGTATCAATTGCAGGTCGTTTTTCTTAGGGATAAGGCAAACAACTGCACGCCGACAACTAAGGGGTAACAATCCCTCACGCAGACTGTATAAAAACACTGAGTGCAAAGCAGGACCAAGCATGTCCCAAAAAGGTTTTATAAAATTCAGCTGGTAGCCCATCAAAACCAGGAGCCTTATGATCAGCAAGGCCATCGAGCGCAGTTTTAAGTTCACCGAGAGTAATGTTCTCATCCAAGACATGCCGCTGATGCTCATCTATCTGCGGTAAATTGGTCGTAATATTCTGCATTGCAGGCACATCATTGGGCTTAAAGGAAAACAAACTCTCAAAGTAAGACCGAACAAAATGAACAATCTCCGTATTATCACGAAGAATATGCCCATCACTAGCCCGAAGACTAAGCATTTGCTGGCTCGCCTTCGTCGTCTTCTCAAACTTAAAGAAATCTTTACAACATGTGTCTGACGACAGTAAACTATTAACTCTCAGCCTGACTAAGGCACCAATACCATTTTCTTGAATTAATTCCTTAAGCAGAGTTTGTTTTTCAAAGAGGAGTTGACACCGTCTTTCATCACTGAGGACCTCAGCACCTTCCTGCAATCGTAGAATTTCTTGTTTCAAGGCATCAATACGTAATTGTTTACTTTGAGAGCAATTGGTTTTGTATTGCTGACAGAAAACACGGATCTGCGCTTTAGCATAGTCCCACCACTGACAGAGATTTAGGAAACGATGTTGGAAATACACAACCTTGTCCCAAAAAACCACAAAGGATGATTTAAAGAAAGGATCGCTCAGAAGTGAGGTGTTAAATGACCAATACAGGGTGCGGCGTTTGAAACGAGGAAAAGAAAAGCACAGTTTTACCAAAGAATGATCAGAGAAGCCTGAAGGGACAATAGCCGTATATGTCACAAGGTTGACAGCAGAGTTAGGAATATAAAATTTTATCAAGACGAGCAAGTGAAAGATGATTTAGTAAAACCCAACACCAGCTAAATTGCTGCAGGTTTGGGTGTTGTTGCCGCCATACATCGTTGAGGTCATGCCACGAAATTATACTGGAAAGAGGCCTACTTGAAGCTGGATGTGGCTCTGCACTGTTCCTATCTAAAGTTGGGTTTAAAGTACAGTTAAAGTCACCCCCTAAGCACAACAACGTATCAGAAGAGAGTTGTCTTAGGAAATTAAAGGACTGATTTTAAAAAGTTCCTCTATCTGTGCTATCGCTTGGAGCATAGACGTTAAACATAAATCGTTGCTGATTGTATTCAAACTCTACAGAGGCTAGATAGCCTGGTACGATTTCCTTAAAGATGGGGGGGGAGACAGACAAACGTGTACTGACAAAAAAAGCAATACCCGCACTCACAGAATCTGTATTACTAAAAAACCAAGTGCCAATCAGCTGTTGCTGCCAATCAGCCATGCAGTCTGCAGTGGCACGAGTTTCTTGCAATAAAAGTACATCAATCTTTTCCCTCCTGGCTAATTGCACAGTTTGGGACCGACGCAGCTGACTGCGCCCACCATTAATGTTCAAGCTTGCTATGTTCATAGAAACATAGGCAGCAACACAGCCGTTACAGGTTTAATTATTTCCTTGCTGTGACAAGGTACCTCTTCAGTCTTTTCAGTGATTGATCAGAAATATGAAGGGCCGCAGATTGTTGTACAACTTCCTGAGCCCCACTAATGAAGGCATGAGTATCAACGACAAAAATCGCAGATTTTCACGCGCTTTTTACGGTAAGTTTTTTGTAGGAAATCCACGATTTCAGCAGGAGGGACAGAGCCTCCAGAGACATGCTCCGATGAGAAGTCGGCCTCACCATCACTCAGTGAGGCAACGGAAGAACCCCCATCAGAGTCACAATCATTGCATTGAGAGTCCATTGCCGAGGCAACGGGCTCATCGACTCGAAAATCTGAGACTTCAGCACTATCACTCTGCTGACCATGAGCTTAACAAGGCTCAGCTGCCTCAATGGAGGATTCCACAGACAGATCACTAGTTCCAACACACTCACCACTCCCCACAGAGGGAGGGGTGGCACAATCAACACAAGCTTCAGCAGGGGACACACATGGAGGCTCAACCTCACATGGAGGTTTACCCTCAGAACACTGGAGAGACTCAGGTGCTGTCTGGCCAACACATACATTTTCAGCATTTATCACATTACCCTCAGAGTATTCTGAAGGTGGGGGAGGTTGAGGAATTTCCTCAACTGGAGGAAACTGCTGAGGAGGAGGTCGCGCTCCACAATAACCTTCACTAACCACTTGAGCGAAGGTTGGAGGACCGGCCAAGACCTTATTATCAGGCTCGTTGAGGTCGCTAGAAGGTGGGAGGGTTCTTTTCCTGGTTCTCTGTTTGTCTACAATGGGGTTTGCATCAGCACCATCCATACTGTTTACATCATCGACAACGATCTCAGTAGAGCCCTGCTGTTCATCACCATTCAGGCTAGTGACTATCTGTGGACTTTTTCGGGCACGAGTCCTTTAAATGACCATATTGACCACATTCAAAACAAACTAGAGACTCTGTGGAAACAAAGACCCGATAAGTGTGACCTTCGACCTTGAAGGGCAATACCGCATTTAAAGAGGTTACACCACGCGGTAAAATCATATAAACAAACCGACGAAAGGACATGACGTGTTTTAAACGGTTATTTTTCCCTCGTACAGGAACCATTGTAACTGAAGAGACGACAGAACCAAGTTTGTTTAGTTCAGTAACCAGGTCTTTGTTCTTAAGGAACGGAGGAGCGTTAGAGAGAGAAACCCGAACTGCCGGCGTGTCGAGTGGACATACCTGAACAAACACATCGGGAGCAAAGAAGAGCCCGTGCTCGACTATTTGAGCAACCATGGGCACTGTGGAAACAAAGATTACCACACGTTTATTCATGCGAGAAGCCGCTTTTACATTATCCAAACCGATTAACTCTCCGACGGCAAGGATAATGGCCTCCACATCGATTCCCGACGGAGGTGAGCAAACTAACCCATGCTTCCGGGTTAGCGCTTCAAGAGACGTGTAACGAGAGCTATCCGCCATCGTTTGCACGTTTAAACAAAGGATAAATGTATAAAGGGTTAATGAAGCCAAAAAGCTCCAGTAAACAAACGAAAAATAAAAATATTTACGAAAAAAGAAACGGAAAAAGTATTATGATTTGTAACACAAGGCGAAAAAAACCGAAGAGGGAACCGCCCTAAGGGGGAACCTTTACCGGTCTCACTACGTGTGCTCTCTCACTTTCTCACTCTCAAGAGGGGGGAGGGATGATAACGTGGAAGGGAGATACACAAAGGACAGAACAAAGGTGAGAAAAGGTAAGGCGAGGGTAAAGATACAAACCACGAGCACGGAGCTACAATGCCAAGTCACGAACAGACGCCATGACAGCGCACCGACAGCCGATAGGTGGCGACAGAGAGAGAGAGAGAGAGAGAGAGAGAGAGAGAGAGAGAGAGAGAGAGAGAGAGAGAGAAAGAGAAGTCGAGAGAGAAGTAGAGAGAGAAGTAGAGAGAGAAGAGTAGAGAGACGAGTAGAGAGAGAAGTAGAGAGAGAAGTAGAAAGAGAAGTAGAGAGAGAAGTAGAGAGAAGAGTAGAGAGAGAAGTAGAGAGAGAAGTAGAGAGAAGAGTAGAGAGAAGAGTAGAGAGAGAGAAGTAGAGAGAGAAGAGTAGAGAGAAGAGTAGAGAGAAAACACGAGAGAGAAGAGTAGAGAGAGAAGTAGGGAGAGAAGTAGAGAGAGAAGTAGAGAGAGAAGTAGAGAGAGAAGAGTAGAGAGAGAAGTACAGAGAGAAGAGTAGAGAGAGAAGTAGAGAGAGAAGAGTAGAGAGAGAAGTAGAGAGAGAAGAGTAGAGAGAGAAGTAGAGAGAGAAGTGTAGAGAGAGAAGTAGAGAGAGAAGTAGAGAGAGAAGTAGAGAGAGAAGTAGAGAGAAGAGTAGAGAGAGAAGTAGAGAGAGAAGTAGAGAGAGAAGTAGAGAGAGAGAAGAGTAGAGAGAGAAGTAGAGAGAGAAGAGTAGAGAGAGAAGTAGAGAGAGAAGTAGAGAGAGAAGAGTAGAGAGAGAAGTAGCGAGAGAAGAGTAGAGAGAGAGAAGTAGAGAGAGAAGTAGAGAGAGAAGTAGAGAGAGAGAAGAGTAGAGAGAGAAGTAGAGAGAGAAGAGTAGAGAGAGAAGTAGAGAGAGAAGAGTAGAGAGAAGAGTAGAGAGAACACGAGAGAGAAGTAGAGAGAGAAGTAGAGAGAGAAGAGTAGAGAGAACACGAGAGAGAACACGAGAGAGAAGTAGAGGGAACAGTTTTTGTACGGGTGAAAACTAAAAATCATAATTTTATTGAGAAATTTATGAAACCTCCCACCCACCTTAGGACACCCGCTGGGACCCTAAAAGGTTCCACAGAAAGTTTGGCGGGGCTATCCCCAAAACTGAGGGTGTAGACAGACAGACAAACAGACAGACAGTCCTGCTTTATTATACAGTAGATGAAAATACGTCCTCACTTTCCAAGTAAGCCCGACACTGATGTATCAAGAGCATTAGGCTGCAAAGGCTAAACAGGGGAAATATTTTAAATAAGTGCCAGTACTAACTTGATTAGATCTGCTTTTCGAAACAATTTTTTTTTTTATCCTAAGCGTTTATCGGCCCCAGGGAGCAAAGCCAGCTTAATGCCCCCACCTTAAAGGATAACATGGTGTGGGATCAAATATCATGCTTTCATAGTACGAGGAAAGCATCTCCTAATTGATTTTGATTCCATATGGAACAGAACTCAGAACTACACAATAAGTTAGTCAACACATAAACAACACATTTGCATTGTAGTGTTAATAAATATTGTTGCAATTGTCATCGGTGATTGAGCCAAAGGTTGTCTGTTATGTTGCTTCCAACCTTGGTGTGTATGACCGGGGAATGTGCAGATTTAGGAGCTGTTTCTGTGACCTTGTAACTTGTAATATCGCTGCAGCCGATTTAATCATTGCACCACCACCCACATGCCTGAGGCCCAAAACTAACAGCCATTGGCAGAGTGCCAAATGCAAGGATTAGTGTCTCGGATGGCAGCAGAGCCAGTCCTGTGGCAGTCCAAATGCACTTGTCCATTAATACAGCTTGATAAGGTTTAGAAACCAAGCCAACAACTTTCCCACAAATAGTCTGATCATATTGCTTTCACTCATCTTCTTGTTTCTTTTGATACCCATGATCCACTCTGCTGTTTTTCTTTTATTTGTTTTTATTTGTTTCTACCACTCCTTTTTAGCCGCGTCGCAAGACGCTGGTCATAGAGTGCCCTCTGCTGTTGTTCTTGTTCTTCTTCTTCTTGTTCTTCTTGTTCTTCTTGTTCTTGCAGAGAAGACAAAACCTCAAAGCTCCACCCATTCTGGGAACCATAGCTCCACCCATTGTGGGAGAGGCTTCATATAAACAAATAACCACCATTTTATTAACTCGCATAGCTTTGAGGCCTGTTTTGTAGGCCCGTGGTGTCTTCCTCTCTCACACAGTTTTCTTTCAAATCAAATTCGATATATCATTTCATTTTTCACAGTCGCTAACATAGTTTTAGACTCGGTTGAAAAAAAACGGGAAGAAAATCCGATGAAAGTTGCCCTTTATAGAACGAAATGAATTCTCAAAGGCCTGCAACTTCAAGTCCATTGAGATATATTTTTTTACAATCACGGCATGGTCAGTCATACACCGCCCGAAATAACAGACGGGAAAATGCCGAGATATATTAAAAATTCGTCGCCCCACACGGGAAATTGCCGAGATATATTTTCACTTTGCACAAAAATAACATCAAGTAATCGAATCAATAGGAATGTCCTGTGCCTATAACATCGACGTTATAGGCACAGCTGCATCTAGGCATTGTGTAACATCGACGCGGCTTTTGTTTTAATTAAAACTTTTTGTACTTGTTATTTTAGTGGTGGCGTTTCATATACAGCCTGTCGCTGCTTGGCTGAATCATTTACTCGGGGCACGTCTATGCCACTGATGCAGCTCCCCCCATTACCATTCAACGGGTACTCATTTTGCCGACATCGGAAGGATGACAGGCTGAATCAACCAACCTGCTGTTAATTCAACAACATGACAGGGGCTCAAACTCAGGACTCTTAAGATCTCAAGCCAGCCACCTTAACCGTTAAGCCAATCAATGTGTTGGGAACTGACATACTTATCTTAGTAATCCTGATTCTCCATATCTGGACTCACCAGAGTCAGGACGTTAGGATCCCAAGCCCAACACCCTAACCATTAGGCCAACAAACCCAATGCCCTAACGATTGGGAACACTTCAAACCCATTGGCTGGAGAGCTGGCTTGACTCCACCCACAATTTTCAGGATGAAAATCGATGCGTCCACCATGTTGGTTTTCTGTTAAGCCTAAGATGTCTTTGGATGTGTTATCAGACTAAAATAGCATTTTGGTGACAGTTCGTCTGTATGCTTTTTTGACCGCAATACATTCGGTCGTTACCTATCCAATCTCAACGAAACCTGCCAGGGGTGTAAGGGTCACATGGAGGGGGTTGTGGCGACTTCATTTGCCCTCCATCCCAATAGTGGGGCGGCTTAGCCCAAATATTCAAAAGAATTGTGCATTTTGTGATACAAGCACCAAATTTGGCACAAAAGTACATTAATATGTTGCGAACATTTTCAGATATTGGGCCACTTGAAATTCCGTAATTTTTTTTTTCAAATGTTTTCAAATTTCGTAATTTCAAATTTTTCGGGTGACACCGTCACAATTTCGGTCTTCGAGGCCGGCCGATAGGCAAAGTGTGACCGGAAGGGACGAGGTTCTCCTGACCACGTGGCCCTCGATCTGGGAAGCGAGAGGCGTTCCATTAGTGGACACGCCCCTCACGCCCGACTTTTGGGCGGCCCCGGCAGGCCGTTTGTTTTGACGTTCCGTGACAGGCCCCGCACCCCCACCTCCGGGCCGACCGGATGCTTGTGCTGAGTACATCATACCTGAACAACTCAGTGAGGCAGAACACAGCATGCACACCAGGGTGACCCCTTCAGTGCATAAACCAATTAACCTGTCCACTGCAGGGCATATAGAAATGAAGTTATTTTCTGCATATAATAATAATATAAGTTCAGTTCTATATAACAATTTCTGTTATCACCACTACCACTACAACTACCACTACTACAAGCTTTGTCTGGAATTTTGTGGACTAACAGACAAACAGACATACAGACAAGCTGGGATCAAAACATTACCTCCTTCCACCATTGAGTGTAGAGGTAAACATCATGGAAATTATATCATGCCCTAGATTTAATTCATGCTTACCCGTGTATTTGCTTCACTGGTTCACAAGGTCTTTTGCATACATGTAATTCAGACTCTCGTCTTCATTGCTGACCACACAATGTTCGCAACATATTAATGTACATTTGTGCCAAATTTGGTGCTTGTATCACAAAATGCACAATTCTTTTGAATATTTGGGCTAAGCCGCCCCACTATATCGGCCGGCCTCGAAGACCGAAATTGTGACGGTGTCACCCGAAAAATTTGAAATTACGAAATTTGAAAAAATTTGAAAAAAAAAATTACTGAATTTCAAGTGGCCCAATATCTGAAAATGTTCGCAACATATTAATGTACATTTGTGCCAAATTTGGTGCTTGTATCACAAAATGCACAACAGGTTTGCTATGCTGCTACACTAAAGGAGGATTTCCGCCTTGGAAGAACTCCATATTAAGGTGTATAAATAGTTGAACATGTTGTTTTATGCAGCACACCTACCAGACATAAAAATTATTATGACCACAAACAATTCAGGCAATATGTCCAACATACAATTACCTTTTAAAACAGTCGCTACAAAACTGGAGGATGGTTGGAAGAAACCTGATGTGCTTTAGGCATCTTATACTTATCCCACCCCCCACGGATGAATGGATCAGTGCCTTCTCGACTTTCTAGGCCTAGGTAAGCGGCTGTGATCTTCAGATAGCAAGGCTGTTTAAATGAGTCTTTACACCTGAATGGTGAATCCCATTGCCTGTCCGATGTTTCTAGACTTTGGATTATATGTGGACTGTGCATGGATTGTGTATAGCTTGTATATTGGGGCCTCGTATGTGATTTCTCCTGGCCATGGTGCCAAATGTAATCTGCAATATTGGCAGCATCGTTTAATACTCACCAGAGAGATTTGGAAAAAAATTGGATGTACTTACACATGGGCGGTGTATCAGCTAATAGTTGCTGGTCCGCACACCTATCGGAAGAAAAACATCGCACCCGTGCCCGAAGGAAACGGTTTGTTTGTAATTTTCAATATGAAATAGTCAAAGCCTAGAAACGGATGGAACCTCTCAGAATTACCCTTTAGAACCCATTAGAATGACCCTTTGGAACCTCTTAGAATTTCCCTTTATATACACACACACACACACACACACACACACACACACACACACACACACACACACACACACACACACACACACACACACACACACACACACACACACACACACACACACACACACACACATATATTGTTACAGACGCGGTTTTAGATGTTATTTTACCGAGCTGTTGGTATTACCGCGTCCGAACAGTTACTCCCCGATTAGCCCGATTCCACCCGACGTTGACCAGATCGCCCCACAGATATTCAATCGGGAAACCTCTAAAGCGACCGAAAGAGAAGGAAAAGAGAAGAAGAAGACAGAGTACGGAGGAAGAACAGATTTATTATACACACACAAGCAAAAAGAAGAGCGACCAAAATTATTTACAAGCAATGGATGGAAAAAGCAGTCACACAGTGCATCGTTAGCTTATTCTATTCAATTTACTTAATCCCAAGACAACGAGTAGGACAGACGACGTTCACACTTACACAGGGGATATTGCAGGCAGGTAGGGCTTGAGGTGGATTGCTGGAGAGGGAGGCAAGGTCGGAGGCAGCAGCTCTCAATTCCTCGCGGTTTTGGCGGGAAAACCCTCCGTCGCGTATCCGCTGCTGTAGACGTCACGCGCTGGCTCGGCACACCTGCTCCTCTCCTTCTGGTGGAGCCGTCTCCCTCCTTTCAGCACGTCTCTCCAAAGCTGGTTTCCTTTCCGAGTACCTCTCCTCTTTGGCTTGGAGCGTTTCGCATCTCACCGCTCCTCCTGGTGTCGCCTCTTTGCTCATCTCCCAGGTCATCTCGTAAAGCAGTCCCTTACAGTCGCTTTTATAACTCGGGGCGGAATCAAGCCGCCGGCTGCGAGGGCACGCCTACCGGTTCGCTCACCGCGGTGCTGATTGGCCATGCGACCCTCTGGCTCACTCCTCCCCTCTATGACGAGGTGGAGACACGCCTTTCTTCTCCGAGATTAGCACATGGGCAATGGCGGCTTGCGGGATTGAACACAACTCGCACCCTTTTGAAAGGAACTTTGGAGAGCGGAGATGTTTGGGGAAATTGCAAGGGCCTACTCTTATTTTGTTTGATACAATGCAAAGTCAATCTAGTGGGAAACACATATTTAGCCTACATGGAATA
The DNA here is from genome assembly GCF_964187855.1 of Myxine glutinosa. Classification (NCBI taxonomy): domain Eukaryota; kingdom Metazoa; phylum Chordata; class Myxini; order Myxiniformes; family Myxinidae; genus Myxine; species Myxine glutinosa. Next base: position 106,560,568 of record NC_136270.1, read on the forward strand.
AGGAAATACACTATTTAAAAAGATATATCGTGACCTGCGTGTAAGTTTCATGGAATTAACTAGGAGGACGGCTGCGACCATTATTTACATTACGAGGATGTTACACATAACAAAACCATACTTTTGTAACGTTCACATTGTAACGTTTTCACATTCGTTACACTTCCTCCAAAATTGTTACACTTCTCAAAAAACCGTTACACTTCTCAAAACCGTTACACTGCACCCTCCTTTCTTCAGGCCTGTCCTCGGGCCTACAAAACTTTAACTTAGTGTGACACGTAGGTGTAATTCCCTCTACAATTAACCTGACCCTGAGTGTGACAATCTTAAAACAACTAAGTATGTCCCCCTATTGCATTGCACCCTGTCGAACAGACTCAAGCCCACAGCTAACCGAATTACGGAATTATTCTCAAACTATACATTTACGGTGGGGAGCATTATTTACAATGACGTGATTTCTTATTTACAACGCAACCCAGGACCTGTGTTTTTTTTTCTTTTTTTTTTCTTTTTAGGGAACAAGAAAAAGAAATTCCTGTTGGGAGGGAGGAGACAGCACGCATTGCATCGATGCACCAGTACCAATACCACCAAAGCACCCAAAAGCACCAAAAGCACCACAAGCACCACAAAGCACCACTCGGTGCGCAGTCACCATGGTTCTTAATAAACACAACAAAACAACTGGTGGTGGTCTTCACTTTCTCTGCTGGGCCGATGTTCTTCCCGACGTCTTCTGGCTTCATGCGGCCTATTTGGACATAATAAAAAGCACAACTTGTGTTCGTTTTTATTTAGGGCCTCAGGGGCCAACTAAGGGTGGTCCACCTGTTTGGCATAGGTGCCACCTTACCGAGGTCCGCAAGCAAGATTCCCTGGCCACTATGGCCGGTCTCCAACAGAGGTGCCCTGCCCCAGAACCTGGGGTCCATCAAGTGGTACTTGGCCGCAGAACAGCGGTCCATAAAGTGGTACATCAACGCAATGCATGCTGGTTCTGGGAATCTCGGGCGCACAATGGCCACCTCACGCACGCTCCCCTCGGCACCCAATGGCGCACAGGTCATGTGGGAGACAAAAGAAAGACAATTGAGCGAGGGGTAAGGTCACAAGGGTACACGTCAATAAGGCAATGCAAGGCGAAATGCGTACGGAGGGCGAAGTGAGAAAGCTCGTCCCTACCGTACGTTACCCCCCTGTCACCTACCCTACCCTTGCCCTTACCCCATATGTACAAAATCTACCCATTACCAATTCGTCACTACAATCCCTCTAACCAAAATTTGCCATCACCCAATTCGTCATCAATCCTCATAAGGAGGCAGAGATGGAACATCAAAGCACAATGTCACACCCACGTCATGATGCGTCTCACAATCCAAAACATTTGCATTAATGAAAAATAATAAAACATGGCATGGTGTGGAGTTCCTGTCACCTCAGGTGAGTGGATGCAGATGGTGCGAGGAGATCCTTCTTCCTAACTATCCTCTAAATGACTTTAACACACTTTACACTACCCGGGGTCTCTCTCCCTGCCAATCCATTGGCCAACTTACACTATGGGTTCTAAAAACCAATTCCCATTGACCAAACTGTGGTGCTTCTCAATTTGGGGTCTCACTCCCCCGATTCATCTCCCGGTGCCCTCGCACAATTTCTGGGCTGCGACGTGTAGCTCTCCCAGCAGGTCTACCCACCTGCACACCTCCACCACTGCAGTTGCCAGCCGAGCTTACCTAGCTCCTCACCCTAACCTAACTAACTGGGGAAGGCCCTCTCCTGGCTCTGTCACCCCTTGGTGCCCTCTGGCACTGGGCTACCCGGGTCCGTCCTCCGGATCCTCGGGCCCCATCCACAACTACCGGCTCCCAGAGCCCACCTGCGGCCTCACCTGGCCGACATCCTCACAGTGGTGGAGTGCCCAAACCAACTACACACACTAACAGGCTACACGCCCAGCCATTTCCACAACACTAATGCACCCATCCAAATACCATTCTGTCACCCGCACCACAGATGCCAATATCCAACCACAATTTACCTGTACCCTCTACCTAACACTTACTCTACCCGCCCCGGGTATCCGTGATGGGGGTCCACTCTTCCCCCATTCACACCTTCGCACCATCCACTCCACTCCACAATTTCCACCATTCTCACTCCACGACCATCCATTCCAATACTCCATTTATTCCACACTACCATTCTCCATACCTGCTGTTGCACACCTGTGCCCTCACACCTGGTGCCACCTGCACCCTCCTTTCTTCCTGGACCATTTGGTCAACACAACACGCAATCACCACTACTCCCTCATACACTGCTCCACACACCTGTTCAGTTGTACACCTGTGCAATCACACCTGTTCAATCACACCTGTTCAATCTTCAAACACACGGCATCATCTCAGCTAACTACTCCCCTCTGAAACTTGCGCTTCCCAGTCGTCCCTTTAAACTATTGCGCTCCCACGTCATTATCATCCACACTAAACTACCTGCGTCCCCACTACAGGTATCAGTCACTAACTAACCTTAACGTTACCTAATGTCATCTTCGCTAGATCCCTATCAATATAACCTAACCCACCCGGGCTAGTTTTCACTGCCATCAACCCCATAAACTATAGCGCATTTGCCCCCCGGTTTGTGAGGGATGACAGAGTTGCCATCCCACCACATCGGGCATCTCCCACTACCAATTTCGCTTGTCCAAATCCAACAAATCAAAAATTTGCCATTTACTGCCAATTCTACCCACTATTATAAATTTCGTATCAAATCACTACTATCATCATCACAGTCCACTATATCCTAGCCTCGGTGCGTCGTGACATCATTAAACTCGGTTCGTAAAGCCGAGCAATGAATTTGGGTGGTTTGGTCGCCTGCAGGTTGAATCCGTCCGGCTTTCGGTTCAAGGGAGGTGGTTTGGTTGGACCGAGGCTCCACGCACCATCTCGGCGCGGCACCTTGCGGTCCCGGGCCCGATGGCTCAATCTCCCCCGGTCGGAACCCCGTCCCCACGAGGGGGCACCGTTCCGCTTGCTCCCACTCGTCCTCGAACCGGACCGGTCGCCTCGCCCGACAAAGCCCGGACTCGACCGTGCGGGGCGGGGCCAAGCCCGAATCGGCAACGACGCTTCGAAGAGAAGCGACGCAGCATCGACCCGCGCCGGGCCTCGCACCCAACAAAGCACCCCTCGCACCGAGTGCTCGCATCGGCTATCCGTCACCCTAACCGCTAACCCGGTTACCGTCGATGCTTCACTTGCATGCTTACAAGCATACGCTACCCCTTTCACCCTCACAAAACCCGGCGTTCCAACGCCGTCCGTACATTCCACCAACGCTCTCCCTGTTACACACCACACCTCTCGCGCACACTCTTGCGCACACTTTGGTCCACACCTCTCCTCCGTTACGTCCTCCGTAACACTCACCATGGGCGTGCACTCTTGCATCCGCCCACTAACGCGCTCGGATGGGCTCTCCCACACTCGCGCCATGACCAACTCAGGTGTGCTTCCTCGCACACGTTCCACCACCACCTTACTCTCCGTGTCACACTTCGTACACCCCGACGTGCATTCTCGCTCGCACTCGGTTTCACACTCGCGCTCCGATGTGCCCTCTCGCACCTGCGCCATCACCAACTCACTATTCGTGTCACACTCCGTACACCCCGACGTGCATTCTCGCTCGCACTCGGTTTCACACTCGCGCTCCGATGTGCCCTCTCGCACCTGCGCCATCACCAACTCACTATTCGTGTCACACTCCGTACACCCCGACGTGCATTCTCGCTCGCACTCGGTTTCACTCCCACACTTTATAACACGCCCACTCGCCGACGCACACTTTTTCCTCCCACGCGTGCCATTTCAACTCACACGGGACCCTTCACCAACGCCCGGATGCCTCCTCGATCCCAAGCGCGCGAAAATTCTTTTGTCGCTAAACATCCTCCTGCAAAATCTCCCCGCACAATACACAACAGCACGTCTCACCTTCGGGGTTCTTCTTCCTCCCTGCACCAAAACCTGCAAACTTCCATTTGGATTAGCGAGTACAGCATCATGATTTGAGCAGGGACTTTGTACATTTTCCATTTCTCCCTGCAATTCCCGGGCTACCTCCGTCATCTCTTCAATTTCAATGCCCACTTCCGCTTTTTCTTTACTCACCTCGACGACCGTTGGCTTTAATAAAACACCCTCCTCTACCTCAGCGGTCGCCGGCTTTTCCAAACCCCGTGTCGCGATTTCTACCCCCGTCATTGTACCCGTGCTTTCCTCTGCTTCGCTCAACCAGCGCTTTTCGACCCGCTTTACCTCGTCGTGCACCCGTGGGACCCTTTCGCCCAACTTGCGGTCTCTGTCCCTCTGCTCCTCCCTTGCTTCATATGCGACTCTGTCCCTCGCCAGTCCCTCATTTACTTCTTTGGCCCGGTCATTTATTCCCTCCAATTTTCCCCGATCACACCTTGTTTTGTCTATCATGGCATCCATTTTTGCTTCTAGCCTCTCCAGAAGGGCCCTCATTTGTATCATCATAAAAAGGTCCGAATCCCCCAGCGGCGCTGCTACGGTCACGGGCGCGGCTTGATTTGGTGCCGCTGTAACCGCGTGCGCAAAGGCGCCATTTTGCACGCCTGATACTCCCTCAACCACATTGCCATTTTTCTCCTCCTCCCTTTCCTCCACATACATTTCCCCGAGGTCCTGGGTCGATTCCACCCTGTCTATCTCTCCCACCGACATCCGATCGCCTTGATTGTCCATGGCGCGATCTCAAAATTCGGGTTTTGCTTTAAAACAAAACAAATTTCGTCAGCTCGTAATTTTGACCAAAAATTTTTTCTACACGTTTTAAAAATTTGGTTCGGGCCTCGAATCTCACTCCCCGACACCAATTGTTACTTAATAACACAATTGGTGTTCCAAAATTTGGGCCTAACAAATTTAGTCCCAGGTCCGAATCCAACTCCTGACAACAATTGTTACAGACGCGGTTTTAGATGTTATTTTACCGAGCGGTTGGTATTACCGCGTCCGAACAGTTACTCCCCGATTAGCCCGATTCCACCCGACGTTGACCAGATCGCCCCACAGATATTCAATCGGGAAACCTCTAAAGCGACCGAAAGAGAAGGAAAAGAGAAGAAGAAGACAGAGTACGGAGGAAGAACAGATTTATTATACACACACAAGCAAAAAGAAGAGCGACCAAAATTATTTACAAGCAATGGATGGAAAAAGCAGTCACACAGTGCATCGTTAGCTTATTCTATTCAATTTACTTAATCCCAAGACAACGAGTAGGACAGACGACGTTCACACTTACACAGGGGATATTGCAGGCAGGTAGGGCTTGAGGTGGATTGCTGGAGAGGGAGGCAAGGTCGGAGGCAGCAGCTCTCAATTCCTCGCGGTTTTGGCGGGAAAACCCTCCGTCGCGTATCCGCTGCTGTAGACGTCACGTGCTGGCTCGGCACACCTGCTCCTCTCCTTCTGGTGGAGCCGTCTCCTTCCTTTCAGCGCATCTCTCCAAAGCTGGTTTCCTTTCCGAGTACCTCTCCTCTTTGGCTTGGAGCGTTTCGCATCTCACCGCTCCTCCTGGTGTCGCCTCTTTGCTCATCTCCCAGGTCATCTCGTAAAGCAGTCCCTTACAGTCGTTTTTATAACTCGGGGCGGAATCAAGCCGCCGGCTGCGAGGGCACGCCTACCGGTTCGCTCACCGCGGTGCTGATTGGCCATGCGACCCTCTGGCTCAATCCTCCCCTCTATGACGAGGTGGAGACACGCCTTTCTTCTCCGAGATTAGCACATGGGCAATGGCGGCTTGCGGGATTGAACACAACTCGCACCCTTTTGAAAGGAACTTTGGAGAGCGGAGATGTTTGGGGAAATTGCAAGGGCCTACTCTTATTTTATTTGATACAATGCAAAGTCAATCTAGTGGGAAACACATATTTAGCCTACATGGAATAAGGAAATACACTATTTAAAAAGATATATCGTGACCTGCGTGTAAGTTTCATGGAATTAACTAGGACGGCTGCGACCATTATTTACATTACGAGGATGTTACACATAACAAAACCATACTTTTGTAACGTTCACATTGTAACGTTTTCACATTCGTTACACTTCCTCCAAAATTGTTACACTTCTCAAAAAACTGTTACACTTCTCAAAACCGTTACAATATATATATATATATATATATATATATATATATATATTGTTGCGGATCTCAACGTCAGCCTTTCCCCTTACCAAGGGGGGATTAATCCCCTTGTCTTTTTGCTAGCCGACGCGATCCGGGGCTATTACGTTCCTTCCGGTCAGTGCTGGGTTGGGTCGTAGGCCGAATTCCTAATACCTAATTACCAACGCCTCCCAGGAAGGAAGGAAATAACCCCGCCCGAATCACGGTTGTAGTGGAAACGCCGAGCGATAGCGAGCCGTGATCCGAGCTGTTAACAGAACTAAACCCGATTTGAGCGGTTCCGAATCGTGCCACGCTTACCCAATGGAGGAAAGGACTGATACGGTTGAATTAGGAAGAAACAGGAAGAACAGATTGGTTTATTACAATTTGTACAGGAAGGAGAAGAAGAACACACAGTGAAGCTTATACAGTCTTAACTTATCCCTGGACACGGGCCCGTTTCACTCTCAGACACACTCACACGGGGATGTAGAAGGTCAGGGTGATGGTCCCGGGATGATGGCATCCAGGCAGTTTCCTCCGGTCCCCGACTCGTACTGTGAAGCAGATGGTCACAGCGGCAGAAGCTCCCCGTGGGTCGTTTATGCGGAGCGGACAGTTACAGGGCGAAAGGCACGGCTGGCTGGCGGTTACTGGCGACCACGGTCGCGTACGTATTAAATGCACTGGCGCTATACGCGCTCTCAATACCGCTCCCTAATGCAAGTTCAATAGCATACATGCTCTTCCAAAGCGCGTACCCGCCGCAGTCCTCTTCCAGTGCGCTTTCCTCACAAGGCCTTTTTGCACAATCACGTCGCATAAGTCCTCCGTTTCGACCAGTCCTTCAAACAATGATTGCAGTTGTGTCAGTCCTGTACAAGGGCTCTGTGCGCGCAGTTATATAGCGCCGCCCAGCGAACCCTCTCGAACTTGCCAGCCACGCCCTTACCACGCCCCTCATGCCATTTCACCCGGGCCCTGGTTGGTTGTTGGCTCTTACCGTCTCGCTGCCGCTGCCCCGACCTCAACGCCGGCTCCACCCTCTTTCAAGCCTACCTCGTGGCCACCCGACTAGTTTGAGCGAAAACCCAAGAGCAGCAAACGCTGCTGGCAAAGGAGGTGGATTAGCCAAATCGGGGCGCGGGATGGATGCTGCCCAACGAGGTATATTTGGAGGGTGGAGGCAAAATGAATGGGGCCTACTCTTATTTCTTTTACACAACGCAGGTATCACTAATGGAAATGGCCTTATCCTACACATACTATGACATAACTAATGTTCTAAGGTGGCCTACGTGTTGCTTGTGGACTAACTATGGGGGCAAACCTTTAACCTTTAATGATGGTATATGTACATTCTCAGAACCGCAACAATATATATATATATATATATATATATATATATATATATATATATATATATATATATATATATATATATATATATATATATTGTAACGAATTTGAGAAGTGTAACAGTTTTGGAGAAGTGTAACAATTTTGGAGAAAGTGTAACGAATGTGAAAAGTATGGTTTTGTTGTGTGTAACACCCTCGTAATGTAAATAATGGTCGCAGCTGTCCTCCTAGTTAATTCCATGAAACTTACACACAGGCCACGATATATCTTTTTAAATAGTTTATTTCCTTATTCTATGTAGGCTAAATATGTGTTTCCCACTAGATTGACTCTGCATTGTATCAAACGAAATAAGCGTAGGCCCCTTTCAATTTCCCCAATCATCTCCGCTCTCCAAAGTTCCTTTCAAAAGCGGTGCGAGTGGTGTTCAATCCCGCAAGCCGCCATTGCCCATGTGCTCATCTCGGAGAAGAGGGGGGTAGGAGCCGCCAACTCACAGGCGTGGCACGCCGTCATGATCAAAGGAGGGATCGGACAGCCCTAACAGCCAACCAGCACCGCGGTTAGCGACCCGGTAGGCGTGCCCTCGCAGTCGGCGGCTTGATTCCGCCCCGAGTAATAAAAGCGACTGGAAAGGACTGCTTCGGGAGATGACATGAGAGAGGACATGAGAGATGAGCTGTGAGCTGTGAGCTGTGAGATGAGAGACGCTCCAAACCAAAAAGGAGAGATACTTGGAGAGGAAACAAGCTTTGAAGAGACGCGCTGAGAGGAGGGAGACGGCTCCACCAGAAGGAGAGGAGCAGGTGTGACCGAGCCAGCGCGTGACGTCTACAGCATCAGGAGCGTCGCCGCGACCGAGGGTTTTCCCGCCAAAAACGCGAAGAATTGAGAGCTGCTACCTCCAGCCCTGCCGGTTGCAGGGACCTGACCCTGCCTCCCTCTCCAGCAACCCAGCTCCGCCAATCCTGCCTGCAATTTCCCCCGTGTAAGTGTGAACGTCGTCTGTCTTGAATGTTGTCCTGGGGTTAAGTAAATTGAATAGTATAAGTTAACGATTCACTGTGTGACTGCTTCTTCCATCCATTGCTTGTAAATAATTTTGGTCGCTCCTTCTTTTTGCTTGTGTGTGTATAATAAATCTGTTCTTCCTCCGTACTCTGTCTTCTTCTCTTTTCCTTCTCTTTCGGTCGCTTTAGAGGTTTCCCGATTGAATATCTGTGGTGCGATCTGGTCAACGTTGGGGGAGTCGGGCCAATTGGGGATCCTGTAACGGTCGCGGTTGGACCATCCGCTCGGCCCATCATAACATCAAAACCGCAACTGTAATAATTGGTGTCTGGGAGTGGGATTCGAGGCCCGAACCAAATTTTTAAAACGTGTAGAAAAAAAATAATTTTTGGTCAAAATTACGAGCTGCCGAAATTTTGTTTTATAAAACCCGAATTTTGAGATCGCGCCATGGACAATCAAGGCGATCGGATGTCGGTGGGGGAGATAGACGGGTTAGGGGTAACCCAGGACTTAGGGGAGAAAGGGAGGAGGAGAGCAATGAGGAGGCGGTTGAGGGGGTATCAGATGCACAAAATGGCGTCCTCGCGCACGAGGTTGCGGGCGCGCAAAATGGCGCCTCGCACATGGCTACGGCGGCCGCACCCGCTGCACAAGTGGGAGGGAATGGCCCAAATGCAGGCCCTCATGGAGCAATTTATGGCGCAAATGCAGGCGTCCCTCAAACTGCAGAGTGAGCAATTGGGGGTAATGGGGAACCAGATGGATGCTCAGGGTGAGCGATTGGAGGGCCAAATGGGGGTAATGAGGGACGAAGCGAGGGGTACCGGTGAGGGGTTAGACAAGAAATTTGGGAAGTTAGACAATAATTTTGAGGGGTTAGACAACGGGATAAAAGAGGTGAAAAATGGGTTAATGGGGTTAGAAAATAGGATGGAGGACAAATTGCAGGAAATAGGGGAACAATCTGCCAGGGAAATCAAACGAATGGGGAACCAGATAGAGGAGGTGCAAATCGGGTTAGAAAGTAAACTGGATGCTCAGAGGGATGAATTGGGACAGATGAGGGTGGCATCTACAAAGGAGATGGAGGAGATACGACGAGGTGTAAGTGAGGCGGTTTCGGGGCTACGCGAGGAGGTAAAGCGAGGTGAGAAGCGTATGGAGAAAGAGGTGAGGAATAATACGGCGAGGTTACAAGGGGGAATAGAAGATCTGACGGAGGAGGTGGAACAGCTGACGGAGGGACAAACGGAGTTAGTGGAGCAGGTTCAAAGGAACACTGCAGTACTCGGAGGGTTAAAGGCGACACAAAAAGAAATTAAAAACGAATTAATAGCGACACAGAGGGAATGTCAGATGGTACGTGAGGGACTGACAATGAGGTTGGATGAGGTGACAGAAGTAATGGAGACGAAGGACCGAGAGGTGAGGTCGCACATCGAAACGGTTAAGGTGGCGTTAGAGGAAGAGATAGAGGGGGCGCACCGGGAGGTGAAGGAGGTAAAGGAAAAATTAGAGGAGGTGGAAGAGGGGGTGAGTGAAATTAAGAAGAGACGGAGGGAAACTAAGTGGGAGATAAAGGAGGAAGTCATGGAATATGTACAAGGCCTGTGTTCAAATCATGATGAGGTGCTCACTAACCAAATAAAAAGTTTTTTTTTTTTTTTTTTTTTTTTTTTTTTTTTTTTTTTTTTTTTTTTTTTTTTTTTTTTTTTTTTTTTTTTTTTTTTTTTTTTTTTTTTTTTTTTTTTTTTTGTATACAAGATCGAGGCTCGTGAAAGAGCGAACATTAATCACACAGAAAGACAAACCGACACATAAAACATATAACATAGGGAGCGGTAGACAAGATGGGGAGAGAGGGGGAAGGACACAAACACAACATTTGAGAACAGGGACCGAGAGACATGGAGACATCGAGAGATCTGAGAGAGGGCGAGGGCTTTGGGGGGGGGGGGGGGGGCGTGGGAAGGGGGCGGTGGGAGAGGTATAAAACATATGGACACTGCCAGGACTTCCAGGAAAGAAGTTGGAATTTCAAACAAGGTGGATCTGGGGTGAATTAGCGGGGGTAGAAAAGATCAAGGTTTTGGATGGGGGAAGATAAGAGATGGTGGTGAACAGCTGTTTTAAAGACCTGGAGGGAGGAGTGGGATTGAAGGGAGTGAGGGAGTTTGTTCCAGAGGCGGGAGAAAAGAGGAATGAAAGAGTGAAGGTGAGCAGAGAGCCGAGATTTCAGCAGTTTAACCATCAGAGGGTTGCTGGCAGATCTTGTGCGACCTGTAGGGATATTTGGGGGACAGAGCACAGAGAGCTGGGGGTGCAAGGCCGGAGAGGAGTCGGTAGAAGACAGAAAGACCACCTACCTGCCTGCGGTGAGTGAGTGAAAGGCCCTCAGAGATAGCTTCATCGCGGGAGATTCCAATAATTCTGAAATTTGCAGGTGCATTTGCAGGTTTGCAGGTGGCAGAGGAGGTGCGACGACGAGGTGCCAAGGTGAGTGGCGAAATATTCGGCAATGTATATGATGTGAGGAAAGCTTCAGTCGGCTTGGGGATTGGTTTGGATCCGGGTGTTCGTGAAAGGCCGTTGGTGAAGTGTGCGACAGGTCTGGTGTGCGAAAAAAGAGGTGTGCGAGAATGTCCGACCATGGGGTGTGTGAGGAAAAAGTGCGCGCCGACCAGTGAGTGTGCTGTCGAGAGTGAGTCGGTCGTAGCACGTGTGCGAGGGGGTACATGGAAGCGCGGTGTGGTAAGTGTTACGGAGGAAGTAACGAAAGAGTGTGCGCAAGAGGATGCGCGAGAAAGGTGTGTAACGGACAGGTGCATGGGGAAAGAGTGCGCTGTCAAGAGTGAAGGAGAATGCACGCCTGTGGTGAGTGTTACAGAGGATGTAACGGGAGAGTGTGCGCAAGAGTGTGTGCGAGAAAGGTGTGTAACGGACAGGTGCATGAGGAAAGAGTGCGCTGTCGAGAGTAAGGGTGAGTGCGCGACCGAGAGTGGAGGTGAAAGTAGGGAGAGTGACACGGAGCGTGAGTTGGTTGTGACAGGTGAGCGAGGATGGACACCTGGAATGGAAGGATGCACACCTGGAATGGTAGAGCGTGTGTGGGAATGCACACTTGAGTTGGTCGTGAGGCACGTGGGTGGGTGTGCGAGTGAAAGCACACCTGTGATGGTCACAGAGGAGGTGACCGAGGAAGGGGCGCGAAGAGGTGTGTTGGTGAGGTGTGCGAGCGACGAATGTGTGCCAAGGTGTTCGGTGGTCAGGTGTGTGACCAAGTCTGTGAGCGGAATGAGTGTACCGAGGTGTGTAAGGAAAGGTACGAGGAGCATGGGAACAGCTGGAGGTATGAGCAAGAAAGGGGGTAGCGTATGCGTGTAAGCATCCAGGTGAGGCATCGACGGTAACCGGGTTAGCGGTTAGAGCGACTTATAGCCGAATCGGGCCCTCGGTGCGTGCCGGGCTTCGCGTGCCGCGAGAACCAGCGGGGATCCGAGCCACGGCGGGTTCGAAAGGACCGCCGTACGCGATCCACGCTGGGCCTCGCTTGAAACGGCCGCGTCCGTGCTCCACCAGGCGGAGCGGGCAGCTCGATAGGAAGGGTCGTCATGGCGACCACTTTTTGTTGAAACGTGCCGGCAGGTCGAGATCGGGACATTGGATGGCTCCACGCCAAGGTGGTGCGTGAGATCTCGGCCCGGGTAAGCCCCCGTCCCTGCCCCGAATGCGGGACGTATCCAGCCGCTGGCACAAAACAACCCGCATTCATTGCTCGGCTGTACGAAGCCGGGCTGAAGACGTGAATTGGCGCACCGAGAGGATCTAATAAGTAGACGGGTGATGAGGTTAGTGTTTTGGACCCAAAATTAGAAAAAGGCAAAATTTGATGATTGGTACGGTGATTGGCAGATGATTGGCAAAATTTTTGATTGGCTGAAATTTGGTTTGCCAAATTGATAGTGGGACCTCCCCGATGTGGTGGGATGGGCAGTCCACCATCCCCCCACAGAAGGGGGGGGGGCAAAGGAGCACTAGCTTATGGGGTTGATGGCAGTGAAAACTAGCCCGGGTGAGTTAGGATATCGTGTGTAGGGACCTAGAAGATGACAGTAGGTAACGTTAAGGTTAGTTAGTGACAAGGATACCTGTAGTGGGGACGCAGGTAGATTAGTGTGGATTATAATGATGTGGGAGCGCAATAGTTTAAAGGGACGACTGGGAAGCGCAAGTTTCAGAGGGGAGTAGTTAGCTGAGATGATGCCGTGTGTTTGAGAATTGAACAGGTGTGATTGCACAGGTGTGCAACTGAACAGGTGTGTGGAGCAGTGTTTGAGTGATAGTAGTGGTGATTTTGTATTGTGATGACCAAATGGTCCAGGAAGAAAGGAGGGTGCAGGTGGCACCAGGTATGAGTGCACAGGTGTGCAACAACAGGTATGGAGAATGGTTGTGTGGAAGACATGGAGTGTGGAATAAATGGAGTATTGGAATGGATGGTCGTGGAGTGAGTATGGTGGAAATTGTGGAGTGGAGTGGTGCGAAGGTATGAATGGGGGAAGAGTGGACCCCCATCACGGATACCCGGGGCGGGTAGTGTAAGTGTTAGGTAGAGGGTACAGGTAAATTGTGGTTGGATATTGGCATCTGTGGTGCGGGTGAAAGAATGGTCTTTGGATGGGTGCATTAGTGTTGTGGAAATGGCTGGGCGTGTAGCCTGTTAGTGTGTGTAGTTGGTTTGGGCACTCCACCACTGTGAGGATGTCGGCCAGGTGAGGCCGCAGGTGGGCTCTGGGAGCCGGTAGTTGTAGTGGATGGGGCCCGAGGACCCGGAGGACGGACCCGGGTAGCCCAGTGCCAGAGGGCACCAAGGGGTGACAGAGCCAGGAGGGGTCTTCCCCAGTTAGTTAGGTTAGGGTGAGGAGCTAGGTAAGCTCGGGTGGCAACTACAGTGGTGGAGGTGTGCAGGTGGGTAGACCTGCTGGGAGAGCTACACGTCACAGCCCAGAAATTGTGCAAGGGCACCGGGAGATGAATCGGGGGAGTGAGACCCCAAATTGAGAAGCACCACAGTTTGGTCAATGGGAATTGGTTTTTAGAACCCATAGTGTAAGTTGGCCAATGGATTGGCAGGGAAAGACCCCGGGTAGTGTAAAGTGTGTTAATGTCATTTAGAGGATAGTTAGGATTGAAGTCTCCTCGCACCATCTGCATCCACTCACCTGAGGTGACAGGTACTCCACACCATGCCATGTTTTATTATTTTTCATTAATGCAAATGTTTTGGATTGTGAGACGCATCATGACGTGGGTGTGACATTGTGCGTAATTCCATCTCTCCCTCCTTATGAGGATTGATGATGAATTGGTGATGGCAAATTTTGAAGTAGAGGGATTGGAGACGAATTTGGTGTAGAAGGGAAAGATGGGGAAGACAAGACGTAGTGACGAATTTGTAACGGTGTAAATTCTTGTAAATATGGGGTAAGGGCAAGGGTAGTGTACGTGACAGGGGGGGGTGACGTACGGTAGGGACGAGTTTTTCTCACTTCGCTCTCCGTACGCACTTCACCCTGCATTGCCTTTATTGACGTGTACCCTTGTGACCTTACCCCTCGCTCATTTGTCTTCCCCCCTTTTGTCTCCCACTTGAGGACCTGTGCGCCATTGGGTGCCGAGGGGAGCGTGCGTGAGGTGGCCATTGTGCGCACGAGATTCCCAGAACCAGCATGCATTGCATTGATGTACCACTTTATGGACCGCTGTTCTGTGGCCAAGTACCACTTGATGGACCCCAGGTTCTGGGGCAGGGCACCTCTGTTGGAGACCGGCCATAGTGGCCAGGGAATCTTGCTTGCGGACCTCGGTAAGGTGGCAACTATGCCAAACAGGTGGACCACCCTTAGTTAGCCCCTGAGGCCCTAAATAAAAACGAACACAAGTTGTGCTTTTTATTATTTCCAAGTAGGCCGCATGAAGCCAGAAGACGTCGGGAAGAACATCGGCCCAGCAGAGAAAGAGAAGACCACCACCAGTGTTTTGTTGTGTTTATTATGAACCGTGGTGACTGTGCACCGAGTGGTGCTTTTGGTGCTTTGTGGTGCTTTTGGTGCTATTGGTACTGGTGCATCGATGCAATGCGTGCTGTCTCCTCCCTCCCAACAGGAATTTCTTTTTCTTGTTCCCTAAAAGAAAAAAAAGAAAAAACACAGGTCCTGGGTTGCGTTGTAAATAAGAAATAACGTTACTGTAAATAATGCACCCCACCGTAAATGTATAGTTTGAGAACAATTCCGTAATTCGGTTAGCTGTGGGCTTGAGTCTGTTAGACAGGGTGCAATGCAATAGGGGGACATACTTATTGGTGTTTTAAGATTGTCACACTCAGGGTCAGGTTAATTGTAGAGGGAATTACACCTACGTGTCACACTAAGTTAAAGTTTTGTAGGCCCGAGCACAGGCCTGAAGAAAGGAGGGTGCAGTGTAACGAATTTGAGAAGTGTAACAGTTTTGGAGAAGTGTAACAATTTTGGAGAAAGTGTAACGAATGTGAAAAGTATGGTTTTGTTGTGTGTAACACCCTCGTAATGTAAATAATGGTCGCAGCCGTCCTCCTAGTTAATTCCATGAAACTTACACACAGGCCACGATATATCTTTTTAAATAGTTTATTTCCTTATTCTATGTAGGCTAAATATGTGTTTCCCACTAGATTGACTCTGCATTGTATCAAACGAAATAAGCGTAGGCCCCTTTCAATTTCCCCAATCATCTCCGCTCTCCAAAGTTCCTTTCAAAAGCGGTGCGAGTGGTGTTCAATCCCGCAAGCCGCCATTGCCCATGTGCTCATCTCGGAGAAGAGGGGGGTAGGAGCCGCCAACTCACAGGCGTGGCACGCCGTCATGATCAAAGGAGGAATCGGACAGCCCTAACAGCCAACCAGCACCGCGGTTAGCGACCCGGTAGGCGTGCCCTCGCAGTCGGCGGCTTGATTCCGCCCCGAGTAATAAAAGCGACTGGAAGGGACTGCTTCGGGAGATGACATGAGAGAGGACATGAGAGATGAGCTGTGAGCTGTGAGCTGTGAGCTGTGAGATGAGAGACGCTCCAAACCAAAAAGGAGAGATACTTGGAGAGGAAACAAGCTTTGAAGAGACGCGCTGAGAGGAGGGAGACGGCTCCACCAGAAGGAGAGGAGCAGGTGTGACCGAGCCAGCGCGTGACGTCTACAGCATCAGCAGCGTCGACGCGACCGAGGGTTTTCCCGCCAAAAACGCGAAGAATTGAGAGCTGCTACCTCCAGCCCTGCCGGTTGCAGGGACCTGACCCTGCCTCCCTCTCCAGCAACCCACCTCCGCCAATCCTGCCTGCAATTTCCCCTGTGTAAGTGTGAACGTCGTCTGTCTTGAATGTTGTCCTGGGGTTAAGTAAATTGAATAGTATAAGTTAACGATTCACTGTGTGACTGCTTCTTCCATCCATTGCTTGTAAATAATTTTGGTCGCTCCTTCTTTTTGCTTGTGTGTGTATAATAAATCTGTTCTTCCTCCGTACTCTGTCTTCTTCTCTTTTCCTACTCTTTCCGTCGCTTTAGAGGTTTCCCGATTGAATATCTGTGGTGCGATCTGGTCAACGTTGGGGGAGTCGGGCCAATTGGGGATCCTGTAACGGTCGCGGTTGGACCATCCGCTCGGCCCATCATAACATCAAAACCGCAACTGTAACAATATATATATATATATATATATATATATATATATATATATATATATATATATATATATATATATATATATATATATATATATATACAGTCGTCCCTCGCTATATCGCGGTTCACTATTCGCGGCTTCGGTACATCGCGGGTTTTTCTCGCTAGTATATGTAAAATAATATCGCGGATTTTTCGCTATATCGCGGGATTTTACGGTATAAATGTATTTTTATATACTATTATTTTAAATATTTTTGTGGTAAAATAAGCATTTTCGAGCCTAAAAATTTTAAAAACGTAAAAAAATAAGAAAAATACAGTAATTAAAACATATTACAAGAAATAAAATACTGTACATAGTGTACAGTAGAATGGTAGACAAAGAGACAAAGAGTCGTGCGTATGGAAAACGCAGATGCGGCAGCTTCCACTTGCGCTAGTTACCCACGTAATGGGTAACTGTAATGCTCGTTCTGGCTGTGCAGTACATTCATCATCGTCATCACCTTCATCTTCATCAGTACTGCACAGCTAAGTCATCTTCATCATCATCATCTTCATCACGCAAGTTGTAGTATTGAAGAGCCGGGGCTCTTGCTTGATACGGACGAAATGACGGGCAAGACACAAACTCGTCCGAGAAGACATTTATTCTCAAAACCAACTCGGGAACACTGAAAAGCCCGTTTATCGGGCTGCATTATAAAGCACGACCAGAAACCGAAACCGAAAGCCACGCCTCTCAAGCGTGGCGTGCTTCGGTGGTCAAGTGATCAACAGGTGTAGCTGATTATACCCGCACGCGCGGCACGCTTTGGTGGTCACGTGACCAGCCACTCTTGCGCCGCGGATCCCCGCCGGTGACGTCACTGGCTGGAGCAAGGAGATTCTGATGCTGGTCTTGCTTGGGGGACCCATGGGTCGCTACAGTATCTTCAATGGTGAGTACCCATTAGAATTTTATATGTTGTTAAAATTACGTATGTTTAAGAGTGTAAAAAGTGTTTAAGAGTATAGGAAGTGTTTATAAGAGTATGGGAAAGGTTAATAAGAGTGTGGGAAAGGTTAATAAGAGTGTGGGGAGGGTCATAAAGCTTTAAAATATATATAAATAATAAAATAAAAATATGGTCGCTACTTCGCGGATTTTCGTCTATCGCGGGGGGTTCTGGAACGTAACCCCCGCGATAAACGAGGGATCACTGTATATATATATATATATATATATATATATATATATATATATATATATATACATACAACATGACCAAAAGTATGTGGACACCCGGACATCAAACATCTCGTTCCAAAATCATGGGCTAAAATATGGAGTTGCTCTCCCTTTGCTGCTATAACAGCCTCCACTCTTCTGCGTGGCTTTCCACTAGATGTCGGAACATTGCTGCGGTGATTTGCTTCCATTCAGCCACAAGAGTACTAGTACCCGACTGCAAAGCTGCATGAGCCGGCGAAGCCAAAGCCTCTTGCCACTATTTTACCCATCACGATGGCATCAGTAGGTTAGGTAGTTGATAGTAGGTCGGTGTAGGTACCGTACCTGGTAAGACTTGGTAAAAGAGAAGAGCAGGCAGTCCTCCCCAATACCTACATACAATAAATGTCACAAGAAGCTTAAGGAAGTAACTATACGATGTGCTAGCTTAAGGCCTATTTTAAGAAATTTTAACTGGGCTTAACATACGTTTTATGTGTGTAGTCAGTCGCTGTCAGGGCTGGTTCTCTCGGGCACGGCGGCTTCCTCCACCAGAAGAAGTTAGCTTGCAGTAAGATCAGTGCCGACAGATCAGACGATAGTGCCGTTGCAACTGCAATATGTGACTGTCGTTAATCAAACCGAGCTTTCTTTCTTTATGTAAACCGCTTATACCGTATTTCTGGCCGTGAAAAACTATCCCCTACGGCCGCAAGATTTCTAAAAAATAATTCTTCGTCAATTTTAGAATATTTGCCGCCGTTTTCACCCTCCGAAACGCGTAATAAGCTTAAAACAAAATTTTTTTTTCAAATGCTCGAATCTCATTGGTTCCGGTGTTTGGTGACGATTTTCGTTGAAGATAATGAGGTTGCTTTTAACGTATTTTAATTACAAATTAGAGGTGCATTAGATTGTGAATCAAAGAAAGACGGGTGAAACAAACTCCTATTGAACTTTTTCGCAATTATTTTATGCAAACTTCCGCATCCAGTCGATGGCAGCCTCCATTGCGTGATTTGGTTTTAGAAATATTTTTTCAAATGCTCGAATCTCATTGGTTCCGGTGTTTGGTGACGCTTTTCATTGAAGATAACCAGGCCCGTGCGGGCCGAGGTTGGTCTTAAAGTATTTTAATAATAAATTAGAGGTGCATAAGATTGTGAATCAAACAAAGACGGGTGAAAGAAAGTCCTATTGAACGTTTTTAAATTGGTTATGCATACCTCCGCATCCGCAAGATGGCGGCCTCCATTGCGCTTCGGAATTCTCAAGCCAAGGCATAATCTGGTTTTCGACATAATACGTACGCGTTTATTGACAACACCGGCTTCGCCGGCTATAAGTGAGGTTGGGCATTGATGTTGGGCAATTAGGCCAGGCTTGCAGTTGGCATTCCAATTCATCTTTTTGGCATTTCAATTTTAGCTCTTTCACGAGCCTCGATTCAGTATACAAAAAAAAAAAAAAAAAAAAAAATCCCAAAGGTGTTCAATTGGGTTGAGGTCAGGGCTCTGTGCAGGCCAGTCAAGTTCTTCCACACTGATCGCGACAAACAATAATTTCTGTATGGACCTCACTTTATACATGGGAGCATTGAATGAATGAATGAATGATCGTTTTAAGGCCATTTTCCCCGCTAGAGCGGAGGTTAGCCTTGCGGGCCCCATGACAATCATGGTTCCCTGTTTTGAGGCAATGTTTTTTTTTCATGGCCGGATGCCCTTCCTGACGCCAACCCTTAGTCGCCTCTTACGATGCACAGGGATACGGTGTACCTATTCTAAATCAGGGTACACACCGTGATCATTCATCCCAGCAAGCTGGTACTCAATTTGCCGACCTCGGAAGGATGACAGGCTGAGTCAACCCCCCTGGCGTTAATTCAGCGATCGACCGGGATTCAAACCCAGGATCCTCGGACCCCAAGCCGGCACCCTAACCGCTAAGCCAACACCAGGCTTTTGTCATGCTGTCATGCTGCATTGTCATGGAGCATTGTCATGCTGAAACAGGAAAGGGCCTTCTCGAAACTTTTGCCACACAATTGGAAGCACACAATCATCTAGAATGTCATTGTATGCTGTAGCATTAGGATTTC
Organism: Myxine glutinosa; assembly: GCF_964187855.1. Lineage (NCBI taxonomy): Eukaryota > Metazoa > Chordata > Myxini > Myxiniformes > Myxinidae > Myxine > Myxine glutinosa. Next base: position 106,580,197 of record NC_136270.1, read on the forward strand.
CCTTCACTGGAACGAAGGGGCCAGGCCAGAACCATGAAAAACAGCCCCAGACCATTATTCTTCCTCCACCAAACTTTACAGTTGGCACTATGCATTCAGGCAGGTAGCGTTCTCCTGGCATCCGCCAAACCCAGATTCGTCCGTCGGACTGCCAGATGGTGAAACATAATTCATCACTCCAGAGAACGCGTTTCCACTGTTCCAGAGTCAAATGGCGGTGAGCTATACACCACTCCAGCCAACTCTTGGCATTGCGCATGGTGATCTTAGGCTTGTATGCGGCTGCTCGGCCATGGAAACCCATTTCATGAAGCTCCCAATTAACAGTTGTTGTGCTGACGTTGCTTCCAGAGGCAATTTGGAACTTGGTAGTGAGTGGTCCAACAGAGGTCAGACGATTTTTACATGCTACGTGCTTCAGCACTTGGCGGTCCCGTTCTATAAGCTTGTGTGGCCTACCACGTGGCGGCTGAGCTGTTGTTGCTTCTAGACGTTTCCACTTCATAATAACAACACTTAAAGTTGACCAGGGCAGCTCTAGCAGGGCAGAAATTTGGCGAACTGACTTGTTGCAAAGGTGGCATCGGATGACGGTGCAACATTGAATGTCACTGAGCTCTTCAGTACGGCCCATTCTACTGCCAATGTTTGTCTATGGAGATTGCATGGCTGTATGCTCGATTATATATACCTGTCAGCAATGGGTGTGGCTGAAATAGCCAAATCCATTAATTAGAAGGGGTGTCCGCATACTTTAGGTCATAGTGTATATATATATATATATATATATATATATATATATATATATATATATATATATATATATATATATATATATATATATATATATATATATATATATATATATATATATATATATATGTATATATATATATATGTATATGTATATATATATATATGTATTATAAATATATATATGTATATATATATATATGTATATATATATATATGTATATATATATATATGTATATATATATATATATGTATATATATATATATATATATATATATATATATATATATATATATATATATATATATATATATATATATATATATATATATATATATATATATATATATATATATATATATATATATATATATACAGTGAAACCTTGACTTACAGTGCACCAACTTACGAGTTTCCGAGATACGAGCCGTCGCTCGAGCGGTTTATTGCTTTGAGATGCGAGCCGAGATCTGAGTTACGAGCTTACGCCACCCGCCACCAGGTGGGTTCCGGTCACGTGGTTATCTTGCCGTGCAAGCATCTCTGCCGTATATCGCTGCTGTTTTGTTTTCGCATTTTGGTTATTTTGGAGCTGACGCCACCCGCCACCAGGTGGGTTCCGGTCACGTGGTTATCTTGCCGTGCAAGCATCTCTGCCGTATATCGCTGCTGTTTTGTTTTCGCATTTGGTTATTTTGGAGCTGACGCCACCCGCCACCAGGTGGGTTCCGGTCACGTGGTTCCGGTCACGTGGTTATCTTGCCATGCAAGCATTTCTGCCGTATATCGCTGCTGCTTTGTTTTCGCATGTTGGTTATTTTGGAGCTTACGCCACCCGCCACCAGGTGGGTTCCGGTCACGTGGTTATCTTGCCGTGCAAGCATCTCTGCCGTATATCGCTGCTGCTTTGTTTTCGCATTTTGGTTATTTTGGAGCTTACGCCACCCGCCACCAGGTGGGTTCCGGTCACGTGGTTATCTTGCCGTGCAAGCATCTCTGCCGTATATCGCTGCTGCTTTGTTTTCGCATTTTGGTTATTTTGGAAAATTTCTTAGTTTTAACCATGGGTCCTAAGAAATTGAGTGCCAAGGGCAGTACTGAGAAGAAGAAGAGGATGATGTGCTTGGATATAAAACACGCAATCGTCGAAAAACATGAGCGAGGTGTGCGTGTTGTCGACTTGGCGAGGCAGTACGATCGTAGCAGTACGATCGAAACATTTTGAAAGGGAGGAAGAAACAAACCTCGGACAGGTTTTTATTGAAACGCCCTGCAAGTGAAAGCGAGGAAAGTGTGGCGAAAAAGGCAAAAGTTATCTCCTCCACCTCCGCCAGCATCTTCATCTGATCTTCAAGGTAAATACACTTAATAAAACCAGTTTATTTCTTTTTTTTACATTGTGGCGGACACGGAAGCTCACTGGCGTGGTGACATCATTCCGCGCACCAAGTGGGCGGGGGCCACGCCGAGGGGTAGGCGTGGCCTCAGGATATACACCGGGCGCGCAGCCCGGGACCCCGGAGCGCGCCAGTGTTACAGTGAGCTCTTGAATAAAGACTCTTACAAATTACCGCGTTGTCCGCTTCCTCCTTGTTTACAAGCAGCGCGCGTAACGCCGCTTATTAGTTATTACGTACAGTATATACGAGGTCGTGCTTGTTTATACATTATTTGTTATTTATAAAGTACATTTTTCTTATTTAAAAACACGTAACAAAAAAAATTGGTGTGGTTTTTGGCGGGCTGGAACGGATTAATAGCATTTCAATGCATTTTAATGGGGAAATTTAATTTGAGAAACGAGCAAATTGAGTTACGAGCTCGGTCACAGAACGAATTAAACTCGTAAGTCAAGGTTTCACTGTATATATATATATATATATATATATATATATATATATATATATATATATATATATATTGTTACGGACCGCGGATAAGATGTTGATTTGCCGAGCGGATGGCGCCGCGACCCGAACCGTTTTTACAATGACTAGACCCGATCCCTTAAACGTGGGCCAAATCGTGCCACAGATATTCAATGGGGAAAAGACAAAGGCGACACGGATGTGAAGAAGAGGAAGACAGAAGTAGGGAATACGAATACAATTTATTTCTATTTACAACCAAAAGTAACCAAGGAGAAGGAAGGATAATAAAATAAAGACAGAAGGAATCAAGAACACACAGTGAAAATTGCTAGCTTATCTAAACAGTCTTACTTAACCCAGGACAGAACAAACAAAGGCGGACTCACATGAATGGGGAATGGAGGCAGGAACGATTGGCTGGACCGGGAGGAAGGTTCAGCTCGGACCAGAGGACGGCCGGGCCGGGAGGGAGCAGCCGCCACCCTTCCTCAACAGCAACCTGCCGTCAACGTTCAAGCTCCGGTGGTTCAAGCTGCTGTGGTTCAAACTCCTGTGGTTCAAGCTCCAGTGGTTCAAACTGCTGCCGTGGGGACGTCGTGTGCTTTCTCAGGACTCCTTTTCATCACTCCTCCGCACTTGTCTCAGAGGCTTCCTTCTCATCACTCCTCCGCACTTGTCTCAGAGGCTTCCTTCTCATCACTCCTCCGCACTTGTCTCAGAGGCTTCCTTCTCATCACTCCTGCGCACTTGTGTCAAAGGCTTCCCCCGCGCTTCTGTCAGCGGCTTCCGCGCGCGCTTTTTATAACGCCGCGGGCAAATCAAGCCGCCGGCCTCTAGAACACGCCCATTGGTGAGCTCGCCTCGGCCCTGATTGGTCGGCACGGCCCTCTGGCTCCACCCTTGATGACGATGGGCGGGCACGCCCAGGATTCGGCAGCTCCTCCCCCTTCTTCTCCGAGCCTACCTCGTGGCTAATGGAGTCGTGGCGAATACAGTTGGCAATTGCGGCTTTATTAATTGAAAATGAAAGGGGATCTATCTATTTGAATTCGGTGCAATGGAGTGTCAATTAATGGAAGACAAATCCTTAGCCTAATACACAGAATAAGGAAATAACTGTCAACAAGGAGGAAATCTATTATTGGCTACGTGGGTGCTTATGAAATAACTGCGGAACGACCTTTGACCTTTATACACAACTGGAGGCAGGAGGTTCCAGAATAAAGCAATAAAAAAACACAATCCTCATATCCACAACAATATATATATATATATATATATATATATTTATATATATATATATATATATATATATATATATTGTTGCGGATATGAGGATTGAGTTTTTTTTGATTGTGTTGTATTGTATAGTAAATGGTTGTGAATTATTGTTTTAGTCTGAGCCCTCCTTGCTCCAGTGTGTATAAAGGTCAAAGGGCGTTCCGGTAGTTAATTCCATAAAGCATACATTGAAGGACACTATAATACCCTTGTTCAGTAGTTTCTTTCCTTATTCTGTGTATTAGGTTAAGGCTTTGTCTTCCATTAAAATGACACTCCATTGCACCAAGTGAAATAAGATAGATTCCCTTCATTCTTCATTCCCATTCCCAAAAACCTCCATTTCCCCTTTCGTCATGGCCAAGCCTCAATTTGCCAATTACATCCCCTCCAAAACCACCATTGAACATGTGCTCGGAGTGGGGAAGAAAGGCGTGCCCGCCCGTCGTCATCAAGGGCGGAGCCAGAGGGTCGCGCGACCAACCAGGGCCGAGGTGAGCACACCGATGGGCGTGTCCTGAAGGCCGGCGGCTTAATCGCCGGAGGCGCTATAAAGGCGCGCGCGCAAGATGTTGTGGAGCGTCAGTGGTTGCGTTGAGTTGTCAGTAGTTGTCGGTGGTGAGGAGTTGGTTGGTGGTTGGTGGCTAAAAGTACAGTTGTTGTTGAAGGAGGAAGGGTTGATGAAGAAAGAGAGTGGCGTGGGAGGAGGACGAGTTGAGTGTGGCGTTGTGGCAATAAAAGTGGAGCTGAAGAGCCCGGAGTCCAGCACGAAGCGCCCATCCGCTCGGGGTGAACAATATGCGCCGCTGCACACGAAGGCTTTCCCGCCAAGAACGCAAGTCGACTCCTGGAGCGGGACCTCGACGCCTGCAGCGGCCCGTTGGACCTCCCTCTCCCTCCAGCCATCCACCTCCTGCCATTCCTATCATCATCCCCCGTGTAAGTGTGTTCGTAGTCTGTCTTTTGTCTTGTCCCTGGGAATAAGTTAAGCCTGTTAGATAAGCTAGTATTTTCACTGTGTCTCTAAAATCTTCTGTATATTATTTTCTTATCTTTCCTTCTCCTTGGTTTTTTTGAGCCTGTAAATAGCAAATAAATTAGATTCGTATTTCCAACCTTTTTGTCTGCTTCTTCTTCACATCCGTGTCGCCTTAGTCTTTTCCCTATTGAATATCTGTGGCGCGATCTGGCCAACGTTCGGGAATCGGGTTAGTCGGGGTAACTGTACGACCGCGGGGCCATCCGCTCGGCAAACATAACATCTTATCCGCGGGCCGTAACAATTGGTAGTCAGGAGTTGGGATTCGGACCTGGGACTAAATTTATTTAGCCCAAATTATGGAACACCAATTGTACTATTGGCGGTAACAATTGGTGTCAGGAGTGGGAACGGACCCGAAGCGCGCTTAACGCGCTCAAAATTACGAGATACTGAAATTTGTTTTGTTTTACAAAACCCCGAATTTTGAAATCGCGCCATGGCTGGTCAAGGCGACGGGATGTCGGTGGGAGAGATAGACGGGGTAGAATCGACCCAGGACCTCGGGGAAATGTATGTGGAGGAAAGAGAGGAGGAGAACATTGGCAATGTGGTTGAGGGGGTATCAGGTGCACAAAATGGCGCGCTCGCGCACGTGGTTTAAGGGTCCCAAAATAGCGGCGCCGCGGCGGGCGAGCCCGCGGTGGCGGCTGGGGACGCTGGGCAAACCGGGTTTGACATCAGATTATTCTTGACCCAACTGAATGCAAAAATGGATAGGATGGGGGGCAAAATGGGAGAAATGGGGGAGAGGCTAGAAGCAAAAATGGGAGAAATGGGGGGCCAAATGGGGGCAATGAGGGATGAAGCAAGGGGTACCGTTGAGGGGTTAGACAAGAAATTTGAGGGGTTAGACAAGAAATTTGAGGGGTTAGACAAGAAATTTGAGGGGTTAGACAATGGGATAGAAGGGGTGAAACATGGGTTAACGGGGGTGGAAAATAGAATGGCTGCCCAGGAGAATCAGATAGAGGGGGTGAAAAATGGGTTGAGGGGGCTAGAAGATAGGATGGAAGACAAATTGCGGGAAATAGGGGAGCAATCTGCCCGAGAAATTAAACAAATGGGAGAGCAGATAGAGGAGGTGAAAATCGGGGTAGAAACCAAACTGGATGTTCAGAGGGATGAATTGGGACAGATGAGGGTGGCATCTACAAAAGAAAGGGAGGAGATGAAGGAGGAGATACGACGAAGTGCAAGTGAGGAGGTCTCGGGGGTACGCGAGGAGGTAAAGCGAGGTGAAAAGCGTATGGAGAAAGAGGTGAGGAATAATACGGCTAGGTTACAGGGGGGCATAGAGGGTCTGACGAGGGGAGTAGAACAGCTGACAGTGGGACAAAAGGAACTCGTAGACCAAGTGGAAAAGAACACTGCAATAATCGGGGGGTTAAAAGCGACACAAAAAGACATTAAAAATGAATTAATAGCGACACAGAAGGAATGTCAGATGGTACATGAGGGTTGACAAAGAAGTTGGAAGAGGTGACAGAAGTAATGGAGACGAAGGACCGAGAGGTGAGGACGCACATAGAAACGGTTAAAGTGGCGTTAGAGGAAGAGATAGAGGGGGCGCACCGGGAGATGAAGGAGGTAAAGGAAAAATTAGAGGAGGTGGAAGAAGGGGTGAGTGAAATTAAGAAGAGACGGAGGGAAACTAAAAAGGAGATAAGGGAGGAAGTGATGGAATATGTACAAGGTCGGTGCTCAAATCGTGATGATGTGCTCACTAACCAAATAAAGAGTTTGCAGGTGGCAGAAGAGGTGCGACGACGAGGTACCGAGGTGAGTGGCGATATATGCGGAAATGTATATGATGTGAGGGGAGCTTCAGTCGGCTTGGGGGTTGTTGTGGACCCGGGTGTTCGTGAGAGGCCGTTGGTAAAGTGTGCGACAGGTACGGTGTGCGAAGGAAGACCTCTTGTGCGACGTCTCCCTCGGCCGGCCTCGCCCCATCGTGCCCGCTGGATGGCAGCGCCCAGTTTTTGACGCCATCCACGGCCTGTCCCACCCGGGCACGAAGGCCTTCCAGAAGCTCGTCGCGGCGAAGTTCGTCTGGCATGGCCTCAGGAAGAACGTCCGCGACTGGGCCAGGACGTGCCTCGCGTGCCAGCGCGCAAAGGTCCACCACCACACCCAGGCCCCGTTGGCCCCATTTACGGTGCCCGAACGTCGGTTCGACCACGTCCACGTCGACGTCGACTTGGTGGGACCTCTGCCCCCATCGCGGGGTTTCACCACCTCCTCACCATGGTGGACCGCACCACCCGGTGGCCGGAGGCCGTGCCATTGGCGGCGACGGCTGCGGCTGACGTCGCGCAAGCCTTCATCGCCACGTGGGTTGCCCGGTTCGGCGCCCACTCGGACATCTCATCCGACCGCGGCCCCCAGTTCACCTCGGAGCTCTGGGGAGCAGTGGTGCAAGGGCTTGTGGTCAAGCTGCACCGCACCATGGCCTACCACCCCCAGGCCAACGGCCTGTGCGAGTGCTTCCATCGCTCAATGAAGGCCGCGCTCCGGGCCAGCCTCCGCGACGGCAGCTGTGCCGACAGGCTCCCCTGGGTCCTGCTGGGCCTCAGGACGGCGCCCAAGGACGACCTGCGCGCGTCCTCGGCGGAGCTGGTCTTCGGACAACCACTGCGGGTACCGGGCGAATTTATCCCTGACTCCATGGCCCCTTGGTCCGCGGCGCAACAGCGCTCCGCCCTTCAGGAGACCGCCAGGATGTTCGCCCCGGTGCCGACGGCACACCACGGTTGCCCGTCCTCCCACGTCGCCCCGGAGCTTCGCACGGCGGAGTACGTTTTTGTCCGGCACGACGCCCACCGGGCACCGCTGCGGCCCCCGTACGACAGGCCCTTCCGCGTGCTGGAGACCGGGGACAAGCATTTCACCGTGGACATCGGCGGTACTCCAGATCGTATCTCCGTGGACCACCTCAAGCCGGCCCACCTCGACCTGGACCACCCCCCGCAAGCCTCCCGGCGGGCAGACCCCCGGCACCCCCCAGCCCCGCTACCCCCCAGCCCTGCACGCATCGCCAGAGGGCGTTTCGGCCGGGTCATCCGGCTTCCCCACAAGCTCACCCTTCAGGTGCTCGGGAATTCTGGGGGGGTGCGTGTGGCGGACACATTGTCAGTGGGCAATAATTCCGCGCACCAGTGGGTGGCCCGAGCTGCGCTTCCACGCCCGGAGCAAAGGCGTCACGAGGCGCAGGGTGGAACTGAGATACATGCCCCGCCTTTCGGCCGACCGGCCACGCTCGGGGGCAAGGCGTGGCCTCGGGACATATATATGCGGGGGCTCGATAGTCGAGCCCGCCCAGTGCTTACGTGCGAGCTGTTAATAAAGTGTTTCAATTTGTACAACGCGTTGTGGCCTACCTTCTTGGCAAACGAATTGTGCGTGCACAGCACCACAATATATAACTTTGCTGATTTGTGAGGTAGGCAGCACATCCTTGTTGACTGACGTGAACAGACGGCGAGAGGTGAAGATTACACGAGGTTGCACAGCCAGGTACGTGTTTGATACCGTATGGTTTTTTTCCTGTACACACACACACACACACACACACACACACACACACACACACACACACACACACACACACACACACACACACACACACACACACACACACACACACACACACACGTTTTATATGGTATATATAATATATCAGATTTATATTTATATATCACGTTACTTTCAATGTTAGTTTCCCATTGTAGAGACAGCCCGAACAAATTGGTGCTTCTCTTTCCTACCTTTAAACCCGTTGTGAAAGCCAATTACGTACAAAGGTCCAGTACCTCGTGTCTACTAGCTACTACTTGAACGATCCCAATCATTCCCACCTTTTTATGGGATCTGTCGCGGAATATTTTTGGCGTCCAAGTCATTCACGATCCAGATGGCCATGCCTGAGGTTCGACCGAAGTTGATTTGGGCTGGATTTTGGAACAAGGCCAGGGTGCGGTAGTTGTCGAGGATAACTCGCTTACTCTTCACGAAGGACCCCGTGGGATCCTCAACGCTCCAGCCACCACTCGTTAAGGCTAGTACGTACTTAATAGACGGAGCACCCGCTTAAGGTCCATCCGAGGGAAGGCGCACTTTGTGAAACTCCAAACACTGCCCGGGAAACTCCAATCTGACAGTTTATCATCGGATGTGGAATTGAACCAGACTCGATCGTTTAAAACGCAAATGTGCTATATCTGCCACATCTTGTCAGACAATCCAGTATGTCGTATTTTTATTGAAAATTACCAAATGCAAACAGTAAATGATGTTTGTCAGTGTGATTGCTTTTTTTCGCGGACTAATTATTAACACTTGAATAAAGATTTTATAATCACATGGAATAGATCAATTGGAATAGATTCGAAATGTGGTACATTCCGTCCTTGTTTTCAGTAATTGCTACAAATAATTGCTTAATTCAGTCCCAATTGTCGCGCATTTAAATGCCGAGGCGAGGCGATGTGCGCGCGCGCCACGTGGTGATGTCGAACTGCGTGAAGAACAAGCCCCAGTTCACCCCGCCCACCTCTTTTTGGCTCCTCCCTCGCTGCTGCATTTCACCCCGCCCACCTCTTTTTGGCTCCTCCCTCGCTGCTGCATTTCACCCCGTCCTCTTTTTGGCTCCTCCCTCGCCGCTGCAGTTCACCCCGCCCACCTCTTTTTGGTTCCTCCCTCGCTGCTGCATTTCACCCCGTCCTCTTTTTGGCTCCTCCCTCGCCGCTGCAGTTCACCCCGCCCACCTCTTTTTGGCTCCTCCCTCGCTGCTGCATTTCATCCCGCCCTCCTATTTTTGGCTCCTCCCTCGCTGCTGCAGTTCACCCCGCCACCTCTTTTTGGCTCCTCCCTCGCTGCTGCATTTCATCCCGCCCTCCTCTTTTTGGCTCCTCCCTCGCTGCTGCATTTCATCCCGCCCTCCTCTTTTTGGCTCCTCCCTCGCTGCTGCATTTCATCCCGCCTTCCTCCTTTTGGCTCCTCCCTCGTTCGCTGCTGCACAATACCGTTCCCCTCGGTCCCCGTTCGTTCGCTCCGCCCCTCCCCATCTCCCAAAGCGCCTCTTCTCTCCGAAGGCGCAAGTGGGGGGCGACTCGTGCTCGCTGTTGACAAAAGGCGACGGGACACGAATTCCGCCGCAGTTTCACGTAAACGTGCAGCACGAAGCACCGACACCGGCGCTCTGAGATTCAAAGGGCCGTTTGTCAGTTTAATCTTCACATTTCCGGTGAGATCTGCGGATTCACAGTTCAAATAACTCCGAACAAATCTGCCGTCTTGCTTTGGGGGAGGGGGGGAGCACGCGCCAGACCCCGGAGTAGGGGGAGCCTCGATGATCGAGAAACCCCGAAGCGCGAACGCTCATCACCACCACCATCACCACCACCATCGGATTGGCGGGAATCGGACCAGCGCTGGGCGATAAGAGGTTCGAACCCATCGGTGTGATCGACCCTCTTCGATCCGTTTGCTTCCAGTGCGTCGTCATCACCACGCTCACTGCTCACCAAACGCTCACGTGTCACGTGGCTCCACTCACCGGCTCACAGTGAGTGCCTGCGCTCGGCCGCCTGCTCACACTGAGGTTCCTCTTCTCCCGCACACTCACCAAACCCATCGGCAAAGGTCGCTCGCCTCGTTCGCTTAAACGGCTCCACCTGCGACGTCACACCGCGTCCTCCGTCTATAATAATTACCGTTTTCATCGAGCGCGAAACTTACCTGAACAGCAGCGATGAAATTACCTTTGGCAAGAGCGCGTGCCTCGGCCATCGCCGTTACCATCGCCATCGGTGCTTCTGTCTGCTGCTTTTTTAACGATGATTGACTCGAGTGTGCCGTGCGTGCTTCCCGGGAATCACAGCGAGTGGGAAGCGACAACGCGACCTTCCGCTCCCGGGGAACCGACACACCTGGCGGCTCCGGCTCGGCGGGAAAACACCTCCCCGGTCGCGCGACGTCTGCGCTCCTCGTGCATAATTAATGTAATTAACATTTAATTAGTAGAAATCCGCTCACCTTTTACAAACTTTACCGCAGTGCAACGAATTGATATGTTCAGAGTACCTGTTATGACGGTGCAATAGCCTATGGTAACCTCCCCGAATAGCCTTAGCTGGTGTTGCACTTACTCAAGAGCTACCTGCTGCTACCTGCTGCTGCCTTCGGTCGCCTGCGGAGTTCAATCCACTCGACTGCGAAAACTGCTGTTGTAGTAGGAGTAGGGTAGGTCTGCAAGGTTCGCTGATGGGGGAGGTGCTGCATTGCGGAGGAGGCAAAGCTCAATGTCTCATCTGTAGTCTCACGGACTTAAAAAGGTTTCAGGGTACCTCTCACAAAGAGTAAGCTAATGAACCGGGAACATGGCCATAAAAATGTTACTGAAGATCAAATAGGATGTGGGGCTTGTGTGAAGTCAATCTTAGATGTAGGTTCAGTAAAGTAACAGAGGTATTCAAAAGGTTCTATGAACGAGGTACTGCAATCTTCAAAGACGTTCCATATATATATATATATATAGATATATATATATTTTCCATCACTGTACATATATTTGTTTGGAAGAAAGTTTGAGCATCTAATGTGTAAAGCTCATTCGAACCACTGATTCAGACTGACCGACTAACTGATATTAATGTTTGGTACCTTCCGGGTAGCGAAGAAAGCTGAAATTTCGCATGCCGACGGATATCGAAGCCGATACACCTGGTAAAAATCACAAAACCGTCGCAAAGCCTCAATACATGAAAATTTACCTAAAATAACCGTAAATGCGTCTGTAAAAAAACAAACAAACCTCAATTGATATGTAGCAGGTGGATGGTGTTGCTTGCCAAGATTCATAAAGCTTCTATTTATTATGTACATACGTACGAATCACAGTTCATTATTACTTACAATGTGTAAGCACACTCCACTAGTATATATATATATACTTTTTCTTTTGGCTGGTAGTGTAATCACATTCTAATTGTACATACTTTATAGATGTATTCACATTCTAATTGTACATACTTTATAGACATACTCACATTCTAATTGTACATACTTTATAGACGTACTCACATTCTAATTGTACATACTTTATAGATGTACTCACATTATAATTGTACATACTTTACAAATGCACTCGCATTCTAATTGTACATACTGTTACGTTTATGGGGGGTAGGCAATGCAATACCTTAGGGCCAGGTAGGATTGTGTTGGGTAGTGTGCTCCGTGTGTCGAGTAGCCACCTTGATATACATGTCAGGCCAGATGTCGTGTAAGGTCTTATCTTTGTCCCCATGGCGAGGGGTGGGGTTATGTTAATTAGGTAGGGGTTAAGGGTAAATCCCCTGTATGTAAATTGCCTCTGTGATTTCTCCTCAGTTCCTTATGACACTGCACTACACACACCACACCAGCCATGCACTCCACACCTAAAATAAGCACCAAATAAAAGCAACCGGAACCAGGACATTTGAGCACATACCACGGACCGGGTCGTCACAAAGGCCGGCAAGTGGCCATGAGGCCACGTGCCGAAGAACGATTGGTCAGGACGGCCATAGAGCAATGAGATGGACTCTTGGATTGGAGCGTGCACATACGTCATCCTCGTAAGAGCACTGGGAACAAAAGAACGGTGTCCCGGAATTTTCTTTCTCTTTGGGTCCCGAGTTGAGAGAGGACAGCCACATTTGAGCTCTTGGGGTCCCGAGTTGATGAAAGACGGTCTGGCTCATGTTCTCTCTTGGTGTCCCGAGCTGATGAAAAGCGGTCACAGTTCGTGCTCTTGGGCCTTGGCTTTAGTGGCGAGCGGACGCATTTTCATTCCCTGGCTCGTTGGTGCTGACTGCGTGGCGGCTGGGTGCACCTGAGAGACCATTGGTGCAGTGTGGAGCAGACGACGAGGATGGAGCTCAGCCTGCTCGCTTCGCGCTTGTGGCGGTGAACACGGCTTGGTGCTAAGGCGGTGTTTTCCCGCGCATGAACTCCGGGATATCCGACGGGGTTTGAGGGCCGCTCAAAGCTGAGTACACGCAAATCCACACGCATTATTTTCCATTAATTTTTCCCCTTGTGTTGTTTTATGGGTCCATGTGGGAGCGCTCCATTTAGGATTTTAGTTTGACTGTGCATTCTTTTGTTGTCGGCATTTCTTTCATTAAACCCGGTATTGTTGCATTTTAATTCCTCGCCCTGTCCCGTTTATCTGTCGGTGATTCGGAAAACCACCTGTGCTGCATATGCCGTGCAGGTAAGCCTCGTCACTCTTCACTACTCCTCGCGCGTATAAAGAAGGTCCGCCATAGTTTACTGAACGCCTTGGAGTTTAAGCTCGATCGGCCACCCATCACCTTGGAGGATCTCAATTCCCCGGTGAACACGACAATACTTCATAGATGTACTCACATTCTAATTGTACATACTTAATAGACATACTGACATTCTAATTGTACATGCTTTATAGATGTGCTCGCATTCTAATTGAACATGCTTTATAGATGTACTCACATTCTAACTGTACATACTTTCACTAGATGTACTCGCATTCTAATTGTACATACTTAATAGATGTACTCACATTCTAATTGTACATACTTTATCGATGTAATTGCATTCTAATTGTACATTCTTTATCGACATACTTACATTCTAATTGTACATACTTTGTGGATGTAGTCACATTCTAATTGTACATACTTTATCGATGTACGCACATTCTAATTATACCTACTTTATAGAGGTACTCACATTCTAACTGTACATACTTTATAGATGTACTCGCATTCTAATTGTACATACTTTATAGATGTACTCACATTTAATTGTACATACTTTATCGATGTACGCACATTCTAATTATACCTACTTTATAGAGGTACTCACATTCTAATTGTATATACTTTATCGATGTACTCGCATTCTAATTGTACATACTTTATAGATGTACTCACATTTAATTGTACATACTTTATCGATGTACTCACATTCTAATTGTACATACTTTATAGACATTCTAATTGTACATACTTTATCGATGTACTCACATTCTAATTGTACATACTTTATAGACATTCTAATTGTACATACTTTATAGATGTACTCACATTCTAATTGTACATAATTTATAGACATACCCAGTTGAAAAAAAGGAACGTGTACTACAGGCTACCAACAGGTGGCGTTTGTGGCCTACATTAGCACATTTTTTGCGGACAGACAGACAAACAAACAAACAGACAAATGGACCAAATGCAATACTCTCTTCTTTGGTGAGGGTAATAATAGTAATAGCTATTCATAAATTGATTTGGCTTTGTCTACTTGTGTCCCACCACTCCATGTATGTTTAACCCCCACCCCTCCTCCATTCCTCCATACTCATACTCCAACCCCCTCACCCCCTCTCCCCCAAATCATCTTCCATGGTCATTCTCTTTAGAAACAAAAAAACATTCATATAGCAATTTTTATTTGCCCATCCAGAAAGCATTGCACATCAAAGAAAAAGAAGAAAGGAATTAAAATAAAATATATAACAATGATCTAAGGAAGACCCAAAGATAAATTTTCGAGGTGTTAAAAATATATAATAAAAGCATGCGAGTTGGCTGAACAAATTGAAAGAGAAAAAGAAAGAGTTCCTTAGAGGGCACACAGGGAGAAAAGAACAATCACGATGGTTTTCAGCCTTTGAGCAAAGGAACTAACAAAGTGCCATGGTTCATGGATGAAGCGAGCCCATGAGCCACCTTATGTCAGTAAAACCACCTTTATAACCACCTTTAGAGGCCATTTTTCCCCGCAAGGCGGGGGTTGGCCTTTTTCGGGAACCGTGGTTGTTGTTTTTTGGTCCCCTATTTGAAGCAATGTTTTACGGCCGGATGCCCTTCCTGACGCCAACCCTTTTTGCCGCCTTTAACGACAAACAGGGAATTACCAGTGAACTGGTACTCAATTAGCCGACCTCGGAAGGATGACAGGCTGAGTCAACCCCCCTGGCGTTAATTCAGCGATCGACCGGGATTCGAACCCAGGATCCTTGGATCCTAAGCCGGCACCCTAGCCGCTAGCCCAACACCAGGGATTATGCCTCCTTATGCCTTATTATGGAGAAGGTGCCAGGGATTAGGGATTTATGTCAGTAACAGGGTTTATATATGACAAGGTAACAGATAAAGAGCGAGTGCAAGTGAGAGTAAATGAGAACAATGGTAAAGCCAATTTAGAGCGAGTTGTACCAATCAATATGATAGGTGATCAAGGCGTGCAAAGGACATCGTGAGACAGACGCATGAACCAAGTATGACTCCTCTAATCATGGGAGAACTTTGTGGGAGATTTTTTTTGATGCGAGATGATTAAAATAGAAAATCTGCAGATTTTACGAATGTTTCGGAGAAAAGAATATAGGATTGATAATAACGCCAATACTGTATTTCAACTTTAGGTGCTGGAAGTGATCTGGACACTTATTATTATCCCCACTCATTTTGAAAAAAAAAATGGATATTCTTTTCGATATTGGCGATTTTGATATATATAAAACTGTGAGAAATAGCAGAAACTCCACAATACGAGCAGGGTGCCTCATTTGCATAAACTAAATAATTGGAAGAAATTAAATAAGTAGCGGACGGAGCTTCAAGAATTAAAATAATCCACCTCATTAAATCTACCTAAAAACGGACAAAATTCCCTCATGGCATAAATTTTGACGATTAACGGATGTTTCAACTCATTCAATCCACCTCGACTCATCAAATCATTCACCGTAACTCATTCACTTAATTTTTTCAGAAACATCCCTTTTACCTTTATATATGTCGTTAACAAATGTAGGCAGTGTATTTATATAAATATAAACAGTATATGAAGATGTGCTTGTATGTGTTTATATATGTATAATATTGTTACAGACACGACTTTGATGTTATGGTGGGCCGAGCGGAATGGCCGCCGTGTCCGCACAAGTTACCCGATTATACTCGAACCTTGTCCGAGTCGCGCTACGCTAGATCAATGAAGGAAAAGGACACAACGGCTGGGATTAAAATGACACGACACCAGGGATACGGTTCTCAAGACCTCCGGAGGAGGTTATAATATGGCGGAAGGTTAGATTACAGGAATGAGAGGGACAGCATAGAAAGATAGGCACTTAGACACACTTATCTTATTCCCGACAGACCACAGATAAACAGGACAAAACTGACTCACACGGGGATTGATGGCAAGGAAAGCGGGCAGTCGATGGCTCAAGGTGCACTCTTGGCTCAAGGACAGAATCGACCCAGTCCGGTACAGAGATGCGGGAGGTCTCTCTCAGCGCTCGAGGTCGCGACTTGTCTCTTCTTCAAGCTCGGGGCGCATCTCACGTCACGTCCGGTAAGTGGCTGCGTATATCCGGCGGGGAGTGACACGCCCTCGGCTCGTTAGCTCCGCCCCAGATGGAATCGGCCCGTTGCTTCTCATTGGGTGCGGGGGGGGGGGGTTACCGGCTCCGCCCTTGACGAGGGGCTGACAGCCAGCCCCTTCGTGGTAACCCCGTGGAGCGCCGGAGCGAGGACGCACACTCCCCGCGCCGCGCCGCCCCCAATCTCCTCTGTTGTTGTAGTTGTTGTAGTTGTTGTAGTTGTTGTTGTTGTTTCATGGGGAAGATGGGAGGAGGTAAGGGGAGGTCCTAAACTCACTACTGGTGCCATACAATCACATTCTGGTGCAACGAAGAGTCAGAATTAATGGAAACGAGTCCTTAACTGACATAGACTAAGAATAACTAGCAAGATGTCCTATAGTTGTCTACGTGAGATGCGGTGGACCTGGGCACGACATTTAATGGGGGAAAAAGGGGAAGGTCGGTTCTACAGAGTGTTATTTACAGGCAATGGGACTAGGGAATGGGGGATTGGGGATAGTTGGGGAGTATTGGGGAAATAGGGGAGTATTTACAAGCAGATATTGAGGCCAAGTCCCATATCCGCAACATTGCACCCTTCTCTACCCTCGGGGCGTCCCGACCCGATAAATTTTTACCTATTTTAGTGTGGCACTCAGATGTAGTTCCCTCTACTATTAACTCTACCCTGAGTGCGACAGTTTTACAGATGTTCACAAATGAGTAAATTTGTCCCCCTGCGACGTTGCACCCTTCTCCTCACAGAAACACACCCACAGGATAACCGAATCGCGGAAAGAATTCGCAAACTAAACATACAGCCGGTAGGGAGCATTATTTACAAGACTACGCTGATATTTACACTACGATCCAGGACCTGTTTTTGGAGGAACACATGCAGATGTTATGCATAGAGAGAGCACGCATGCCAGCATCGATACACCAACCCACGAGTGCTCTGTGGCCTTACGGCCTTTAATAATGTGCAGAGCACCCCTTCCCAGCACCAAAAGCACCACCCCATCACACAGTCAGCACCATCCGGTGCAGTCACCATTGTTCATCAAAATAAAAACAACAACCCCTAACCCTGCAGGTGTCTCTTGCTCTTCGTGTGGTGCACTTGGCCTTCTGGCTTCTTTCAAAAATAAAGAAAGGCGCCAACCGCGTCCATTTCTGTATTGTGGCCTTCAGTGGTGTCAACTAAAAGTGGTTCACCTGTATGGCATAGGTGCCACGTTGACCCATAGGTCCATCCACGGGTGGTGCTTGGCCGCAAAAGAACTGCGGTCCATTGTGGGTGGCCACCAACATTGCGGTCCATATGGTGTATCGATCCAGGCAGCAAGCAGCGAAAGTGCAGGCCCACAACTGCGTAGCCAGCACCTCTCTCTCCTTTCTCTCTACCCCAAAGCCAGATCCTCGGAGGTGGGAGACAAAAGAAGAAGACAAGTGAGTAAGGTGGTAAGGGCGCAAAAGTGCACGCAATATAAGATGATGCACACTGGGGGCACATGGGAACCAGGTGAGACAGGTACGTTCCTACCGTACGCCCCCCCCTCCCCACCAGGTAACCTACATGGCCCCTCCCTTACCCCTTACTGTATCCACAAAACACAACACTACCCATAAACATCTACTTTACAAATCAACAAACGTCCCTACTGTCTTCCCCGTTCCTCCCATAAACCAAATTCGTCTTCTCTCCCTCCTAACCAATCAAATTTGCCATTTTCAACTCTCATCAAAATTTGCCATCTCCAACTGAACATCAAAATTTGCCATTCCCAATTCATCATCAGTCCCTCCTAGGGAGGGAGAGATGGAATCACCCCAATGTCTCATCCACGTCGTGATGCGTCTCACAAATCCAACAGCAGTCCTTACTTCCTGCAACACAAAACAAAGAAAACACAGGTGTGGAGTCATCATCATCACCACAGGTAAGTGGCTGCGTATGGTGCGACAGGTTCATCAATCCTAACTATTTCCTAAATGACTTTAACAACTTTACACTACCCGGGGTCTTTCTCCGGCCAAACCATTGGCCCTCTTACACTATGGGTTCTAAAAACCAATTCCCATTGGCCAAACTGTGGTGCTTTTCAATTTGGGGTCTCACTCCCCCGATTCATCTCCCGGTGCCCTCGCACAATTTCTGGGCCGTGGCGTGTACCTCTCCCAGTGGGTCTACCCACCTGCACACCTCCACCACTGCAGTTGCCTCCGAGCTTACCTGCTCCTTACCCTAACCTAACTACCTGGGGAAGGCCCTCTGGCGCTCTCCCCACTCGGTGCCCTCTCTGGCACTGGGCTGCCCGATCCACACCCGGGATCCTCAGACACCCACTGACACTAACGGCTCCCAGAGCCCACCTGCGGCCTCACCTGGCCGACATCCTCACAGTGGTGGAGTGCCCAACCAACTATAGTTGCACTAACAGGTCCATTGGATCCATATAGGAGCACTAACAGGTCCATATAGGAGCACTAACAGGCTACACGCCCAGCCATTTCCACAACACTAATGCACCCATTCACAACACCATTCTGCAACCGCACCACAAATGCCAATATCCAACCACAATTTACCTATACCCTCTACCTAACACTTGCACTACCCGCCCCGGGTACTCGTGAAAGGGGTCCACTCTTCCCCCATTCACACCTTCGCACCATGCACACCACTCCGTACCACTTACTCCAACTCTCTCCACACACCTTTACTTGCACACCTGTGCTCTCACACCTGGTGCCACCTGCACCCTTCTCTCCCCAAGCGCATTCGCGCTGATCCACACACTCACTACTCACACACTGCTCCACACACCTGTCCAGTTGCACACCTGTTCAATTCTCACACACACGGCATCGTCTCAGCTAACTACTCCCTTTTGAAACTTGCGCTTCCCAGTCGTCCCTTTAAACTATTGCGCTCCCTCGTCATTATCATCCATCCTAATCTACCTGCGTCCCCACTACAGGTATCAGTCACTAACTAAACTTAACGTCACCTAATGTCAGCTTCGCTAGATCCCTATCAATATCCTAACCCACCCGGGCTAGTTTTCACTGCCATACACCCCATAAGCTATTGCTCCTTTGCCCCCCTATATGGGAAGGGTGGCAAGGATGCCACCCTTACCCACCGGGCCCATCGCTCACTACCAATTTTGCACATCAAATTTCAACAAATTAAAAATTTGCCAATCACTACCCATCATCTGCCAATCATTACTGCCAATCCTTTGCCAATCATCAAATTTTGTTTTTCTCTAATTTTGGGGCCAAACCACTAACCTCATCACACAGTCTACTCACTACTGCCTCTCGGTGCGCCAATTCCTGTCCAAAGCCCGGCTTCGTAAAGCCAAGCCATGAATGCGGGTTGTTTGGTGCCAGCGGCTGGATATGTCCGGCACTCGGTGCAGGGAAGGAGGTTTACCCGGGCCGAGATCCCACGCACCATCTCGGCACGGAGCCATCCCATGGCCCGATCTCGACCTGCCGGAATGCCTCAACAAAAAGTGGTCGCCATGGCGACCCTTCCTATCGGGCTGCCAGCTCCGCCTAGTGGAGCACGGACGCGGCCGTTCAAAGCGAGGCCCGGCACGCACCGAGGGCCCGATTCGGCTAAAAGTCGACCTAACCACTAAACCGGTTACCGTCGATGCTTCACCTGGACGCTTACACCCCGCAGCCCGTTCCTTGCTCACACATCCAGCCGTTTCCATGCTCCTCGTACCTTTCCTTACACACCCAGGTACACCCATTCCACGCACAGCCTTGGTCACACACCTGACCACCGAACACTTTGGCACACATTCGTTGGTAGCACACCTCACCAACACACCTCTTCGCGCCCCCTCCTCGGTCACCTCCTCTGTGACAATCACAGGTGTGCTCTCATTTGCACACCCAACCATGTGCCTCACCACCAACTCCAGCGTGCATTCCCACTCACGCTCTACCATTCCAGGTGTGCATCCTCGCTCACCTGTCACAACCAACTCACGCTCCTTGTCACTCTCACTACTCTCACCTCCATTCTTGACAGCGCACTCACCCTTACTCTTGACAGCGCACTCTTTCCTCATGCACCTGTCCGTCACACACCTTTCTCGCGCACACTCTCCCGTTACACCCTCTGTAACACTCACCACAGGTGTGCATTCTTCCTTGCCTTTGACAGCGCACTCTTTCCCCATGCACCCGTCCGTCACACACCTTTCTCGCGCACACTCTCCCATCACACCCTCTGTAACACTTACCACACCGCGCTTCCATGTGCTCCCTCGCACACGCGCTACGACCGACTCACTCTCGCCAGCACCCTCACTCCTTGGCACGCACTTTTTCCTCACACACCCCAGAGTCGGACTTTCTCGCACACCTCCTCTTTCGCACACCAGACCTGTCGCACACTTCACCAACGGCCTCTCACGAACATCCGGGTCTATCTCGACCCCCAAGCTTATTAAATCACCTGGCGCATCATACGCACGACCATATTGGTCACCACTTACACCGGGTCCTCTTTCTCTTCGCTTCTCCTCCATCACCTGCGAATCCCTCATCCGGTTAATGAGCACATCATCACGATCCGAACACAGACTTTGGACCAATTCTTTTACCTCCTCTTTTATCTCTTTCTTATCCTCTCTCCGTCGCTTCTTAATTTCGCTCACCCCTTCTTCCACCTCTTCTAATTTCTGCTTCACCTCCTTCATCTCCTCGTGCGCCCCTTTAAGTTCTTCCTCTAACTCCACTTTATTTTTTTCTATGTGCTCCCGCACCTCCCGTTCTTTAACCTCCATCACCTCTACCACCTTGTTCATTTTCCTCGTCAGGTCCTCGTGTACCGTCTGACACTCTTTTTTAATTACCCCTACGTCCTTTTTCATCTCCTTCTGCGTCGATTTTAACCCCTCTATTACCGCTGTGTTCTTCTTTACCTGTTCCCCCAACTCCTTTTGTCCCACTGTCAGTTGTTCTACTCCCAGCGTCAACTCCTCTATACCACTTTGCAATTTTACAGTCCCCTTTCTCACCTTCTCCATGCGCTCCTTACAGTGCCTCACCTCCTCGCGCACTCCTCCGACCTCCTCACTCACACCTCTTCTGATCTCCTCTCCCATCACTTGCATCTCCTGCCCAGATGCCACCCTCATCTGCTCCATTTCCTCCCTGTGAGCATCCAGTTTGGTTTCTACCCCCATTCTGACCCCCTCTATCTGCTGCTCCATTTGTTTAACTTCTCTTTCCGCTTGGTCCCTCATGTCCCTCAATTTGCCTTCCATACTGTTTTCTAACCCTATTAACCCATTTCTCACCTCTTTTATCCCGTTGTCTAACCCCTCAAAATTATTGTCTAACTTCCCAAATTTCTTGTCTAACTCCTCAAAATTATTGTCTAACTTCCCAAATTTCTTGTCTAATCCCTTAAAATTATTGTCTAACCCCTCACTGGTACCCCTCGCTTCGTCCCTCATTACCCCCATTTGGTTTCCCATTACCCCCATTTGGTTTCCCATTTGGCCCTCCAATCGCTCACTCTGAGCATCCATCCGGTTCCCCATTTGTTCCATAAGGGCCCTCATTTGCAGGAGGAAAAGGTTTGAATCCACCAGGGGCGCTGCCACGGTCGCGGTCGCCGTGACCAGCGAGGCGCCATTTTGTGCGTCTGCTACCCTCGCTGCTTCGCTCTCCTCACGTCCCTCAATTTGGTCCTGGACCGACCCTGCCTCACTCTCCTCTAACGGAACCCAGCCGACTTGGTCTGCCATAGCGCGACTTTCAAAATTCGGGTTTTTATTTTCGTAAAACAAAATCAAATTTCGCCGTTATAATTTCGAGCGCGGGAAACGCGCTCCGGATCGAATTCTACCTCCCAACACCAATTGTTACCCTAGCGGTACAATTGGTGTTCCAAAATTTGGGCCTAATAAATTTAGTCCCAGGTCCGAATCCGACACTCCTGACACCAATTGTTACAGACACGACTTTGATGTTATGGTGGGCCGAGCGGAATGGCCGCCGTGTCCGCACAAGTTACCCGATTATACTCGAACCTTGTCCGAGTCGCGCTACGCTAGATCAATGAAGGAAAAGGACACAACGGCTGGGATTAAAATGACACGACACCAGGGATACGGTTCTCAAGACCTCCGGAGGAGGTTATAATATGGCGGAAGGTTAGATTACAGGAATGAGAGGGACAGCATAGAAAGATAGGCACTTAGACACACTTATCTTATTCCCGACAGACCACAGATAAACAGGACAAAACTGACTCACACGGGGATTGATGGCAAGGAAAGCGGGCACTCTTGGCTCAAGGACAGAATCGACCCGGTCCGGTACAGAGATGCGGGAGGTCTCTCTCAGCGCTCGAGGTCGCGACTTGTCTCTTCTTCAAGCTCGGGGCGCATCTCACGTCACGTCCGGTAAGTGGCTGCGTATATCCGGCGGGGAGTGACACGCCCTCGGCTCGTTAGCTCCGCCCCAGATGGAATCGGCCCGTTGCTTCTCATTGGGTGCGGGGGGGGGGGTTACCGGCTCCGCCCTTGACGAGGGGCTGACAGCCAGCCCCTTCGTGGTAACCCCGTGGAGCGCATGGCCAATGGCGGCTAACCAGCCGGAGCGAGGACGCACACTCCCCGCGCCGCGCCGCCCCCAATCTCCTCTGTTGTTGTAGTTGTTGTAGTTGTTGTTGTTGTTGTTGTTGTTTCATGGGGAAGATGGGAGGAGGTAAGGGGAGGTCCTAAACTCACTACTGGTGCCATACAATCACATTCTGGTGCAACGAAGAGTCAGAATTAATGGAAACGAGTCCTTAACTGACATAGACTAAGAATAACTAGCAAGATGTCCTATAGTTGTCTACGTGAGATGCGGTGGACCTGGGCACGACATTTAATGGGGGAAAAAGGGGAAGGTCGGTTCTACAGAGTGTTATTTACAGGCAATGGGACTAGGGAATGGGGGATTGGGGATAGTTGGGGAGTATTGGGGAAATAGGGGAGTATTTACAAGCGGATATTGAGGCCAAGTCCCATATCCGCAACAATATATACCCTGTGTGTACCCCGGTTTAGAATAGGTACACCGTATCCCTGCGTGTCGTAAGAGGCGACTAAAAGGGTTGGCGTTAGGAAGGGCATCCGGCCATAAAAAAACATTGCCTCAAAAGGAGAACCATGACGATTACAACTACATATGGGCAGGGTACAGCCCGAAGTACCCCGTGGGGGACCCCACTCCCTCTCGTCAAAACTCAAGGTGTGGAACCCGATCGAAGCAAGGGTGGAAATCACTCCATTTATGACGACGAAACGTCTGATGCTCGACGTGGAGATCGGTTTCTGAGGTTTGGGACATGGAATGCAGGGACAATGACAGGGAGATCAGGAGAAGTGGTGGAAGTATTGGTCAGAAGAAGAGTGGACATATGTTGTGTGCAAGAGACGAGATGGAAGGGAAGTGGTGTGACAATGGTGAAGGGTAGGCAGGGACAGAAATACAAGTTTGTGTGGCAAGGGTGCCTGGAGGGCGTGAATGGTGTTGGTGTCCTGTTTTCTGAGGAGTTTGCAGACAGTGTGGTGAGTGTGACGAGAGTGAGTGATAGGTTGATGATGGTGAAAATAATGATTGGAAAGCTCTTGGTGAACGTCATCTTGCGATATGCTCCGCAGGTTGGTCGGAGCGATGAAGAGAGGGGCGAGTTCTGGTATGCGATAGAGAAGCTGATGGAAAACCTGAAAGATGAAGAAGTTGTTGTGGTAGGAGGAGACCTAAATGGACATGCGGGAAGGAGTATGGACGGTTTTGAGGGAGTTCATGGGGGTTACGGACATGGTGTGAGGAATGGAGAAGGTGGAAGGATTTTGGAGTTTGCTGATGGAACTGGATTGTTGATTTGTAATACTCAATTCCAGAAAGAGGATAATAAGCTTGTTACATACACGTCAGGTGGGTCGATGACAACCGTTGACTACTGATGGTGCGTAGGCGAGATAGGGGGCACCTCCGGGACACAAAAGTGACCCCGGGGGAGGAGGCTGTTTCACAGCACCACTTGGTTGTCTGCGACATAAGGGTGAAAGAGGAGAGCTTGGAGGGTGAAGTACCAACCGAGAATGAAGGTGTGGAGGTTGAAAGAGGTGACGGTGAGGGTGGCATTAAAAGAGTGGCTGAGTATGGCAGAGGATGATGTGGTTGAGCTTGAAAGTGGTTGGATGTCAATGAAAGATAGTCTGTTGGGAGCCGTTGGTGAGGTATGTGGATGGACTAAAGGACCACCGAGGCACTCGGAAACATGGCGGTGGGATGATTAAGTTGGAAAGAGGATTGACGAGAAGAGGAAGAAGTTCAAGGAGTGGCAGAAGATGAAGGGTACGGGGGCAGAAAAGGCAGAGCATGAAAGTTATAAGGCAGCCAAGAAGGCTGCAAAGAAAGAGGTAGCAATGGCGCAGGAGGCATGTAGGAAAATGTTCGGAGAACGCTTGGATTCGGAAGAGGGTCAGAGAGCGGTATTCAGGATTGCAAAGCAGATAGCGAAAGAGAAGCATGATGTGATGGGGGTGAGTTGCTTGAAGGATGAAGTGGGACAAATCGTGGTGGACCCAGATGGAATTAAAGGAAGATGGAAAAGAGATATGGAAATGCTGTTGAATGCAGAGAATGAATGGGATGGCAACATCGAGAGTAACCCAGTTATATGACCGACAGAGAAGATAACTGAGAAGGAGGTTGAGGAAGCGATAAAAGCAATGAAGAGTAGAAAAGCAGGAGTGCTGACGGGAGTTGTGGGAGATATGTTGAAGGCAGCGGGAAGTTGGCGTATGAAGAGAATGACAGAGGTCTGTAATCTGGTGGTGAAAGAAGGCCGCATTCCAGTGGATTGGGAACTGCGTACCCTCGTCCTTCTATACAAGGGGAAAGGTGACCCAATGGACTGTGGCTCGTATCGAGCGATAAAGTTATTGGAGCATGGAATGAAGGTATTGGAAAGGGTGTTGGAGAGGAGAATAAGGAAGAAAGTGAAGATCGACGAAATGCAGTTTGGATTTATGTCAGGAAGAGGAATGACAGACGCGCTTTTTATTGTAAGGCAGTTGCAGGAGAAGTACATGGAGAAGAGGAAGAAGTTGTTTCTTGGGTTTGTTGATCTGGAGAAAGAATTCGATAGGGTTCCACGCGAAGTAGTGACATGGGCATTGAGGAAGTTAGGAGTGGAGGAATGGTTGATCAGAGTAGTGATGGCAATGTACGAGAGAGCACGCACAGCTGTAAGGAAGAAGGACGGGAACAGTGGTGAGTTTGAGGTGAAAGTGGGAATGCATCAGGGGTCGGTACTAGTCCACCACTATTTTTAGCTGTGATGGAGGTGCTGGCTCGGAATGTAAAGGAGGGTTTTCCGTGGGAGTTGTTGTATGCCGATGATCTGGTGTTGATTGCGGAAAGTATGGATGGACTGAAGGAGAAGATGAACAAGTGGAAGGAATGTATGGCGACAAAAGGTCTGAAGTTGAATATCGGAAAAAACGAAGGTGATGGCAACTGGTAAAGCATGTGGTGAGGTGGAAAGAACTGGGAAATGGCCATGTGCTGTGTGCAGGAAGGGTGTCAGAGTGAACTCCATTTAATGTTCACTCTGACATGTTCACTCTAATGTACCGACCCCTGATGCCCTCCCACCTTCACCTTGTTCATCTACAATGTGTGCTGAATGGGTTCATCAAAAATGTAGTGGTCTGAGAGGATCATTAACCAGTGTGGCAGCTACATTAAAGTGTAAGGTGTGCACAGAGTGAGCTGCAGATGGAGGAAATGTTGAGTTGGATCTTGGAGACGGCGTGAAGTTGGAAGGTGTGAAAACATTTTGCTACCTCGGAGACATGCTGAATGGAGAAGGTGGATCAGACTCGGCAACGGTTGCTAGAGTGAGATGTGCATGGAAGAAGTTTCGGGAACTGAGTGGCGTGCTGACGAGGAGGGGAGTGTCGTTGAAGCTGAAGGGAAAGGTGTATGCTGCATGTGTGAGAAGTGTTTTGAGTTATGGGAGCGAGACATGGGTAATGAATGTAGAGCAGCAACGAAGGCTGGAAAGGGTGGAAATGCGAATGGTTCGGTGGATGTGCGGAGTATCGTTGAGAGAGAGGAAGACAAATGATGAATTGCGAAAGATGATGGGAATAGAGCCTGTGATGGATGCTGTGAAGAGAAACAGGTTGAGATGGTTTGGTCATGTGTTGAAACAGGTTGAGATGGTTTGGTTTTACATTTCACTGTCTGACAACATGGACCAACTTCTGTCCACTCATCCCAACTCTCTCTCTTCCTCATATGTGTCGACTTCAACTGTCATCATGCCAGCTGGCTGGGTGTGGGTTCCTTTCTCACCAGCCATGGCACCTCATCAAAGGACTTCTGCGACTCATTGGGATTGACACAATCTGTCAATTTCCCTACCCGGATCTCAGTCAATGGAGTATCTTCTCTTCTAGACTTGGTTATGACAAACTTCCCTGCAAATGTCTGCTGCTCTTCTTCTGCTCCAATCGGTTTTTCTGATCATGTGCTTGTTAAAGTGGACATCTCTCTGGCCATTCTCAGAGAGCCTCCTCAGCATCGACGAGTCTGGCATTTCACTCAGGCCGACTGGCACGGTCTGCAAGCAGCCATCAATCATCTGGACTGGTCTCCCATCTCTACTACCTCTGACATCAATTCTTCCTGGGAATTCTTCCAAAGCAAACTGCTCTCTCTCATGCACAGATTTATCCCATCTCGACTTCAGTTGTCTTACCCTTCCTCCCGTCCATGGTACACTGAATCTTGTGGTGAGGCAGTTGCCCTGAAACAACTTGCCTTTGCCTCTTGGAAGGCAAATCCAACTGAAGGCAATCTCAGTTCCTTCCACCAAGCTCGGAACAAGTGTGTGTCTACCCTCAGGAGTGCCAGGAAGCACGATCCCTCCACACTCAAGAATGGATTCTCAAACCTGTCTCCTTCCTCCAAATCCTGGTGGCGTCTGGTCAAATCCGTTTCTGGTGTTTGTTCCCCCTTCATCCCCTCCCTTACCTCAAATGGCTACACAGTTGACACCGCACGTGACAAAGCCGAATGCCTCAACTCTGTGTTTGCCTCAAAATATTGTGTCCCAAACCATCTCTCTCTGTTCACACCTTACCCAGTCGAACCCAATTGCTCCTGGACTCTGTGTCCTTCTCTCCTGACAAGGTGGATAAGTTTTTGTCAAACCTCGACTCTGATTCTGCAACTGGACCAGACGCATCAGCCCATGGGTCCTAAAATCCTGCTCTGCCACTCTATCTCACCCTCTCTGTTCTTTTCACCCTCTCCTTTGCTCAAGGTCATCTGCCAGCATCTTGGAAATCAGCAAACATCACCGCTTTACACAAAAAATGTGCAAAAACAGATCCTTGCAATTACAGACCAATCACCCTGTTCCCAATTATCAGCAAAGTCATGGAATCCATCATTGCTTCGGATATCAAATCCTTCCTCTTCTCCAATGGCTTGATCTCCGATCATCAATTTCGTTTCAGACCAGGTCACTACTCTGGACATGCTGCTTCTGCTGTCTCAACAATGGATGGAGGTCCTCAATGCCAAACAGGATATCAGAGCTGTCTCCCTTGACATATCACGTGCCTTCGATACGGTCTGGCAACCAGCTCTGCTCACCAAACTCTTCTCCTATGGTATCCATGGAAATCTCCACGTATGGCTTGTGGACTTCCTCTCTGGTCACAGTCAACGTGTGGCCCTGAATGGATTTCTCTCATCTCCCCTTCCTATTCAGGCTGTAGTTCCCCAAGGCAGTGTTCTGGGCCCTGTGCTTTTTCTGGTCTTCATCAATGATCTCTCCGACTCTCTGGAAAATCCTCTCTATCTCTTTGCTGATGACTCCACTCTCTCCCGCTCCATTCCTCATCCCTCAGATCGGCAGTCTGCAGCCTCCTCACTCTCTGCAGACCTGCACAAAATCAAAGACTGGGCAACAAGTGGAACATGTCTTTCAATCCTGACAAATCTCACACTCTTACCATGTCTCTCTGAAAAGACCGACTGGACAACCCTCCCATCTACTTTCTCAACAATCCTCTCCAAGAAATTCTGTCGCTCAAGCTTTTGGGGCTCACTATCTCCCATGATCTTTCTTGGGAAAACCACATTTCCAAGCTGGCCTCCAAAGCCAGTCGCCGACTGGGCATCCTCCGTCGTGTGAAGTCCTTCCTTGGCACACCTGAGCTTCTCACCACATACAAGGCTTTCATCCGCAGCTCAATGGAATACTGGTCCCCCCTCTGTGCCGGTGCTCCTGCCTCACACCTAGCTCGGCTCCACGCTGTTGGAACCAAAGCTTTCAGAATCATTGGAATCTCCTGCGATGAAGCGAACTCAGAGGGCCTTTCACTCACTCACCGCAGGCAGGTTGGTGGTTTTTCTGTCTTCTACCGACTCCTCTCCGGCCTTGCTCCCCCAGCTCCCCCTAATATTCCTGCAGGTCGCACAAGATCTGCCAGCAACCCTCTTATGGTTAAACTGTCAAAATCTCGGCGCTCTGCTCACCTTCACTCTTTCATTCCCCTTTTATCCCACCTCTGGAACAAACTCCCACACTCCCTTCAATCCCACTCCTCCCTCCAGGTCTTTAAAACAGCTGTTCACCACCATCTCTTAACTTCCCCCATCCAAAACCTTGATCTTTTCTACCCCCGCTAATTTACCCCAGATCAACTTTTTTGAAATTCCAACTTCTTTCCTGGAAGTCCTAGCAGTATCCATATGTTTTATACCTCTCAAATGTTGTGTTTATGTCCTTCCCCCTCTCTCCACATCTTGTCTACCGCTCCCCTTATTTTGTGTTTTCTGTGTCGGTTTGACTTTTTGTTTGATTAATGTTAGCTCTTTCATGAGCCTCGATCTTGTATACAAAAAAAAAATGTGTTGAGGAAGGATGAAAGCGACTGGTTGAGAAGAGTGATGGAAATGAATGTAGAAGGAAGTAGAGGACGGGGAAGACCGAGAAAGACTTGGCTAAAGGTGGTGGAAGAAGAAAAGCGGGCAAGGGGGTTAACAAGGGGAGATGCAGAAAATAGGGCAAAATGGAGAAGATTGTCATGGGGACCGCAAGGCTAACCCCCGCTCCAGCAGGGAAAATGGCCTTAAAATGCCTGTTGTTGTTGTTTGTTGTATGTGTTTATATATGTACGCGTGTACAAACTGTAGCTGTAAACTGTAGCTCACTTTCGTTGAACTCGAGGAAGATGAGTAAGCATTAACAATATCGCCTGCTGTTCTTGTCGACTAAGAAGAAGACCTGTTGGTCGAAAGCTTGTTGAAAATAAAAGATCGACCGTTTGAAGCTGTCCGCTACTTATTTAATTTCTTCCGATTATATATACTAGGGCATGCCTGTACTATATATTAGCTAGGACGTGCCCGTACGTGGGTGCCCGTTCCTTGCCAAAAAAAAAAAAAAAAAAAAAATTTGTGTAGGGGTGTGTGTGTGTAAACATCCTAGGGCGTGCCCGTACGTGGGTGCAAAAAAACATGCGTGCAAACAACAACAACAAAAAAAAACTTTGAAACCACGTGGCAGTAACGACCACAGAACCCCCCCCCCTCTATTTACATGAATGGTTTGGTCCATTCGCAACGACCACAGAACCCCCCCCCCTCTATTTACATGCAATGGTTTGGTCCAAAGCGAACGGCTTGTGGTGTTTGGTAAAGAAATCGCCATAGCTCGGTAACTACTTGTCCGATTAATTTCAAACCTTGAAAAGGCACATCCTCGGGTCCCCAGCAATATACCTGGCAAGTTGCAAGTATATCGGACCCGTGGTTGTCGAGAAACAGTGGTCACAGACAAACATACATACATACATACAAACATACAAACATACAAACATACACACAGAGATTAGTGGAATTATAGATAGATATGTGTGTGTGTGTGTGTGTGTGTGTGTGTGTGTGTGTGTGTGTGTGTGTGTGTGTGTGTGTGTGTGTGTGTGTGTGTGTGTGTGTGTGTGTGTGTGTGTGTGTGTGTGTGTGTGTGTGTGTGTGTGTGTGTGTGTATACATAGATTATTATTTTTAATTTTTTTTTTGCCGAGTTTGTAATCGGCTCGGTCCATCTGTCCGTCCGTTCGTCACGCTATCTCCTCCTAAAGACCTAAACAGTTGTGAGGAAATTCACCAAACCTGGTGGATGTGGTCACCACATGGCACGAAGGGACAAGAACAGTGTCATTTTTGGTTTCGTCCCCTCGGGCAGTGCCAAGAGATGAAATACCAAAAAATGCAATTATGGGGACATTTTCAAATGAAACTTTGTGTGTGCAAACAACATTGGGAGACGCATGAAATATGTAACGATTTTCTGGTTTTTACCCCCAGTTCATAGGGGACAAAATGGGGAAATTTGTTTTAACTCAAAATTTGATGTTGGGTCAATCCTGGTGAAACTTTGTCATCTTTCAACTTTGCTTTAGGTGGGAAACGTGGGGATTTGCAATGGCGCGCCATGGACTTTTCTGTAGTTCATGTTTGCCGAAAGCTTATGGTTTGATCTGGCCTGTGAATGGCATCACACAATGCCGGGTGGGTGTGGGAACCACAGTCATAAAGGCCTTGGCAAGTCCTCGAGGGTCTGGCATGAGTCCCAAATAATATCAGGGAATAAATGTGGATATAAATGTGAATCACAATATTCATTATCAATGCGGGATTTATATGAAGTACATGTTTGAATAAGAGCCATCTTACACAAAAGGCAGACATACTTATGATCACATCATGCTTGGATGGCTTAATGACAATGCTGGCACAATGAGGGACAGCAAAGCTATGGCGTTGCAGATCGCTGAATACTTACGAGGGCTCAAGGTTTTTGGTCCTATGCCAACACCACTAAGGACAAATTGTGGTCCTTTTCCATGTAGTTTCAAGTCGATGTCAAGCATTTCCCAGCTGTAGGTGAGTTTCTTGATGCCAAGAGAAGATAAATTGGATTTCTGTCCGTTTTTGTACCCTCATTTGAACAGTAGAATTAAGTGAAGAAAGACTAAAAGGTATTGAAAAGATACAGTTATGATATATAAACGATTAAGTACATGATACTGATTTCCGATATTCCTCAAAAATCTTTCCCTTCTTAAATTCACTCTAATATTTATCTTCCATGATGAAAGATTATTCCATCATAAATTATGTACAAATTGTGTATGTGATCAATTCCGCAAACCAAGAATATCTTCAGTGATTGATTCATTCGTATGCATCATCTAGCTGCTCGTTGCCTTATTTCTGGGAGCGTGGCTGCGCTCCTGATCAACTGTCCTTTGTGTGGCAGGGAAGGAATTTGGGAATTGGCTCGGGTGCAGGTGTCAAACTTGATCAGGTCAGGTCACCAAAATCTTTGTAAAATATACCAGGAGATGTAATTAATATCCAGCAGCTAGCTGGCAGATGGGTCCCCAACCTTATTGTCGCTGATGGATGATGCAAAGCACCATGGTGACAATTTATAGTTGGGTCGAGATCAAACCCAGACAAGTCAGCTCAGCGGTGGATACACTACCTTTGGACTATGATGTCAGCCCATCTTGTGTCATATTCCATGGGCATCTGTAGAGTGTATTCAGTGAAAATGTGAACTTTGACGTGTTACAGAGTAAAAACAAAAACTTACTGAATAAACAGTCACAGGTGAAAAGGGTAGAGCATATATATGTGTATATATAAAATACACACACACACACATATATATATATACACACACATATATATATAGCTCGCAGTGTTAAGTGTGGAAAAGTTCTGAGGAGATTGCAGCTGGCTCAATAGCGCAGTGGGCTGTTGACGCGTTATCAACGGAGGTCCGTGGTTCGAGCCCTGCATTGAGTCAGAATTTTTTCACACTTAGCCCCTCACAGGAGTTTAATTCCTGTTTATATATATATGTATAAATAAAACCTATACACCACGTGAGACCAACAATTTAAACTATCTTCATATTGAAGCACATCACATATAAATTATATACTGTATACACATTACACAATTATAGTTGTTGTAATAGGCGTCCACAACCATCCTTGACTATGTCGTATAACAACGGCCGAGGCCCTCACTTTTTTTGTTGTTCCGCCCTAACTTTTTCACCTTTATTCAATATAAAATTTGGTTTGTCCTCAACCGCTTGAGCGATTGACATGAAACTTTCAACACAGGAGCACCTGCCTACCCATGGAATTTTTTTTTTTTTCAGAGTTACATGATTGGATAGAAAATGCGGCCGGCATTCCAAAAAGTCTTTTTCTGTATGCATGGGTTTCAGGGTGTTTCAGGTATTCGTAATAAACATCCTCGGCCACGCTTCGCTCGGCTTTAGTTGAATGATTCCATTTTAATGAAACAATTATAAACCTTGATATGTATATTGCAGATCCAATGAATTTTCTCTTTAAATTCATGGTTCACGAAGGTGCAAAAAGGAATAAGAAATATGAGGGGCTTTGGACTGGTTCCCCAACCTTTAAAAATACTCCACAATACATCGAAGACTTGCAGGAATTATGGGAAGAGATTCGTAGTGATAAATCAAAGATGCTTAATAGGAATGGGAGATTATATGACATGATTTGTAACCCTTGAAGTCATTGAAGGGAGGAACCTGACTTGAGAGACTCAAGGAGGCAATTCCACAGGTAGAATAAGAGAACAGCAATGCAGGTGAGTAAGAAGCCTGGACTTTGGAAGGTTAATAAGGACGAGTTGCTGCATTCATTGAGTAAGGTGGAGCTGGGACTGGCAAATTGTGGCCAAATTAGAAATTTCTGCTCGAACCTACAGGGGGGCACTGCATCAGTGGAACAGCTGCACCCCCAGCAAATGTTTCAACCTACAGCCAGGTGCTGCATACAAAAGAAGTGTCGGGCTGGGGAAAGATGAAGGACCGACATAGAAATGGAAGCTGGATGACATGAGAGATGGTGCAAGAATGAAACATTACCAACCGTTCTACGACAAGAAAGCAGTCGGCCTTATTAGCAGGGCTTATTCGGCCATGTTGTATCGGCTCAAAGACCTCATTCTTTATTAAATCGATGAGGTATCGTGATGAAATCTGTGGTTTGACATAAAAAGGCAACAACTGCCAATAACAAAACTGCATTCTTTTTCTATACGCAACGTTTACAAATATTTACACTGATGTTTTATACATCTGCCTCTTACAAAAGTTCTCCTTTTAACAAAATGCTTGAACTCTATATTTTGCTTATTTTATGGTAGACCATATAGTTATTAATTAGTACTTGTACGGTGCAATCTTTTTTTTTTTACGGAGCATTTCTTCTTATTCTCCTTCTTCTTTGTCTTTCATATGCAGCACGTTACTGCGATCAGCATCATTGTCTGAGTGTGGGAGCAGCATCAAAGGTTGAGTGTGCGAGCAGTGTCATAGGATGAGGGCGTGAGCAGCTTCATTGGCTGAGGGAGTGAGCACCGTCATTGGCTGAGGGCGTGAGCACCGTCATTGGCTGAGGGCGTGAGCACCGTCATTGGCTGAGGGCGTGAGCACCGTCATTGTCTGAGGGCATGAGCACCGTCATTGTCTGAGGGCATGAGCACCGTCATTGTCTGAGGGCGTGAGCACCGTCATTGGCTGAGGGCGTGAGCACCGTCATTGGCTGAGGGCGTGAGCACCGTCATTGGCTGAGGGCGTGAGCACCGTCATTGTCTGAGGGCATGAGCACCGTCATTGTCTGAGGGCATGAGCACCGTCATTGTCTGAGGGCGTGAGCACCGTCATTGGCTGAGGGCGTGAGCACCGTCATTGTCTGAGGGCATGAGCACCGTCATTGTCTGAGGGCGTGAGCACCGTCATTGGCTGAGGGCGTGAGCACCGTCATTGGCTGAGGGCGTGAGCACCGTCATTGCCTGAGGGCATGAGCACCGTCATTGTCTGAGGGCATGAGCACCGTCATTGGCTGAGGGCGTGAGCACCGTCATTGGCTGAGGGCGTGAGCACCGTCATTGCCTGAGGGCATGAGCACCGTCATTGCCTGAGGGCATGAGCACCGTCATTGGCTGAGGGCATGAGCACCGTCATTGCCTGAGGGCATGAGCACCGTCATTGCCTGAGGGCATGAGCACCGTCATTGCCTGAGGGCGTGAGCACCGTCATTGCCTGAGGGCGTGAGCACCGTCATTGGCTGAGGGCGTGAGCACCGTCATTGCCTGAGGGCATGAGCACCGTCATTGGCTGAGGGCATGAGCACCGTCATTGTCTGAGGGCATGAGCACCGTCATTGGCTGAGGGCATGAGCACCGTCATTGGCTGAGGGCATGAGCAACGTGATTGGCTGAGGGCATGAGCACCGTCATTGGCTGAGGGCATGAGCACCGTCATTGGCTGAGGGCATGAGCACCGTCATTGTCTAAGGGCATGAGCACCGTCATTGGCTGAGAGCGCGGCTGTGACGCTGACGCAACGCCTTCTGTAAGTTTTGGCAGGAATTAGGAATTTGTTCAGGGTGGGGAGGATAACTCGCCCACTGTTCGTGAACAACACCGTGGCATCTCAAAGGTCTTATCACCTGATGGCGGCAGAATTGGGACGCCCAGTTTAACGTCCATCCGAGGGATGGCGCACTCACATTGATGCCTCTCCTAGCCTGTCAGTCACCAGGTTGACAGTTTGTAGTTGGGCCAAGATTCAGACCCAGGCTAGATGGCTTTGTCGTTACGCCACTACGCCATATACAGTGCCGAAAGAAAGTCTACACCCCCTTTCAAAATGTTCACCTTTTGTTGCCTTATAGCCTGGAATTATAATGCATTAAATCAGATTTTTCCAACTTTATTTACTCAGCGTAACCCACAACTTCCAAGTAAAAAACAAATTCTACAAATTTCAGAAAATTCATTAAAAATACAAAACTAGATTATCTTGGTTGGATAAGTGTCCACCCCCCCTGAGTTAATACTTGGTGGAAGCACCTTTGACAGTAATTACAGCTGTACCTCTGTTGGGATAAGTCTACCAACTTTGCACACCTTGATTGGGCAATATTTTCCCATTCTTCTGCACAAAACTGTTTAAGCTCAGTCAAGTTGCATGGGGAGAGTTGGTTGATGCACAGCAATGATCAAGTCATGAAACAGATTTTCGATTGGATTTATGTCGGGGCTCCGACTGGGCCACTGAAGGACATTAATTTTTTTGTTCCGAAGCCACTCCAGTGTGCTTCGGGTCGTTGTCATGCTGAAAGGTGAGCTTCCGTCCCAATTTCAGCTTTCTTGCAGAGGGAAGCAGGTTTTCCTCGAGGATTTTTCTGTATTTTGCTCCATCCATTTCCCCTTCTATCCTGACAAGTGCCCCAGTCCCTGCTGATGAGAAACATCCCCATAACATGATGCTGCCACCACCATGCTTCACAGTAGGGATGGTGTTCTTTAGTTGATGTGCTGTGTTGGGTTTGTGCCAAATGTAATGTTTTGCATTTATGCCAAAAAACTCCATCTTTGTTTCGTCAGACCACAAAACCTTTTGCCACATGGCTTCATAGTCTCCAGAGTGGTTTGTTGTATACCTCAAACGGGAGTAAAGATGGGCTTTTTTAAAGTAATGGCTTCCTTCTTGCCACCCTACCGTACAGGTCAGACTTATGGAGTGCGGGGTCAGAGGAGGTATTGTTGTCCCATACATACAGTGACCAGTCTTTTCCATAAAGGCCTGTAGCTCTTTCAAAGTTGCCATTGGCCTCTTAGTGGCCTCTCTGATCGGTCTCCTCCTTGCTTGGTCATCCAGTTTGGAGGGACGGCCTGATTTGGGCACGGTTTTGGTGGTACCGTACACACTCCATTTCTTAATGACTGTCTTGATTTTGCTCCAAGGGATATTCAAGGCCTTTGAAATATTTTTTATACCCATCCACTGATCTGTGCCTTTCCACAACTTCATCCCAGTGGTCTTTCGAAAGCTCCATGGTGCTCATGGTTGTTGATATATAAAATGATATTTAAAAAAGTTATGGACGAGTTATGAATAAACCTGGTGGACGAGTTGGGTAGGTGACAAGAACAAGCCGATTAGATTTTTGGTTCAGGTCCCAATCCATATCCGGCCTATCAGTGGGATACAAAACGTAAACTGTTCACCAGGTGGAGGTGTGCTCTCTACTGAGTGCCGTTCTAGTTTACAATTGCTATTATAAGGGGGGTGGACACTTATCCAACCAAGATATGCTACTTTTGTATTTTTATTTAATTGTCTGAATTTGGTAGAATTTGTTTTTCATTTGGACGTTGTGGGTTACGATGTGTAAATATAGGTGGTAAATGTCTGATTTAATGCAATTAAATCCAAGCTATAAGGCAACAAAAGGTAAAAATTTTGAAAGGAGGTGTAGACTTTCTATAGGCAAGGTAAATTATCCAGACGGCCAAGTAGGTGTCACCTCTGAAGGACAGCGTGCTCCATGATGCAGCACTCCGGCTTGCACTATACTCAAACGGCGATTCTTAGTCTCATCGAACTCCACTGGGAATCGAAACAAGACATTCTGTCTTTCAGCTGTTGTTCTAAAATAGAGTTATTCTGCCATTCATTATGAGAATTTGGGAAAATGTGTGAAAGTGTATCAGCTTAGAAAGAAAGGGAGCACTTTCGTTTCAGGCAATTAATTGGCAACTCTTTATGGAGTTTTGTCGGAATTTTTTTTTTTTAATGGTCGATGGAAAAAAAAACAGACCGAAAAAAATGAAGAGAGAAAATGAGATGATGGAAAAAAAGGTTGGGAGATCATTGAGGGGAAAGGGAGGAAATAAAGTGTGTAACAAGCTTCTCTACGCATCATTTGAGGAAATGGCATGATGGGATTTATGTCTGGCTAATGATGTGGGAAACCTGAGCTAAATTCCCAAGTTAACCATCGGTATATTTTGTCCTATTACTCCCCCTACTATCTACATTCAACTCTGCCATCCCTTACCCCTACGGTACCAACATCCCCACATCTAACACTGCATCATCTGACACACTGTCCTTGATATAATGTGTATCCTGGCTCTGACACCAGCCTTCGCCGACGTGTAAAACAGAAGAAACGATCTTGTGAGGGCATTTTAACACCAGCCCGGAGAGATTTGGTGCCATAAAACGAAGCACGATGCTTTAACAGCTTACTCCAACCTGCTGATACCCGTACTACGTGCAAATACAAATGCTGTAAATTCGTTTCATATTTCGTGACCACAGGGAGACCTGAAGCCTTCTCCTTTAAACCCAGAAGTTAATGACATTACCATCATTAAATGGGTGTGAAACGGTCAATGGGGTTTTATGACATTATTTATATCTACTGTGTTATTATACCCCCAATTTAGGGTGTTAGACAGAGGTGAATTTGAATTTCCCAAATTGAATGAATACGTTGCAAAAATTATAGTCTACTCAATATTGCATTTTGGCTTCTCTCACACACACACGCACACATAATGGGTAGAAGAACGAAAAGGGATGGAGAGGAGGAGGGGGAGGATGATGAGGAACAACGTGATCTGGAAGAGGAGCTGGCTATTAAGATAGAGAGGGTGCGAATGACACCAACTGAAGAAATACCACGACTAATTTGACTACATAATAATAAACGCGCAAAAGCGCTAATCAGCAGAACAAACAAATCTTTTTGAAAAATACCAAAATCAGCCCCACTCAAAGAAATAAACGTGGTGAATTTTGCAGCAGCACTTCATTCATGAAAAAGTAAGAACGAAACACCGCAAGAGCAGAGAACAGGTTCCGCAGATAAAAACCAAGCACTACCATGGGAGCAACAACTCGAGAGACAGAGGGAAATGCTCAGAAAGGAGACACGGCAAATACAGCAATTCCAGAGGAAATCAAAGCCCAAAACTAAAGAGCAGAATCCAGAAAATAAAATACAAATGTAAAATTGAAGACAGACAAAGTGGTTGCATGGTAGCTGAAAACGAACTGAAAATTTAAATGACAGCAAGTAAAACTAGAACGGGCACTCGGTAGAGCGCATACCTTCGCCGCAGCTACTGTTCTGTACTTGGCATGGGAGTGTAGGGAACAGAACAGTGAACAGTTTGGTGCTGATTTCATGCAAATCGGATAAGAATTGACCGAGTTATGACAAAAAACGCACATTTTGCAAGGTCGTGACCCCCCTGACCTTTGACCCGATTGCTCCCAAAATCTAATCAAATGTGTCCCGTATAATAACCAATCATCCCACCAAATTTCATGCAATTCGGTTGAATACTTTTTGAGTTATGCGAATAACATACACACACACACACACACAGACATACAAATAAATACACAGCGATCAAAACATAACCTTCCGCTTTTGCGAAGGTAATAAAAAAAAACTATGACAAGGATAGCATGAGAAAACAAGGCCAGATGTTTGAAAAAACCCAAAAAGAATCTACCGTGAACTAGGGAAACGGCAGCTAATGTGTCATCCCCTCCTCAAAAAGATGAACTGGAACAATTCTGGAAAGGAATTTATGGAGATCAAAAAGAACACAATAAGGAGGAGGAATTGATCTGAAACCTGGAAGGGAAAAAGCAACATCTCGAGGAAATGCCCCC
Source organism: Myxine glutinosa (assembly GCF_964187855.1). Classification (NCBI taxonomy): domain Eukaryota; kingdom Metazoa; phylum Chordata; class Myxini; order Myxiniformes; family Myxinidae; genus Myxine; species Myxine glutinosa. The sequence goes on from NC_136270.1 coordinate 106,619,221, forward strand.
AGTAATAATTGTTGCAGAAAAGACAAGACAACAACAACTTTCAACTAGAACGGGCACTCGGTAGAGCGCATACCTTCGCCGCAGCTACTTTTGTTGCCAAAATAAAAGACTACAAGATCTGTGTAGCAAAGCATTTTGGCATTAGTTTCATACAAATTGGACACAAATTGACCGCGCTATGGTAAAAAGACGATTTTGACCTTTTCATGACCTTGACCTTGACCTTTGACCCGATCGATTCCAAAATCTAATCAAATGGTTCCCGGATAATAACCTATCATCCCACCAAATTTCATGCGAATCGGTTGAATACTTTTTGAGTTATGCGAATAACATACACACACACACACACACAGACATACAAATAAATACACAGCGATCAAAACATAACCTTCCGCTTTTGCGAAGGTAAAGATGGCAAACTTCAAAAGCCTTGGCCCAGATCGGATCCCAAACGTCTGGTTAAAGCAATTTAATACTCTCCACATTCACTACGCTTGATCATTCAATGAACTTACCCATGGGGGATCAGAAATGGATGAATGACTTACAGAAGGTAACACCTTCCTCATCCCAAAATCTGAAGAGACCCAACTATCCCACAAATACCGGCCAATAATCTGTCTACCAGCAACATACAAACTTTTAACAGGAATCAACACAGAAACAATGCACCACCACCTTACATAACAAGTAGGTTTAGTGGCAGAACTGAAGGAATGCAAGAAAGGATGTTGCAGAACAATAGACCACTTGTTACTAAACAAGGCCACACTCGAAAATTGAAATGCAAGGAGAACCAAATTGTCCATGGATAGACTATTAAAAAAAGCTTTTGAGAGTCTCCCACATTCATGGATGATAAAGTGCATGCAAATGTACAAGATAAATCCCCAAATAATCAAGCTGATTGAGAAAGCCATGGACCTAAGGAATACCACACTAATCCTGCAGCACTCAGAAGGAAAGATTGAAATAACAGGAGTAAATGTATGACGTGGGATCTTCCAAGGAGACAGACTTTCCCCTCTCATGTTTTGCCTGGCCCTGGACCCACTAAGTAACCTCATTAATGAGCAAGGACACAGATACACCCTAACATCCAATAAAAGAACATCCAAAGAAACAAGAAAGGTGATGCATCTACTGTTCCCCAGGTATATTAACCAGAACTACTGTATATTGATGATTTAAAACTCTGCACCGAACAAATAAAAATTGGCAGAACAACTGAAATTAATAAAACAGTTCTTCGAGGACATCCAAAATGGAATTTGGCCGAGATAAGTGTGCCAAATGCACATTTGTTCAAGGTAGGCCAACAAAAACGGACAACATAAAATTCGAGCTAGACACAACAATACAGGGGCGCTAGACAACAAAGCATCTTACAAATACCTTGGAGGAGAAGAGGTCCACCAAATTTGTCATAAGAAATGCGCAAAATAATTACAAAAAAATTCCTGAGTAGAACGAGGCTGCTCATGAAAATATATCTCACCCCAAGGAACAAAATCAAAGCCATAAACCAACTAGCAGCACCAGTGCAGCTGAGTGGTTTCAGAATGGCACCGAGGAAGTAACTTTCAACAGAACAACATGTGAAAATCTAAACTCTGCGAGAAGAGGGCACACTATCCTAATATATTAAATAAGGAAATCTCTGTGTATGTATGTATGTATGTATGTATGTATTGTTACGTTTGTGGGGGGTAGGTAATGAAATATTTTGTCCAGATAGAATTGTATAGATTAGCGTGCCCCTATTGTCATGAAGAAGAAGAAGAACCTGTCTGTAACTAAGTAGGCCCGGATGTCTGTGGAAGTGTATATTTATCTCCATGCAAGGGGTGGAGCTATGCTAATTAGTTAGGGTATAAGGGTAACTTTCCCAGTGTGTAAGTTGCCTCTGTGGTTTTCCCTTCCTTCCTTATGACACACACCACCAGTCATGCGATCAGCGCCTAAATTAAATGACATAATCGCCGACCGGATCCGAACACTACCACTGACGCCACCCAGCCGAGTCATCTCAAGGGGCGTCAAAAAGGGCCGTGAGGCCCCTCCCCGAAAGTTATGATTGGTTGGAGCGATGTGATGGCGCTCGTTGATTGGAGCGCGTGCGACGTCATCATAGAACATTCTAGCATTCTATGAAAAGGACAGAAAGGCAGAGCACCGCCATTTTCCCTCTCTCTCTTCCGGCGTTTGTAGCAGGTGGTTACATTTTTGCATTCCCTGTCTCTCTTACGCTGGCCTTCATAGCGAGCAGACGCACATTTTCTATCCCTCTGTTCTGGGCTGTGTGAGGACGGACGCAACTCTCTCTCTCTCTCTCTTGGTGTTGGCTAGTGGTGGTTGCGCTTGGTGCCGTGTGCGCCTCGGAGGAACATCGGGGCTCGGTGCAGCCGAGCAGGAAGGACTAGGAAGGAGCTCGGGCCTGTTCACTTCGCGTCGGCGGCTGGTGGGGACCGCGACTTCACGCCAAAGCGTGGTTCCCACGCAGAGACTCAGAGACCCGTTTCACAATCGACAGGGTTCGAGGGCCGCTTGAAGAGACCAGAGCTGAGCACCAGCTAACATTACAAACTACATTTTTACTTTCATTTATTTCTCCCTATGTCTGTATTTGAGTCCGCATGGAGGGTCTCTCGGTTAGGAATTTAGTGTCATTGGTTTTTATTGTATTGCATTAATTGTATTAAACCATTATTTGTTCCATTTTCAATTCCTGTGTCTTGTATGTTTATTTGTTTGTGGTTCGGAAAATCCTCGTCGCACCCGCCTGTACAGGTGAGGACCTCGCTGCCCGCTCGTGTCACTACCGCCATAGTTGAGTATATGCCTCAGAGTTAAAGCTCGGTCAGCCATCCGTCACCCTGCGGTGTTCGCTACAAGGGAGACACGCAATAGTATGTATGTATGTATGCATGTCTGAAAATCATAGAAAAAAACATGGCTTTAAAAAGAAAATATTAGAAAAGTTGAAGATCTACAATGGTGTTAGGTACACTTTGCGAGGCCTGAAATAAACTGGCTTGGTACAAGACAAGAGAAGGACAGGAAGAACCCCACTAACCTCCCCAAGAAAGGACATGTACTTGAAGTTGCTCAGCTTATGCAAACTAAGAAAATGTCAGCAGCTGGCAAATGAAATGAGAGCAGAACATTAACATCTCGTCCAGAGAACACCAAGATTGGGCGACTGAACAGTGGAATCGAGTACTTTGGTCTGATGAATCGATGTTTGAACTTTTTGGATTGAAGAGATGTCAGTTTGTACGCCAAAGATGTGGAGACTGTTACAACAAGCAATGTTTGCAGCTTTCTGTTAAACACTGGAGATGCTCTGTGACTGTCAGGGGTTGTATCTCAGCTTTTGGTGTAGGAAAACTTTTTAAAATCAATGGGATGCTCATAAAAGAGAAGTACAGGCAGATACTGCAGCACCATATGCAGTTCCTAGGTGGAAATCGTTTACTCGTAAGAGGATTCATTTTCCAACAGGATAATTATCCAAAACACACTTGAAATAGTAAAACAGTATTTGGAAAACAAGGTTAGAGCTGGTGTTCTCCTAGTATTAGAATGGTCACGCCAGAGTCCGGACATGAGTCCCATTGAAGCCCTAGGGGATTGCATGGAAAAAGAGAAGAACAAGAGGAACCCAACTAACCTTCCATAACTGTGGAATGTACTACAGGATACAATATCCCTGTAAGAGTGCTTCAGTCATATTCAGATAGCAGGGGTAGAAGAGTGATATCACTCAAGAAAGTAAAGGGTAGACTCACAAAGTATTGACTGATGCTATAAATGACACTGTTCTTGTTATTCACTGAAGCAGTTTGTTTCAAGCGCATTTATAAAGTGGTTAATTTACAATATTAAATCAATATGACATCGCTGATAATTTGATGAATTTACCCTCAAGTATAAATATCATTGGAATAACAAACTTTTGCACAGTCCTGTGCTTCTGATGAGCAAATGGGATAACATATTACCGTTCACAGTTTGGCACCGGCCCTTTGGAATATAACGAAGATCTCTGTGTGAGAACATCATCAGTGCATGTGGACATATCATGTTCTGTTCAAGGAACAATTTCTCCACAAAAAAACAGATGCTTTCGATTCATCCTTGATTTGTGTTCTTGTATTTGTGCCTCCCTGCTGCCAAGCACATGGCATGCATGGATTACACATCAAAACTAGAACGCCACTCAGTAGAGCGCATACTCCCGCCGTGGGTTTAGTTGGAATAATACGTTTTGTTTAACATCCCCTCTCCCGAAAACAATAAATGAAAAAGAAAGTAAGCCCTAACTGTCAGAGAATTTATTTTGATATATCTCGGAATTAGAGGAGAAAAACATCATTTAAGAATAAGAATAAAATCTTTAATGCAGTAAAACAGAAAAAATATTTCCCAAAAACATTTCCAAAAAAAATTCTTGGATCCGGAATAATATCCTGAGCTTCACCAAAAACTAATCAATTCTTCCTTTATCCCAAGGGCAATCATCCCACCAACTTTCATCCAAATCCGTTCAGAACTTTTCCAGATATCTTGTTCACAAACACACGAACACACAAACAAACACACACACACGGATGGACACGATCGAATGCATTACTCCCTGGCGGGAGTAATAAACCTGAAGATCGCAAAGCCAGAACCAGAATTATTTATTTGGTCTGGGAAGCCCACGCGAGGTTTCTTCTTCTTCAGCCTCTCACAACCCTGGGTGAATATGTGATCTTTTTTAAAAAAGTTGGAATTTTGCCAAATCTGTTTTATTCGTTTGTTAATATACCTCAGCCATTGAAAAATCTGGAACTAAGTCTTATAAGTTCATCAAATACTGACACCGCGAATGACATTCGCTGAACTAAATGTTCAGATAGATAGTTCAGATAGATAGTTCAGATAGATTGATATCTCTTCTGAGGTAAAAAAAAAAAAAAAAAAGTTTTAAAGCATTATACGTATCAAACGATACATTTTAAGAAACGGGGAAACCTAATACACACTTTGGTGGTTTTAAAATGACAGAATATGTCTTTATTAGAAAAAAAAGAATGAACATTGAAGACGACGCTGCTAAAAAAATACACCGCTCTAACGCATAACCACGAGTTTAAACTACATTTACAACAAATATGAAAACTATTTTCATATCACAATGTTAAATATAGAATATATAGAAGATACTGTAAAAAAAAAAAATGAGCCCTATCTTCCAATGGTAAAAAAATCCTTCAAAAAATTCCTGGATCGGGAATAATATCCTGAGCTTCACCAAAAACGAATCAATTCTTCCTTATCCCAAGGGCAATCATCCCACCAACTTTCATCCAAATCCGTTCAGAACTTTTCCAGATATCTTGTACACGAACACACACACACACACACACACACACACACACACACACACACACACACACACACACACACACACGGACATGAGTGAATGCATTACTCCCTGGCGGAGTAAAAATGTAATCAGAAAAGTTTTCAGAAAATATTCCACCCAATCTTCAAGCTCGCACTCCGCGTTATTTAAGAGAGCAGTGATTTATTTTTTCAACAATCTTCTATTTCATTTTTTTTTTTTTCAAAAGGATAGAGATGGTTATCTCATTTAGTGGGGTGAGGGAGGCAGTCTTAACGACATATTATGCGCAGCTCATTTGCTGGTTTGGGAGTAATTTGAACCTGTTCAATTGACTGCAGAAACCTCAGCTATCCATAGTATGGTCGAATGGTAGTTCTGTGTCCTCATTCGAAATCCAACGAGGCAAAAGTAATTGGTAATTGAAAATTGTCTCAGCTTTCAATGTTTGACAGCTTCTTGTGGCAAATTGAATTTATTTTAAATTATATTTTTCTTCCACCTGTTCAACTGCCGTGGATGAGTTACACATACCAAGTGAAACACTAGAATTGGGAGATATCCGTTTACCTTTTACCTGTAGATAATGGACAGATGATCCTAGCATATGGTATCCCAACGTAGGTCTTATAGGAATGGGTAGAGGTATTATATTTAGATTTGAACTGTCTGATTTGGGTTTGATTCATGACCTGAACATAAACTGTTGGAATGGTTTGTCAGACAGGGCATTGCATCACAACAAAGTGCCCCATACCTTGGATATACATGAAGCTGGATGTCCCTCCCATCTGTAACATTACCTGGTGGACGATAAAGATCCCACTGTCTTTCACGCAGAGTGGGCGAGTTATCGCCGGCACCCTGAACAAATTATATACGTCTGCCGAAATAATCTCCAGTCAAATGTGTCAGGTCGTTAAAACTTGGGCCAAACTTTCCCCACAATAAGGTGGGAGTAATTGCCTCCTCCACCCACCGATGGTGGACGGAGGTTATATTTTCACCCCTGTTTTTTTTGTCTGTTTGTCTGTGAGCAAGATGTCCCAAAAAGTTATGGACGGATTCAGATTAAACTTGGTAGACTGGTTGGGTTTTTTTGTCGAGGAATAATCACTTAAATTTTGGTGAAGATCTGGATCCAGATGCCAAAATTATTTTAAGTTATTCTTCTTAATTAAGACATGGGGCCAAAAACGATATTGAGCAAGATGTTTCAAAAAGTTGTGGATGACTTTTGACAAAACTTGGTGGATGAGTTGGGTAGGTGACAAGAACAAGCAAATTATATTTTGGTTCAGGTTCGAATCTGGATCTGACCTATCAGTGGGATAGAAAATGTAAAGCCTGGTGGAGGTGTGCGCTCTACCGAGTGCCGTTCTAGTTGGGATTGTTAAATAACTAGAATTTAGAGTTGGTGCTAACACTTATTTGGTGAAAGAAAATCTCAGGTTAAATATAAATCGGTGTTTTGATCGCAAATAATCGTTATTAATCTTCCTTAGTTATATATATATATATTGTTGCGGATATGAGGACTGTATTTTTTTTTGATTGTGTGCTTTATTATTATTATTATTGTTATTCTGCGCCTCCTGCCTCCAGAGCTGTGTAAAGGTCAAAGGGCGTCCCATAATTAGTCCACAAGCATACACGTCAGCCAATCATAGAATACCCCTGTTCGATAGTTATATCTTATTCTGTGTTTTAGGGTAAGGCTGTGTCTCCCATTAATAGAAGTACTCCATTGCACCAAGTGAAAGAGATAGATTCCCTTCATTCCCACTCCCAAAACTTCCATTCCCCCTTTTCATCAATTGCCATTCGCATTGCCAACTGCATTTTGGGCGGTTTTCTCTTTATCCACCATTGGCCACGAGGCAGGGTTGGGGAAGAAAGGCGGGTCCCCACCTCGTCATAGAGGGGAGGAGTGAACCAGCCCTTGCCGACCAACCCAGAACGAGGGGTTGGCTTTAGAGGGCGGAGAGAGAACGTTTTGGGGAGGTTCGCAAAAGGGTCAAGGGTGGGGCTTATATAACCCGAGGCAGAGGCCCCCGGAGAGAGTCGAGGAGGGAGGAGATCAGAAGACAGAAAGGCCTTGAGTTGGACTAAGCAAGAGAGGAAGTTGTTGGACTGGGTGGGACTAAGAAAGAGAGAGAAAGAGTCCTGAAGCTTGTGAGGGAAGGAGAGAGAACCCGTCACACCAACCCCCCACCAGCCGCGTTGGCTCCACCAAGCGTTCACCTCCACCAAGGCTCCACCAAGCTCCGCGTTGGCTCCACCAAGCGTTCACCTCCACCAAGGCTCCACCAAGCTCCGTGTTGGCTCCACCAAGCGTTCACCTCCACCAAGGCTCCACCAAGCGTTCACCTCCACCAAGGCTCCACCAAGCGTTCACCTCCACCAAGGCTCCACCAAGCTCCGCGTTGGCTCCACCAAGTGTTCACCTCCACCAAAGCTCCAGCCAGCTCCGTGCCTTCCTCCCCCTCCAGCCATCCACCTCCTGCCATTCCTGTCATCATTCCCCGCGTGAGTCTGTCTTTTGTTTGTTCTGTCCTGGGTTAATTAAGACTGTAGGTAAGCTAGTATTTGCACTGTGTCACCTGCGTCTTATGTGTTGTAAATAAACGTGACTGCTTTCTTTTTGCTTATGTGTGTAAATAGTAAATAAATTTAGTAGTATTTCCAAACCTTTCTTTGCCTTCGTCTTCCTCTTTGCATTCGTCGTTTTAGTCTTTTCCCTCATTGAGCAGCCGCGGTGCGATCCGGCCAACGTTTGGGTGGAATCGGGTTCTAATCGGGGAATAACTGTTCGGTCGCGGCAATACCAACCGCTCGGTAAAATAACATCTTTAACCGCGTCCGCAACAATATTGTTGCGGATCCCAAACGTCGGCCTCCCCCCTTATCAAGGGGGGATTAATCCCCTTGTCTTTTTACTAGCCGACACGATCCGGGGCTATCACGTTCCTTCCGGTCGGTGTTAAATAGGGTTGTAAGACGAATTAGTCTTATTACCTAAGTACTAACACCGGCCGTGAAGCAAGGAAATAACCTCACCCGAACCACGGTTTCAGCGGACACGCCGAGCGATTAGCGAGCCGCGATTCGGGCCGTTAACAGGTATTAACCCGATTGGAGCGGTTGTGATCGTGCCACGCTTACCCAATTGAGAAATCACTAAGACGGTCGAATTAAGAGGAAAACAGGAAGAACAAGGAATTTATTACACACTTTGTACAAATAAAAAGAGGAAGAGAAGAAGAAATGTACAGTGAAGAGGAAGAAGCGGATACACCGGGCAGCCTTATACAGTCTTACTTATCCCTGGACATGAGCCCGCTCGCACTCAGACTCAGGCTCAGACTCGGACTCGGACTCACACGGGGTTGTAGATGGTCGGGTTGAGGGTCCACCGATGGCGTCCACAGCTCGCTCCGGTCCCCGACTCGTACCACGAAGCAGATGGTGATGGTAGACGGCAGGCAAGATCGCCCCGTGTCGGTGGCGCGGATCAGACAATTATACTGAGGGGGGATCGGTAAGCTGGCGATTATACTGGCGTACGTAATAGTTGTACCGGCACCTTATACGCGCTCCCGGTATAGCTCGGTACAATGCGCCACTTCCACAAGTCCTCCGCAATGCGCCGCTCCGGCAATGCTTTCACAATGATGTCACCGTATGCCGTATGCACGCGAGTCCTCATATATCGAGTGCCGTTCAGTCCTCGAATACTGGCGCCTTCCACAAAAGTCCACTTGGTAAAACACAATCGTGCAAGTCCTTCCGACCTCTCCCTTCTCATAATTGAGGTAGGGGCCTCGCGCAAAGGGTTTTATTGCCACGCCCAGCGAACCCTCTGGAATCTCTAGCCACACCCTGTCAGGCGATGTCGCCTCCGCCCTGATTGGCTTGTGGGGTCTTACCGGCTCCGCCCTTGATGTTTGCTTGACGTGGCCACACCCCCGACCTCACGCTCCGCCCCCTTTTCGGGCCTTACCTCGTGGCATTTGGGCTGGTTTGAGCGAGCAACTGGCAGCTAACGCTGCCGGCCCAACGCGTAACAAACAGCGAGCATCCTAATGCGAGGGGCAATGGGGTGCAGACTGGATGGTGTGCAATGGAGTCGATTGGAGGGAGGCTGCAAACTGAACGGGGCCTACTCTTATTTGTTTTACACAACGCAGATGATAACTATTGGAAATGGCCTTATCTCAAATATACTAAGAAATAACTAACGTTCTAAGGTGACCTACGTGTTGCATGTGGCCTAACTATGGGGTGCAACCTTTAACCTTTAATGATGTTACCTGTGTGGGTTCTCAAAACCGCAACAATATATATATATATATATATATATATATATATATATATATATACATATATATATATATATATATATATATATATATACATACACGAGAGGGGTATGTTTACACATTGTGTAAGCAATAACAAACTGTGCTTCCTACATAGGTACATAATAAATAAAAGCTTTATGATTATCAGCAAGCATCACCGGTCTCCTGCTACATATCATTTAAGGTTTTGAAAATGTATTGATTTTACGGATGCGTTTATGGTGTTTTACATGTTTATGGTGTGTATATATTGGTATGTCGGGGGGGAGGGGGGGAAGGGGTTGAGGGGGGGTAAAGGAATATCTAGAGCCAGGTAGATTTGTATAGGTAGGTATCCGACTGTCGTGATAGGGAATCTACCTGTAATAAGTTCTATGTTTAGCCTGGTTTGTCGGTATAAGCTTTATTCGTGTCCCGCCGCGAGGTGGACGGGGCATGCTAATTAGTACAGGGATTATGGGTAATATTCCTTTGTTTGTCGTTCCCCCTGTCACCAAACCTGTGTCCCTTATGGCAACGCACTCATTTAAACACTTAGATAGGTCCTTAGTGCACACATTAAATAATTCCCTCCCCTTGCACTGACTGACCGGAAAGACAAGCAGGCAGCGGTCGCGTACAACACCGGCGTGGGCATCAGGCATCGAGCAGGGCTGGGAGCCACGCCCAGGAGGACTGTTGATTTGCCAGGGGGAGGGGCGAGCAACACCACAGGGTGGGAAGCACTTAGCCAATGGGAGGGCACCAGCGGAGTCAGAACATTCGAGAGGTCGAGAGACGAGGTTCTGATTGGGAACGCGCCAGAACTGACTTCACAGGGTGAGTGACAAAACATCTCGTTCACGGGCATTTTCCCTCTTCGCTCTGGGTATTCAGTCTTCATTCTGGTCAGTTCGTGCTAGTCAGTCGTGCTGGTCCGTTCGTTCTTCATTCTTGGCTCTTCGTATTGAGAGGTCCTGGTGGTCGTTGGCATCGTCCCTGAATCTTTAGGTGCTCGGAGCTTGGAGCGGTGCTCGGTCCTTCGCGGTGCTTGTGGTGCGGGAGCAGGGCTCGGTGCTGTGAGCGAGTGGGACCTCGTGGGCGGTCGACGAAGAGCCTGGAGTGGGGTGGGTCGCTCGGGGCCTGGTGGAGCATGTGGGCGAAGCGGACGTAGGGTTTCTTCGTGCCGGAGCTTGGAGCCGTGTTGGACGGCGGACACGACTACAGACAAAGATAAGACGCACCACATTTCACAAGTACACGACGGGACAGTTATGTTATTAATTCCCTTTCCTTTGTCTCGTATCCGAAGTGAGGTGTGGGGACGTCCCGATTAGGACATCTTATTACCGGCGCGTATTTTCCTGTCCTGCGATTCCTTGTAAATAAATCCTTGTATTATTTTCCATTTCCTTTTAAACCCGGATTCCCGTTTGAGTTCATTCTCTATACAGGTACGCGCCTCCGCTTCCTCCCCCTTCGTTCTTCCTCCCGTGCTCTTATAGCCGAATCCGTATTTGATCGTCGCCTCCATTAAAGCCGTTTGGTCATCCGTGAGCACTGGTGTTAACCGAAGGGATCGCACGACAAATCGTGTCAGGAGTGGGATTTGAACCCTGTTATAAATTTGGTGTCAAGGAGTGTGGAGAATTTGGACGAAAATTTGTTATAGTCGGAGGCGATAAATTGGAATAGTCGATTGGTGCGCGGGACGCGAACCGGCGTCAGTTAAAATCTAAATCAGTTTCTGAGGTAAAAGCTGCGTGGGGTAGTGACCTTCTCTTGACGGAGGAGGAGGTGAGCGATATAGAGGAAGGAAGAATGGAAGATGGGCATAGCATTGGAAGTGAATCGGAGGTGGTTGGGGTGTAGCATAGCGATGGAGCTTCCCCCACCGTAGGGACGGCCCTGATAACAGACCAGATTTTGGATCGATTATTTAGGGAGATTAAGGGAATGAATGAGCGATTAAATAGCAAAATGGATGCCCAAAGGAATGAAATGAATGCTCAGGGTGAGCGATTGGGAAATAAAATTGATGGATTAAAGGGGGAATTGAATGCCCAGGGTAATAAAATTAATGAATTGAAGGGAGACATGAAGGGGCTGGAAAACAAAATGGATGCTCGGAGTGAGCGAATGGAAAACAAAATTGAGGGATTAAAAGGAGAATTGGAGGGGCAAATTGATGGATTGAAGGAGGGATTGAAAGAACAAATTGAAGGGATGGAGAATCAAATTGATGGATTGGAGGGGAAGATGGAGGGGATGAATGAGGGAATGAGTCAACAGGGGAATGAAATAAGGGAAATGAATGAACAATTGGAGGTAAATGGAAAATGGTTGATACATGGTGGCCTGGAGGTTTATCGGGGCCGGGTGGATGCCCCAACACATCAACAGGGGGATGGATTTGGATCCTTGCTGTGCCAGGGCGGTGGTTCAGAGCAAGAGGGGATAACAATGGGGGGGGGGGGGTCCGAGTAATGGAATCGGACCGGGTATTTATTGGGGAAGGCCTGTCGGAGCCAGAATTGATGGGGGATGATTATGAGGATGATGTGATACAGCGGTTGGGGACCTGGGACAGTCCCATGGAGGACAAGTTTGATCAGGCCCAAAGGAGTTTGGGTGATGAGGTGAGTCGGTCCGAGGAGGTGGTTGAAGTGACCGAGGGGACCCTCACCATGCACTGCGGTTTGGTAACGGAGGCTCCGAAATTGAATACCCAGTTGGGGGGGTGTGTTGGCTCTGGGCTGGATTTGGACCGGGAGGAATCGGGAGATAGAGCCTCTGAAGATTTGGTCCCCGTAGGGAATTTGGAACAGCTGCGGGGAGGGGCAGAACAACCTGTAGGAGTTGTTACCTGCAGCTGCGGTTTGGCACAAATGGGGATGAAAATTTTTAAAAGGAAAAATAAATTTAGATTTTAATGGGAGTTGGATTTGGAACAGCCATGGAGGGAGTTGGTCCCCTGGCTGCGGAATTTGGAACAGGAGAGGTCATTGGGGATGGCCTCGGGCAAAAGTTGCCCCTTTGGAAATTTTGTTATGCCAGCCAGCTGGGGGGCTGTGCTGGCGAGATTTGGACGTGGGGTCCAGCTATGGGTGTCATGGTGCGACCTGGGCCCACGGGGGGTCTGGTGGAGTGTGGTGTCCCTTGTCCATCGGGGCGCTGCCCGAGCGGGTGGCTCGGGCCGGCAGGGTCACTGGACCCTGGTGGGGGTTAAGACCTCCAGGGGGTCCGAGGTGGTTTCTCAAGCCTGGGATGACATATATTGAGGACCACTAGGGGGAGGTCTTGTGGGTCACGCTTTGGTGGTGGCATCGCGGACGGCCAACTTGGGCCTGATGTGGTGACCGCCCAGGCATGCGGCCTGACACCCTCTCCCTGAGACTCTGGGACAGCCAGCATGTGATGACCTGCCATGCTGTGCTGAGTGTGCTGGTCCATGGACACGGGTCGATCTGCATGGACAGGGATGGATTATAGCCCACCGAACAACCATTGGGGCATCTGTGGGACGTGATGGTGTAAGAGTGACCTTCCACAGATGTTTCGTTATGATTTGTGGACTCTCGGTTTGGGAAGAGAGCCATGGGAATTTGAATGGGAATTTGTAACGTGCCAAGCATATGGGCCATGCTCGGCTGGCATGTGTATTGCAAATCATCTTTCTTTGGTGAGTTTAGTAAATTGTGAAAAATGTTTGGCATGGGTAATCTGAGGGTTAGATACAAATTTAAGGGTGAATTTTTGAAATGCATGGTGGTCATGGACAGCAGTGACACCATTATTGATCCAGTTGTGTGTAGACCAAAGTGTTGGAGGCTGTGATAAAATTGATAGGTTAGCAGGACATAGCCTTCAACTGGTTGCGGGGGCGATTGCACCAATATTTGGGACGCGGGGTTATGGGGATGTAGTTGTGTAGTTGCGGGTCAACGTGGTGCTATGGGTGTCTGAGGGGTGTGGACCATGTCTTCTGGAGGAGTCTCCTGGTGGAGCATGGCTGTCGACTGGACCTTGGTGTGGTCAAGTGTGGGTGGGCACTGGGGGCTGCAGTTGTGTGGACTGGGGGACGAGGGCGGCGTAGGTGACGTGAGAGGAATGCCACGCACTGCGACCGTCTCCCCCAGGGCCGAGGTTGTGGGTATGGTAGTGTTTGTTGGCAGCAGTTGCTCACCACGTTGGCCAGCTGGGGCTGGTGCAGCCGTGTTCCTCTACAGGGGGGCCGAAGGATGGATGGTGGGTCGCACCCTTATGGACACTCATGGGCCATGTTGGCGTTTTGACTGCTCACCTTGTCCCGATGACCCTTGCACGGTGGAGGTGCGGAGCTGTCATAGCCACAGGTCGTTGTTTAGAAGAGTTCACCTTTGGATGCGGATCTACATGCCTGCCAGTATAGTGGGGACAAAAGTGAAATTTGGTAAAAATTGGGTGGGCCCAATGATACATTTTGGGATTCAGGAGGGTGGATGGCACTTTGTACCTGACCAACCGGAAAATACCTGCTCATCAAGGTAGAGGTAAGGCCTTGATGGTTACTGTCCTAGGCTTCAGGACTTGCTTAGTTAAATTTGGGGACATGTAATTTGGAGTTGGGGGCGGGTGAGAGTGATGACATGGCCGGTGAGGGGTATGGAATGTGTGCCACAGTCTTGTGGATGGCTTTTGTTTTTGTGTTGTGGTTATGTGTTTTTATGTGGTCGTGGAGAATGGAAACTGAGAATGAGTGGTGATTATTGTGTTGGAAATGGAAATGTGTTGGTTAAATGTGAATGGGATTTCACAATGGCAGGCCATGGCAACTCTTTTTCTACCATCTATGGAAATGTATTGAGAATGGAATGGCAGCGGGGGAGGAAATGTGTTTTGGGGATTTTGTGGGTGGGGAAGGTGTGTGTGTCCCCGCAGGGACAGATCAAGCTCTGAGGAACGGTGCCTGCGCCCCCCCCCCCCCCCCCTCTGCGGCAATTACCCCTGGCAGCCAGTAGTATCTGGAAATTGGAGCTCGTCGGTGGAGGGTCTGTTTGGGCGCCGTGGGGTAAGGGAGACTCCCGGCGACCCGTGTAGCTGCGCTGAAGCAGGAGGCAACGGAGTCTGGTGTGTGTAGACCCTCACTGGCAGGGTAACGGCAGAAAGGGCTGTTTGGCTTTCACGGGGCCAAGAGGTAAAGGGGGGAGGTGGGGGATGTACTGAACTTGTGCGTCAAGTGACTTGTTTTGGGGACTGCGGGCACCACAGCCTGAAGCGCCCCACCATCTTGATTGTGCGGTACCTCCCCGCTGCCTAGTTGAGAGAAATGCACACCACGAATGACATCTATGCCGTGGTCCTGCAGGGGGATGAAATAAGTGCTTGGTAATGATTTAAGTGTTGACTTTTGAAATGCCTTAATGATTTTTGGAATGTGTGTAAGTGAGTAAGGGTTTGTGTTGTATGAATGAGGGCAAAATCCACCGCGCAATGTCACTCACCTGTAACACCTGGACAGGGCCCACAGAAATTTATGGGTGCATTGGGATGGCCCCGCAGGTAAGGTTGCGTCTTGTGGCAGCCACCGGGGGACGCGGTCTTTAGGAAGGGGTTGTACAAATGTTTAATAGAGTTTTGAATTTTTGGTTAAGGTTAGGGTTTGTGGGTAAGTAGGTTTTGCGTGTTGTCTGTTCCTCCCTCCGCAGGAACAATGAATTATAATGATTGTAAATATTTGATTGCATGATTGTTTAAGGGTATTAGCATGTTAAGGAGAACAGGTAGGAAGTTCTGGCTGACTTCCCACAGCCCTCCTGCTTTATTTCATAGGTTAATTAAGTGTGAGACAGTAAGTGTTAAGACTGGAATTGTAGCGCCTGCAGTGAACCTAGAATGAGCTATGGTTCCAGTGGGGGGGGGGGGGGGGGCTGTGTTATGTCGGGGGGCTAAAGGAATATCTAGAGCCAGGTATATCTGTATAGGTAGGTATCCGACTGTCGTGATAGGGAATCTACCTATAATTTCTATGTTTATCCCGGTTTGTCGGTATAAGCTGTATTGGTGTCCCCTCCGCGGAGGGGGGGGGGGGCGGGGCATGCCAAATAGTACAGGGATTATGGGTAATATCCTTTGTTTGTCGTTCCCCCTGTCGCCAAACCTGTGTCCCTTATGGCAACGCACTCATTTAAACACTTAGATAGGTCCTTAGTGCGCACATTAAATAATTCCCTCCCCTTACACTGACTGACTGGAAAGACAAGCAGGCATCGGCTGCGTACAACACCGGCGTAGGCGTCAGGCATCGAGCAGGGCTGGGAGCCACGCCCAGGAGGACTGTTAATTTGCCAGGGGGAGGGGCGAGCAACACCACAGGGTGGGAAGCACTTGGCCAATGGGAGGGCATCATCGCAGTCAGAACATTCGAGAGAGGAGGCTCTGATTGGGAACACGCCAGAACTGACGTCACAGGGTGAGTGACAAAACGTCTCATTCGTGGGCATTCTCCCTCTTCGCTCTGGGTATTCAGTCTTCGTTCTGGTCAGTTCGTGCTAGTCAGTCGTGCTGGTCTGTCCATTCTTCGTTCTTGGCTCTTCGTATTGAGAGGTCCTGGTGGTCGTTGGCATCGTTCCTGAATATTTAGGTGCTCGGAGCTTGTAGCGGTGCTCGGTCCTTCGCGGTGCTTGTGGTGCGGGGGCGGGGCTCAGTGCTGTGAGCGGGCAGGACCTCGTAGGCGGTCGACGAAGAGCCTGGAGTGGGATGGGTCGCTCGGGGCCTGGTGGAGCGCATGGGCGAATCGGACGGAGGGTTTCTTCGCGCTGGAGCTCGGAGCCGCGTTGGACAGCGGACACGACTACAGACAAAGATAAGACGCACCACATTTCACAAGTACACGATGGGACAGTTATTTTATTAATTCATTTTCCTTTGTCTCGTGTCCGAAGTGAGATGTGGGGACGTCCTGATTAGGACATTTTATTCCCGGCGCGTATTTTCCTGTCCCGCGATTCCTTGTGAATAAATCCTTGTATTATTTTCAATTTCCTTTTAAACCCGGATTCCCATTTGAGTTCATTCTCTATACAGGAACGTGCTTCCGCTTCCTCCCCCTTCATTCTTCCTCCCGTGCTCTTATAGCCGAATCCGTATTTGATCGTCGCCTCCATTAAAGCCGTTTGGTCATCCGCGAGCCCTGGTGTTAACCGAAGGGATCGCGCGACAATATATATACAGTGGAACCTCTAAATCCGAATTTAATTCGTTCCAGCGGCAGTTCGTATTGGGAAAAGTTCGGAATTAGAAACTATTTTCCTCATAAGAAATAATGGAAAGTGAATTAATCCGTTCCTGGACCCCAAAAACCCATTATCAAGACACTGTTAACTGCAAATACACATGATTCAAGGTAAAATAAGATGAGTAAATGCCCTAAAGATGAGTAAATGCCCTAAATAGCAGCGAGATCCATCACACGCATACCGCCCTCATGCTTAGCGATAAGTTGTTTCTCTCACCTCAATTGTCGCTCTCACCGCCTTCCTCTTATTCTTATTGCCTTCACTGCTCTTCTTAGATGCCATGGTGAATGGGTAAGGGTCATCTTCAAAGAAAAAAAGCACAAATCAAGGTGAAAACACGAGGTAAACTAGCGACGAACACACGAGAGATGCTGCCAGAACTAGTACGTACAACCGACGAATTGAAGGAACAAAGCGACTTCCGGGTTGTGCATGCGTGAGCATGCGTGGGTGATGCTGCGCGAAGATGCGCGGGGAATATGAACGACGCTAACGGCGGGAAATATGAACGACGCTCACGGCTGGAAATATTAACGACGCTCGCAGCGGAAATATGAACGACGTTAACGCTATGTTGGCGGTTCGGTTATAGAAATACATTCGGAATTAGGGACAAAATTTTCTCGAATTTACGGTTCGGAATTAGAGTAGTTCGAGATGAGGGGCGTTCGGATTTAGAGGTTCCACTGTATATATATATATTGTTGCGGTTTTGTGAATAAAAGATAACCCCCCTCGTAGGTAGATGCACCACAACATGTAGCCTCGCTTTAGTTCAGTTATTTCATAGTAAATGTAAGCGTAGTCTCCTTTCCTGTGTTAGTTTCCGTTGAGCAGGCCAGTGAGTTCGGTGTTCTTTGAGCTGAAATGCCATGTGCTCGGCCTGGAACAAGTCTGGCAAGGCCGAAGGGAGGAGCTGCAGGGGGAGTGGCCGGTAAGCCGCGAGCAGCCAATTGGTGCCCAAGGGGAGTGGCTCACAACGGCAGCGAGAGGAGGGGCTTGGAACTTTCGGGTAAGGCTGGGGAGGGGCCATATAAGACCCTGCCCCGAGCCCCCCACAGCAGAACGAGAGAGAGTCACCCAGCCCCGGAGTCAGAGTGCAGAGTCTCCGAGTCAGAGCTTTTGTCTCAGCATGAGTGAAGTGCCTTGCTTGTTATAGCCTCGCTGTACACAAACTCTCCCCGTGCCCTGTGCCCTGCGCTCTGCGGCTGTATTAATCGCGCTTGTGGAGACGATCCATTCCGGGCCACAGATGCGCGACCTCCTTGCCTGCGCTCCCAGCACACGTGCCGTGAACAACCAAGGGCCACGCCGGGCGAGCTGTCTGGGAGCGACCGGCGTCAAGGCGCGTTTGGAGCGCGAACTGTTTTTCCTCCTTTTCCCCGCGTGAGTGAGTGGGCCCGTGTCTGGGGAATAAGTTAAGACTGCTTAAGTGCCTGCTCTGTGTCCCTTCCCTTTATCCTGATCACTGTACATTGTAAATAAACCTGTGTTCTTTCTTCCATCTGACCGTTCCCGTCCTTTCCATCTATTGGCCTAGCATCGCACGAATGAAACCGCTCGAATCTAGTTCAATAAAAGTAACGGCACGAGTCATGTGATACGCAAACCGCTCGGCGTATTCGATTAGCGTGGCTTGTGCGAGGTCCAGTCTCCGTTCTCGTGGCAGCGTGGGTACCGAAGGTATGTGTGGAGTCGACCCGATACCCTTCCGCACACTCGCTACGGGGGTGGCGACTCGGCCTCGTGGACTCGAAGACCCGAGGGGGAAAAGGAGTTTAACTCCCCCCCCCCCCGCCCCCCTCTGTACGTCGACGGGCTTCGAGAGATCCGCAACAATATATATATACATATCATTTTTCACAGTATTTTGATATATCTGTGCTTTTTGAAGAGGACAGAGGATAATCTATCAAGGCAGCAAATGCCCAACGACCACTCATTGTGTTATGTTGCAAACCATAAAGCTGTAGTAATGGAGCATCCAGATTGAACTTCAAATGTCCCCATTCACCCTCCCCGATTCCACCGAAAGTGTTACATACTATGTCAGCAAGGATGTTTGTGTGAAACGAGATTTTGATTGTTAAACTGCATAACTGACCTTCAGTAATAGAACACAAACCTTTGACAAATCATCACACAACCTTTTTATGTTGATATTTCTTGGCATGCAGCCCATTGTGCTGGCTGTATTTAGGCTTGCGGAATTTATGTTCTCCTGACATTTTGGTCAATGTTAATTTTCACAGGCATGCTGTGGCTTTCTCACTTACCACGTGAGACATTAATTGACTGATACGTCTGACCAAACCCGAAGAGGATGTTTCGACTTTGAGCATTCCCGAATCAATTATCGTGCTGCTATGCCAAGCACCCATCTTGGGAACAATGTTGCACCCACAAGGCATTGAAACAATATAAAAGTAAAAGAATTATTCATGAAGTGTTGACATAAAGATAACTAATTATGGTTTCACATGTCAGGCTTATTACCTTTTGCCTAATTATCCTTGTGTGCTACATTGGTTCTATCCAGCTCGAACGTGATCATATTGGTAGCATGACTTCTATCATGTGTATGCAAGTATGCTGACAGGTTATTTCAGTAATAGGCTGTACAGTGCTGCAGATGGTATTCAAGCACGACGGTTACCGCAAAATTATTAATGCCTTTTTGACTTTGATCAAAGGCTCATGGAGGGCCTTGTACATTCAAAACATGCAGGGTAAAGACATTAGTCGGCATCAGCACATTTTAACATGAATATCAAGTACATTAGTAGGCAATGGACAAACACACTTTGGTGCATGAAGTTTGAACCTGGGTTCATGAGCTATTGGGTTCAGATGACAATGCTATATATGGGCCAACTCCAATTTGTCAGTTGATTTCTCAAAAAAAATTATACAGCCTCCAAAACAAGAGCAAACATTGCTTTGCAGTGCATGTCCCATGTCCCCTACCGATGTGATATTTACGGAGTCCAAAAAGGGTATAACTCTGGAAAATTGACAAAACGCCCCAAAACTCAAACTTGTTCTCTGACTTATCATAATAAAGCCATGTACCAAGTTTCAGTTCTGTATGTTTAAGGGTAAGGAGAAAAAGTCTGGAAAACTGACCCATGTATAATATCAGGTGATAACTAGTCCTGTTCAATCCAACTAGTCCGAGACATCTCGGTCAAAAAAAGGTATAACTCTGTGAAAAATTGACGAAACTCAAATTTCTTCTGTAACTTATCATAATAAAGCCACATACCAAGTTTCAGTTGAATATGTTATGGAGTATGGGAAAAAAGTGAAAAACCAGAGGTCGGATGGATGGGCAGACAGACAAATGGACGGACGAATGGACAAACAGACGGAGTGCAAACCTATAGTCCCTTCTGGTGAAACGGGTCGGGGACTAGTAACATTTATATTAATGATCATCATCATTTCATATGCAGCACTTGGCTACGGGTTTGCATCATGCCTGGGAGCATAGCTGTGCTACTGATGCAGTGCCTCCTGTAGAGCAAAACTTTGGAATTTCACAGGATTCCATGGGATCTTTAACATCCACAAACCAATACCTGCAGATGAGATGTCCAGTTTAACATCCACAAACCAATGCCTGCAGATGGGATGCCCAGTTTAACATCCACAAACCAATACCTGCAGATGGGATGCCCAGTTTAACATCCACAAACCAATGCCTGCAGATGGGATGCCCAGTTTAACATCCACAAACCAATGCCTGCAGATGGGATGTCCAGTTTAACATCCACAAACCAATGCCTGCAGATGGGATGCCCAGTTTAACATCCACAAACCAATGCCTGCAGATGGGATGCCCAGTTTAACGTCCATCCAAAGGACAGCACACATTGATTCCTTGCTCTGCATGCGATACACCAGGGTGACAATTTATGGCTGGGTCGATATTCAAATCCAAGATAAACAGCTCATAGGGAAGTGGGCCTACCTACCTTTAAAGCCTAACTGAGCCCCGAGCTATTCTGCGAGTCCATTGTAATAGATTATGGACAATCACTCGGCTTTCCATGTGAGGAAGTTATTGAATACTTCATTGTTTGCATTGTTTTATAGCACTCATTTACTTAAAAGGTCCCATTATCTTTGGGGTATACTAGGACTACTACAACAACGACTGCTACTACCACTACTACTAGTACGACTAGGCCACCCCACGCCATTTTGCTGCTCCTCGAGCTGTGCTACTTTTCGACATTTCCTCCTCATCCTCCTCCATTTTCGTTTGTATTTTTGTTTCGTTTTGTTTATCTGAACCGAGTTGGTTCATTTTCTTTCTTAATTTGACGTTCCGTTTGATTTAATCCATCCTTTTGTGTTCAGGCCTAGCCGCGGCGGCGGCCGCTCCCGTGTGGGACTAGTTACGCCTTATTGCGGCGTTATCGTTAAAGTACTTAGCGACCCTTTTGTTCTTTGGTTTAATCATCAGATATTGTGCTGAAGTTGCACACTGTGGTGAGCGGGTGTGTGAGTGAGCGTTATTTGGTTAATAACGTGTTTTGGTTACCTTGCTTCTAAGAGGGATAATTAATTGTTTCTGAATCATGCCGATGAATAATGAGTGGGCTGATGTTGATACCATTTCTGGTGCAGGTGTGAAAAACAAAGTGCACCTGTTTCAGTATTTGACAAGGAAACATGGTGTGAGATGTGAGTTGGGCCAAACTACCCAAATATAAGCATATGTGAGCGCAATGTCCATTGTGGTTGGTTCATCAGTAATAGTTGCAGCCTCTAAAATGTATGGAAGAGCTGTGTTCTTCCTTAAATCCGAGGCTGCAGCGAATAAGGTGACAGAGAAATGAATTGCTGTAGGAGGGTTGTTAGCCCAAGTGGAACCACTTTCGAGCCTTGGAACACCAATCATACTCTCTAACATGCCTCCTTTTATTGCTGATCATGCGTCTGTGCCATTCTTGAAGCGATTGCGGGTGCTGAGATCACACATTAGGCCTGTGCCTCTTGGATGTCTTGAGCCTGCACTACGTCATATCTTGTCTTTTAAAAGTCAACTTTCCATTGAACTGCACAATGACACAGAGTTGGAGGGATCCTTTGTCATTCCGTAAGAAGGCAAGAATTACAAGGTCTTTTACATGACTCATGAACATTGTTGTCATGTTTCTAAGGCAAAGGATCACCTGAGAGCAGACTGCCCCACTATCTTAAAGGAGTCACCATGATTTTAAATATTTTGGGGTCTATTTGTCAATCTCGTAATTGCTCATCAATTCACAATTGGAGCACTCGAGAGGGAAAAATACAGGTGAAGCTGAGAGACTGGAGTGGACTATTAAAGATCCTATCGTTGCATGGGAGGACCCTTTTTCTGAAATAAGTTGTCCTTCCGGAGCTGTTGTTCAACTTTTCTTGCATAAGCATTCCAGATGGGTTTCTGGCTAAGATGCAAAGAAAGTTGGTGGATCACTTTTGAATGGAAAGCATTGTGTATCTCTAGTAGTCCTGAGCGTGGCTCTTGCTGAAGGTTGACAGGGCTTTCCCTGCCTTCGAAGCCACTTTACACCTTCAGGCGACAGAACATTACACCTCAGGTGCAATAAAGTATAAAAGTGCATTGAGGGTATAAAGTATAAAAGTGATACCTTAAGTGCACCTCCTCTACCTTTGCCTCTTGGAAGGCAAATCCAACTGAAGGCAATCTCAGTTCCTTCCACCAAGCTCGGAACAAATGTGGGTCTACCCTCAGGAGAGCCAGGAAACACTATATCTCCACACTCAAGAATTAACTCTCAAACCTGTCTCTCTCCTCCAAATCCTGGTGGCATCTTGTCAAATCTGTTTCTGGTGTTTGTTCCCCCCTCCAACCCCACCCTTACCTCAAAGGCTACACAGTTGACACCGCATGTGACAAAGCTGAATGCCTCAACTCTGTGTTTGCTTCACAATCTTGTGTCCCAAACCCGTCTTTCTCTGTACCCACCTTTCCCAGTCGAACCCAGCTGCTCCTGGAATCTGTGTCCTTCTCTCCTGACAAGGTGGAGAAGTTTCAACCCTCGACTCTGATTATGCAACTGTACCTGACGGCACCATGGGTCCTAAAATCCTACTCTGCAGCTTTTTCACACCCTCTCTCTGTTCTCTTCACCCTCTCTTTTGTTCAAGGTCATCTGCCATTGGTTTGGAAATCAGCCAACATTACCACTTTGCACAAAAAAGGTGCCAAAACAGATCCTTGCAACTACAGACCAATCAGCGTGCTCCCGATTATCAGCAAAGTCATGGAATCCATCATTGCTTCGATTATCAAATCCTTCCTCTTCTCCAATGACTTGAACACTGAAAATCAATTTGGTTTCAGACTAGGTCACTCTACTCTGGACATGCTGCTTCTAATGTCTCAACAACGGATGGAGGTCCTCAATGCCAAACAGGAAATCAGAGCTGCCTCCCTTGACATATCACATGCCTTCGATACGGTCTGGCACCCCGCTCTGCTCACCAAACTCTCCTCCTTTGGTATCCATGGAAATCTCCACGCATGGCTTGCGGACTTCCTCTCTGGTCGTGGTCAACGTGTGGCCCTGAAGGTATTTCTCTCATCTCCCCTTCCTGTTCAGGCTGGCGATCCCCAAGGCAGTGTTCTGGGTCCTGTGCTTTTTCTGGTCTTCATCAATGATCTCTCTGACTCTCTGGAAAATCCTCTCTATCTCTTTGCTGATGACTCCACTCTCTGCCGCTCCATTCTACATCCCTCAGATCGGTAGTCTGCAGCCTCCTCATGCTCTGCAGACCTGACCAAAATTACAGACTGGTCAAACGAGTGGAACATGTCTTTCAATCTTGACAAATCTCACACTCTTACGATGTCTCTCAAAAAATACCGACTGGACAACCCTCCCATCTACTTTCTCAACAACCCTCCCCAAGAAGTTCTGTCACTCAGGCTTTTGGGTCTCACCATCTGCCATGATCTCTCCTGGGAAAACCACATTTCCAGGCTGGCCTCCAAAGCCAGTCGCCGACTGGGCATCCTCCATCGTGCGAAGTCCTTCTTCGCACACCTGAGCTCCTGACCACATACAAGGCTTTCATCCGCAGCTTAATGGAATACTGCTCTCTGCTCTGGGCTGGTGCTCCTGCCTCACACCTAGCTCGGCTTCACGCTGTTGAAACCAAAGCTTTCAGAATCATTGGAATCTCCCGCGATGAAGCTAACTCCGGGGGCCTTTCACTCACTCACCGCAGGCAGGTCGGTGGTCTTTCTGTCTTCTACTGACTCCTCTCTGGCCTTGCCCCCCCAGCTCTCTCTGTGCTCTGTCCCCCAAATATTCCTCCAGGTCGCACAAGATCTGCCAGCAACCCTCTTCTGGTGAAATTTCCAAAATCAAGACTCTCGGCTCACCTTCACTCTTTCATTCCTCTTTTCTTCCGCCTCCGGAACAAACTCCCTCACTCTCTTCAATCCCACTCATCCCTCGAGGTCTTTAAAACAGCTGTTCACCACCATCTCTTATCTTCCCCCATCCGAAAGCTTGATCTTTTCTACCCCCAATAATTCACCCCAGATGCACGTTTTTGAAATACCGACTTCTTTCCTCGAAGTCCTTGCAGTGTCCTCGTGTTTTTTTTACCTCCTCCCTCCAAGCCCTCTCCCTCCAACAGATCTCCTGATGTTCCTGCTCTCCATCTTGTTCTCCCGCTCCCTTTATCATATGTTTTATGTTTCATGTTTTATGTTTCATGTTTCATTATGTTTCATGTTTTATGTAAGTTTGTCTTTTTGTGATCAATGTTAGCTCTTACACGAGCCTCGGTCTTGTATACAAAAAAAACTCCCTTCTAATAGCACAAGTGTTTTTTTTTACTAATAGTACAAGTGCAACTGTAAACCTGGTGTTGGCCTAGCGGTTAAGGTGTTTGGCTTACGATCCTGAACTGAACTTGAGCCACTGTCATCGCCGTTAAATAACATCAGGTGGGTTGACTCATCCTGTCATCCTTCCAAGGTGGGCAAAATGAGTACCAGTTGACATGTACAACACTGCCTCACTCAATCGGAAATTATAATCAATTACAATTACAATCGGCAATTACAATCGGGCACTGCATCGGCGGCACAGCGGTGCTGCCAGCAACAATAAAACCAGCATTTCTGCATTCTAAATCCTATCCTCCAGTGCAACTAAAAATTCTAAATCCTATCCTCCAGTGCAACTGTTTGGGTTAAGATTAACATCATGATGTGTGTGAAGCCGTAATTTGTATTTGAGTGTTAATTTCCTGTGTATAAGTCTTTGTGCAATCTGCAAGCCCCCATTAAAATGATAGTTGCATTAGGCTGCATAGTGTGGAATTCATTTCAAATTAATTTCGTTTTGTAAAAACGAATGGCTTATTCTGCACAGAGATGAATGGAATTTTTTTTTTTATATGAAAGACGAATCGGTGCATTTTAGCCACCACATTTAACAATGTAAGTTGATTAACCTGCCACTGGCATTCATAGGGTTAAATGATCGACTGTGCGCAGAAAGGTTGAGATATTCCCACCGAAGCTGCTATTATGCTCGATTTGACGGAATAATTCCCAAGCCAATTTTAATGCAACTACGTTTCTGAAGGACTGATGTGCACTCATGGACATTTGATATTGGTGCCCTCACAAAATTGGGTAAATTCCCCCCTCCACCAAATAGGCCTTTGCTCATAATCCATGTACATATGAATATGTCATTGAATCATCCATCAATTTATCATTCGTTCAGTCTTTTTGGGGCTGCCACTGGTAACATGTAACCCAGTCTACCTGCCGCATGGTCACGTTGTCGGTGACTAAACCGACAACTTCACTGGCTTTGCTTGTGGGACCAAAAACAACACCTGGCAAGGGGCGGATGAGCTCCCGTAGGGAGACGACGGCCATCCAGTAAGGAGATGGTGTCTCCTAAAAAACACCCATCCGGTTTGGACCGGTTCAAGTCATGCCAAAGACTTTAAAATGGTACGAGCTGCTTCTTTGCTTGAAAAGGATAGAGCATGGACAATCCCCTTTTGTTGGCATCCATGGGGAGGAAGAAATTCCTCTTGAGGAAATGCCCCACTGAGTACGATGAGAAAAGCGGTGCCATTGTTAAGACGTCTCAGGTACCCAGAGTATCCCGGGAAGTGAAGGTAGTGACCCCCTCCCAAGGTAGCACTTCCCCCAAGCTCAGTGGCTGTGTTTAGTGTTTGTCTCATCAGTGTGTGTGTGTGTGTGTGTGTGTGTGTGTGTGTGTGTGTGTGTGTGTGTGTGCGTGTGCGTGTACGTGTGAGATAGGTCGGATCTGGATCCAGACATGAACAAAAATCTAATCGTAGGAGAAGAATAAGGGGTAGGAGAAGATGTAGGGATGGACAAGATGGGCACCGCATTTAAGTCTTAGGAAGGAAGAACTGGGAAAAAAAATTAGGAGTGGGGGTGGCTATTTGGGGCACACAATAAATCACAGTTTTAGATGGGGGATGATCTGAAATGGTGATTGACAGCTGTCTTGAAGAGCTGTAGGGAAGAGATTCGACAGAATGTGGAAGTTAGTTCCACAGGTGGAAAAGAAGGGGAACTAATGGGTGAAGTTGAACAGTGATTCTGGATTTTCAGAGTTTCACCAGATTGGGGATAATAGTGGAGCGCGTGCACCATGCAGAAACCATGGGGGTGGGAGAAAAGCGTGGAAAAAGGCAAAGTGTGGAAAGAGCAGATGGTACAAGACCAGAAAGAAGCTGGTGGAAGACAGAAAGTCCACCGACCTGTCTGCAATGGCAAAGTGATAGGTCCATTGACTCAGCTTCATCGTGGGAGATTCCAATGATCTTGAAGGTCTTGGTTTCCATGGTCTCAAGCTCAGCAATGTGTGACGCAGGAGAACTAGCCCCAAGGGAAGAGCATTATTCCAGAAAGCTACAGGTGAAGGCCTTGTAGGTGGATAAGAGTTCAGGTGTGCCAAGAAAGGACTCCGCATGATGGAGGATACCCAGTGGCTGGCTGGCTCTGGAGACTAAGTTTAAAAGGTGGTTTGCCCAAGAAAGATCATGGCTGACAGAGAGATCCAAGAGTTTGAATGTCCGAACTAACTTCAATGGGGAATAAAGTAAATGAGAGGTTTTGCCAGACAGAGAGTGACAGTGTGAGATTTGTCAGGATTGAAAGACATGTTCCAAGTGTTGGACCATCGTGTGATTTTTTTTTTTCAAGGTCTGAAGAGAGGGAAGAGGCTACTGATTGTCTATCTGATGGATGAGGGATGTCATGGCAGAGGGTGGAGCCATCAGCAAAGAGATAGGGAGGATTTTCCAGAGAGTATCCGTTTCCGGTATCCGTTCATCTGCGTAAGATGGTGGATATGCAACACTTCCTGGTGAAGTCAGTCATGTGTTGCACTTGCACTTCCTTTGGTCACTGTACAGTGTACAGGCCAATTTGGAGCGACAGAGTCTACCACAGATGCCACATCTGAAGTATTTGGTGTGGTTATCTCCTGTAGTTGTGGGATGATGTTGTTTGCGGCGACAGCATCTGTTGTGCAGTTGCTCCAGCCATTGGTCATCGTGATGGCTTATTCCAGCCCATAATTGATGTCACCATGTGCCTCTAGAGTTAGCTACATTTTCCCAAGTGTTATATATAATCGATGTGTCGGGCTTTCATATTCACAGACATCCTTATACCTCAGCTTTGGGCACCCTTTTGGTCCTTGGGCCCCAGCTATCTCCTCATATATCGCATCCTTTAGGATGTCCACAGGGTTTCAGCCTCCTCACTCTCTGAAGACCTGGACAAAATCACAGACTGGTCAAACATGTGGAACATGTCTTTCAATCCTGACAAATCTCACACTCTTACTATGTCTCTCCGAAAAGATCGACTGGACAACCCTCCCATCTACTTTCTCAACAATCCTCTCCAAGAAGTTCTGTCGCTCAAGCTTTTGGGTCTCACCATCTGCCATGATCTTTCTTGGGAAAACCACATTTCCAAGCTGGCCTCCAAAGCCAGTCGCCGACTGGGCATCCTCCGTCGTGCGAAGTCCTTCCTAGGCACACCTGAGCTCCTCACCACATACAAGGCTTTCATCCGCAGCTCAATGGAATACTGTTCTCCCCTATGGGCTGGTGCTCCTGCCTCACACCTGGCTCGGCTTCACGCTGTTGAATCCAAAGCTTTCAGAATCATTGGAATCTCCCGCGATGAAGCTATCTCTGAGGGCCTTTCACTCACTCACCGCAGGCAGGTAGGTGGTCTTTCTGTCTTCTACCGACTCCTCTCCGGCCTTGCTCCCCCAGCTCTCTCTGTGCTCTGTCCCGCAAATATTCCTACAGGTCGCACAAGATCTGCCAGCCACCCTCTGATGGTTAAACTGCCGAAATCTCGGCTCTCTGCTCACCTTCACTCTTTCATTTCTCTTTTCTCCCGCCTCTGGAACAAACTCCCACACTCACTTCAATCACACTCCTCCCTCCAGGTCTTCAAAACAGCTGTTCACCACCATCTCTTATCTTCCCCCATCCAAAACCTTGATCTTTTCTACCCCCACTAATTCACCCCAGATCCACCTTGTTTGAAATTCCAACTTCTTTCCTGGAAGTCTTGGCAGTGTCCATATGTTTTATACCTCTCCCACCCCCCCCCTTCCCATGCCTTCCCCCCAAAGCCCTCTCCCTCCCACAGTTCTCTCGATGTCTCCATGTCTCTCGGTCCCCGCTCTCAAATGTTGTGTTTGTGTCCTTCCCCCTCTCTCCCCATCTTCTCTACCGCTCCCGATGTTATTTGTTTTGTGTGTCTGTTTGTCTTTCTGTGTGATTAATGTTCGCTCTTTCACGAGCCTCGATCTTGTATACAACAAAAAAAAAAAAAAAAAAAAAAAGGGGATCTGCCTGTTCGAAAACCACATTGTGCCTCAGGATACACTCGGTTAGCGAGTTTGCTTCACACCTTTGCTTGGAGGTGTGAAGCTTCCGGGGCTGCATATTTACTTTGCTGATGACAAGGGAGTGGTCACTATCAGAATCTGCCTCGTGGTAGGAACATGTGTGAAGAGTGCTGGACAGGTCTTGTCTCCTGGTGATGATGCGGTCAAGTTGGTGCAAGAGGCCCGACCTTGTGTGATGCCAGGGCACTTTATGCCGACGTTTGCTTTGAAAGAAATGTTGGTGACACAGAGCTCCTTTTGGGCACAGACCTCCAACACCCGTTTACCATTTTTGTTGATTTTGCCAATGCCATGATGGTCTAGACATGTTGGCCACGAGTCCATGACTGTTCCGACACATGCATTGAAGTCGCCGATAATGTAAAGATTTTCCCCATAAAAGGACGTGCTAGAGAAGTTCATAGAGAGTGTCATAAAAGAAATCTTTCTCTTCAGAATTGGTGCGTAGAGATGGGGCAGATGGGGCACAGATGATAGCGATGACGCCTCCATTAGATGAAAAGCAGAGAGACATAAGATGTTCAGATGTCGCCATAGGCGTCTCATTTGACTGCATCATTCTGTTTCTGACTGCAAAGCCGACGCCATGTTGACGGTGGCCTTCTGCACTCTTGTCGTGCTAGTAAAAGGTAGAGTTGTTCTCCTGAATAGATACGGTGTTGGCCAATCTTGTCTCCTGAAGAGCAGCAATGTCAATGTTAAGCTTGTGAAGCTCACGATCGATCAGTGCCATCGTGAGTCACCCCCCGTCAGGTCTTACGGTCTTACGTACATTTGAAGTTGAAAGTAAGTCTTCTTCATTCTTGCCAGGACATATAGTCCTGACGTTCCAGCTACCAAGCCAGATGATTTCCTTTCTTTGTGTGATGGGTGCGCTCTTACCACCTGCTTGTCAGGATCCTGAATCTCCTGAAAAAAATATTGAAAATCTCCTGAAATTTCCTGAAATGAAATCTCCTGAAAAAAAGATCCTGAATCTCCACGCACCCAGACGAGAAGGTAGACGTTGGCAGAACAGTACCTTACTGGCTGGGTGCCATCCAGCTTGAGGTGGGTGATGACTGATCAATAGGATGCGATGGTCCTTCCCACTGTCGGCGGTAACCCATGGCGCCTTTGCTCTACGCCAATCAAGCGAGAGGTATAACCTGTAAACTGCTACCACCCATGTTGATTCCCTCACCAGTCAAAGTAAGGAGGAAGTGTCCTCTCTATTTGGTTTTCATGACAGCTTTGTTGTGTGTGTGTGTGTGTGTGTGTGTGTGTGTGTGTGTGTGTGTGTGTGTGTGTGTGTGTGTGTGTGTGTGTGTGTGTGTGTGTGTATGTGACTGCGACTGCACAGCCTGGGCAAGTTTCGAGGGCTCAGACTTGGCCCAGTAACTAAGCCCCTCTCGACCTCGCAGGCTAAATCTAGAGGAAAGATGGAAGTCCCTATGTCTGGGGCCAATCTGGTTGTAGGAGATGCCAGAAGGTGCTTGCTTAAAAGGCTCACCACCGTAACTTTTCTGTAAGGGTTAGGCTCCCTTAGCCTTGGACTCTCACTGAAGCCCGACTCACAAGGCAGTGAGTGAGTGCTATTTGACCCATAGCTGGGACCTGGATGATGGGACACTAGGTCATGTCCACACGCCTGTGGGCCTGCACATGGCATCTCTGGGGGCCGAGGTTCCTCCGAGATCTCTGTAGATTAGCCTAGGTCCACAAAGTGCCTGCTATTATATGTCGCCATCAGGAAGCACTGCAGGAGTCTTGGTGATACATAGGTGGTATACTGGCAGGAGAGACTTACACACTCGGCTCTCTCTTCGGTGTGAGCCAGCCAGTGGCAATGGATCGGGACCATTGCACTCGATGCATGTCATCACCCTGTGGCAAAGCACCGACATACATCCGGCCTATCAGTGGGATACAAAATGTAAACTGTTCAGTATGGCGGAGGTATGCACTCTACCAAGTGCCATTCTAGCTCTCCATGCCATCAGGTAGCGCTATCTTATGGAGCACACCATACCTTACAAACTGACTTAAAGCAAACAGCCATATTTACATTTCTGTTATGGACCTGAAAATCCCAGGGTATCTCTAAAAAGAATGGTGGGCCATTATATGGCAGTACCCAGGGCCCTGGCCATATTAGTTGCATCGGATTTTTGCTTAAATAGCACAACCTGAAGAGGATGGGAGTGACAGGACAAACGAGTAAGAGACCACACAAATGGCCATTTCCAACATTTTGATAAATAAAAATAGGGGCAATACCCCTGGGTGCTGACCTGGTAGAAGAAAGCAGTGTACTACCCTGACTAAAGGTATTTAAACAGTATCACGGTATTTTAAACAAATTTCAATGGCTGCTCGAAGACAGGGCGGCATGTGGAATCATACTAACGTAATAATGAGACTTTAACATAAAAAAGACCTATTTTCGTGGGCTGAAAAAAAAAAGAAGAGCATTAATAAATAACGATAAAGTGTTGAGCAAGTGGTCATCACCTCATTGAGGAGCTCGTGGAATGGTAGAGGAGAGGTCATGCAGTATACTTTTACAATAACTACAAGAATATTGGGAGTTGAAAGTGAAGCAACCCAATTTATGGGATTTAAATGTGGGATCACAGAATCATGATCAATGGACTGAGATTGGAACAACAAACAGGCCAAGCTGCATATTATGTTTTATTGCATTTGTTTTAAAATAGCTCTAATCCTATTATCTATACTTGCGTCAACCTGAAACGAGGATAAATGAATCGGCGTTGCACATTTGTTTGCCAAAAGCATAATTCATGTTTTTATTCTCCATAAAATGCTCTTCAATAAAGTTTGTTTTATATGTGGATAGAAAAGATGGAAATCTCAAAATCTCAGATCTCGACTCGGTGGGTGGGACAGCGCAGGCCAAACAATTTTTGTGATGGCATCAGATGTTCTCAGGCTCGTTTTGAGTTATGATTTGCGTGTTAAAGTGGGACATCTGCAGTGTCATTGCTGCTGTGGTGGATAATCCGAATACATCTCTTTAGTGTCTGAATCTCATGTTCTGAGTTTAGGACAGTTATTATAAATAAATAAAAATCATCACAAAATATAAAATATTTAAATAAATAAAAATTCAAAAATAAAATAAAACAAGCATTCTGAGTATTGTCCTGCAATACATGTCCCCTACGAAAGTTTAAAGTGCCATAACTTTGTCAAAAATGATCGAATATGCAAATTTATGCACGGTTGATGCTGGTTTTCAAACTTGATCTGAGGTATGCTGAGACACGTGTGTGTCACGCCTCGCCTCGTTGATAAGGTCTGAGGTACTAGCCACCTTGTAGGTGGATTACAATGTTGAAGTGAGCCAGTTCACTTGTAGTGACCCAGAGGATTCCCAGCCAGCAACTGCCTTTTCAGTCTAACTTAGATATGTGATTTGCCCAAGTGCTGTAATCACTAGTACCCACGGTCTGACGTACTAGCGATTCAAGAGATATCCATTTTTAAAAAATATTTTCGTTTAATTAACGATACCTGCCAAACCACGTGCCCTATCGCAAATTCCAAAAGGTCATTTTAGTAGATTGACATGCTCAACAGATTTGTGAAGTTTCCCCTCGATTAGATCAAAAATGAGGGAGGAGCTCGGTTTTAAAGGTTCATGCTTTAAAACGTCATAACTCTGAAACCATGTGATGCATGACGTCATGCTCGCTGACTTGTTTGTTCGTCATGGGTATGCGATTCTGCCTGCAAAGTTTGGCCTCGACCTGTTCAGCCGTTGCAGAGAAAAAGGGGTTTTCGTGTTTTCACGAAAAACAATATGGCGGCCGAACCACGTGACCTGTGACGTCATAATTACCATTAAAATATTCTACAGACCGAGTCCCCCTACGGTGAAAATTTGATCTCAATCGGTCCTATTATTGCAGAGAAAATGGTTTTTAAAGGAAATTAAAACTTAAAATGGCACTGAGTTAAGGATCATCAGAATTATCAGAATTCCCAAAGTTCAAAGTGCCATAACTTTGTCAAAAATGATCGAAACGTCATGAAGTTCGAACTTGACCTGTAACCTATCATGAGGAAACCATGCTCCAAGTTTGAAATCATTAGCATTAAGAGTTTAGAAAAAAAGTCCGGAAAACTGTTCTTTGCGTGACGGACTGACAGACTGACGGACGGAGGGACTGACGGACTGACTGACTGACGGACGGACTGATGGACAGAGGGACGGCGTGCAAACCTATAGTCCCCTCCGGTGTACACCGGTAGGGGACTAATAAATATATATAATATTTAAAATATATATATAATCCACCAGAAAACAAGCCAGATAGTACATCGTGTATTGAATACCCTATTTGGCTGAACATTCTTAACTCTAGATAGGTGTATCCTGAGGTGTACCCATTCTGTACGGATGGGTATATCCATACGGGGTACACCTATTTCGGGCCAATAACGCACATTCACATTTTCAAATGGGTGAAACCATGATTCATAATCTAACATTTCAAGAGGAAAGTTTTATTTTCAGCCTCAGAACATTGTGCAACATTTGTTTATTTTTGAACTTCTCTTGCTCTTATTTGCCACTTGTCAAGATTGAGTAAGAAGAACAAAGAAGTGGTTGGATGTTGTCAAATTTTATTTATTTATGATTGTCTACACTGCCGAGGCTCGTGGAGGAGCTAGACCACAGGACGTAACAGAAGGCCTTGTAGGTGGATTACAATGTTGAAGTGAGCCAGTTCACTTGTAGTGAGCCAGAGGATTCCCAGCCAGCAACTGCCTTTTCAGTCTAACTTAGATATGTGGTTTGCCCAAGTGCTGTAATAGATGGGAATGAGGTCCAAATGTTTGGGGGACTGAACCTCTTCAAGAATATTGTTTAAAAAAGTAAATGGGAGGGTTTTCCAGACTGTCTCTTCAGAGAGACAGAGTGAGAGTGTGAGATTTGTCAGGATTGATAAACATATTCCAAGTGTTTGACCAGCTAAATATTATATCAAGGTCTGCAGAGAAGGAAGAGGCTGCTGCATGCCTATGTGAAAGATGAAGGATGTTCCAGCAGATGGTGGAGTCATCAGCAAAGCAATAAAGTGGACTTTCCAGAGTCAGAGAGATCATTGATGAAGATTAGGAATTTGACTGGGCCCCAAAAAATACCTTGGGCACTCCAGCCTTGTCAGCAAAAGGGGAAGAGAGGATCCCGTTGAGTACCATGTGTTTGTTAGGAGTGTAGAGGAAGCGAGTAAACCATGTGTGGAGTTGACATTGGATGCCAGAGGCAGAGAGTTTGGAGAGCAAGTTGGATTCCAGACTGTAACAAATACTCGAGATATGTCTCGAGAGACGGCCTTGATCTCATAACT
The DNA here is from genome assembly GCF_964187855.1 of Myxine glutinosa. Taxonomy (NCBI): domain Eukaryota; kingdom Metazoa; phylum Chordata; class Myxini; order Myxiniformes; family Myxinidae; genus Myxine; species Myxine glutinosa. The sequence continues at coordinate 106,653,571 of NC_136270.1, forward strand.
GACATTGAGGGCCTCCGTCCATAGTTGGAAGAGTATAAGCACAATTCACAAGGTAGAGTGACTCGGTCCGAATCTGAAATAACAGTCTGAGATCAGGCCATTGGAGACAAGGAAGGATTGCATGACCTTGCTGATGATTGAAAGTACGATAGATCTATGTTTAAGGGGATCGGATTTTGCAACATGTTTATGTAATTCAGTGATGTAAGCTGACTTCCCTGCAGAACCAGGTTTACCTAGGGGAAATGATGTGCAAAAGCAGCAGAGCATGTTTTTAGGACAGTTGAGCTGATTCCGCCCAGGCCAATTGCATAATCAGAATCTACGTTTGCCAGTACCTTCAATATCTTTCAGGTGAAAGAGAAACAGAACCTATGTGCAGATGGGTGTGACTTGGTAGTGTGGGTCCAGAGAGTGAGGGGTTAGGGACACAAATTTGGAAGCAAAGACACAATTGAGGCATTTGGCCTTCTCATGAGTGGAGTTGGCTGTGGTTCAATTTGAAGTGAGGGAAGGGATGAATGGGAAGCATATTATATGGGTATGCGAAATGTAAAGCGAAATGTAAAGCGAAATGTAATGTAAAGCGAAACTTCACAATCGGGACCAGATGCAGGCCTATCAAATCTTAGGATACAAGACACCACCACTTTTTTGAGGAAGGAGACAAGTTTGAAAGTTCAATCTTTGAGTGGGCCAGATATTTGCTGACTCTCCTGCGAGTGGACACACACTTGTTGTGGGCTTTGTGGATTAGCTTTGGTCGGATTTTCCTTCCAGGAAGAGAAGGCAAGTTCTGTCAAGGCAACTGTCTCACCACAAGATTCAGTGTACCATGGGTGGTTGAAAGGGTATGATAACTGAATATGAGATGGGATGGATCTGTGAATGAGAGAGAGCAGGTTTCTGTGGAATAATTCCCAAGCTGAGTTAATATCAGTCGGTAGGTATCGGAGACCAGTCCTCAAGGGAGACGTTAGCTTGTGGTCAGTCCCAGCCAGACTCACCGACACTGAAGCGGCTCTATGAGAAAAGCCAGAGAGATGTTGACTCTCACAAACACATACTCAGATGAACAGATTGTAGCAGAGGAAGGACAGAAGACATTAGCAAATAATTTAGTCATTAGCAAGGCCATAAGGGAAGGTTTGCAATTGGCATAAATCCGAGTCATAAGGTTCGCAGATTGAGTCATGCTCATGAAGTCACAAAGGTCCTTTGCTGCAGTACCACAGATTGTGATAGAGGTAACAACCCTCAGCCAATTGCCATGGTGAAAGTTGAAATCATCATGCATGAGGAAGAGAGAGTTAGGATCGGTGGTTAAAAGTCGTTAGAAATTTGGAACAAGAGGTGGAGTGTCGGGGAAGTTGCAGCCAACGAGAGATGGGAAGGAAAGCAAAGACGAAACCAAAAAGGAACAAACCAACTGACAACTAACAAATGAAAAGAGGTGAGGAAGAGAACTCAAAAAAACACAATAACCTAGAAAAAGGAAATCACAATAACCTAAAATCACAATAACCTTGGGAATGGGGTTATTTGGAGTAAAAGAGATCATCATTAGTTTTTTTAATGTAAAGCGAAACTTCACAATCGGGACCAGATGCAGGCCTATCAAATCTTAGGATACAATAGCCAGGGAGAGAGAGAGAGAGAGACACGAATGAGTCAGGGGCATCCTGTAGGAAAAGGGAATCTGTTACTAAAATGATGATGTCTGGTTTATCAGCAGCAGCATGGATTGAGAAATTCGTTAGATTGGAGTGGAGGCCTCGGATGTTCGTGTTGTACATAGTTATGGACAGGGAAGGAGGCGCTGTTGTCAGGGTGGAGGAATGCTGGTGAGGTGGTTTTGGTGGTTGGGGTGGGGGGCAGTGGCAGGCTGGGAGTGTGAGGGGAGGGAGGGGGCAAGGGGGAGCTGGGAAGGACCGGTTGAGTGGGAAGCTGAGAGGGGTTGAGGTAAGGGGGAAGATTAGAGAGATGGGGTTAGGGAGAAAGAGGGGAAGGTAGGGCAATGGAGAAGAAGGGAGGAGGCACGGGGGAGGTGAAAGATGGGATGGAGGAGTTGAGGGGGAATCTGTGAGGGGAGCAGAAACGGGGGACCTGAAGTGCAGGAAAGCTGGGTGATGGCCGGCTGTGGAGGAAGCTGAGAGGGGCGGGGCAAGGGGGAAGATGAGGTATGGTTGAGAGATGGTATGGTGAGGTGGAAGATGGGAGGTGGCAAGCTGTGGAGGAAGCAGAAAGGTGGGACATGAAGTAGAGGAATGCTGAAGATGGGAATGCAGAGATGGGATTAGGGGCATGTCGATGATGAGGTGGAGGGTACCAACATGGAGGGATTTGACACCTGCTGGTAATGAACATGAAGGGGAGTTGATGGTCAAATGCAGGCAACCTCTGCAAACTGGACTTTTCATGATGCCCAATTTTGATATCCGGAGGCAGACATCATGGGAAGGGTGGGATTAATGGTTGTTGAAGGCATAGAGGAAAACAGTGCTGTGGGTACTTGGGGAAAAGTTGATGGACCAAGCGTTTGTGAGTGAATGAGGTTTTGGGAAAGAAACCTTGTGAAGAATAAGAGGAATAGATTGTGATGAAGAAAGAGAATACGAGGACAAGTCAGACAGAAAAATATGGAAAATGAAGAGCATTTTAAGATGTTTTTAAAGAAAGTGAAAATGTTGACGTGTGGCAAGAATAATTCCTACGAGTTCTATTTTCATTGCCTTTACTACTTCTAGACTCTGATCAGCTATGGTGAACCATGTTAACCTTTAGATTGAGATAACTTTGAAAATCATGTTAGATACTATAAGTACAGTCACGTGAAAAAGTAAGTACACCCCATGTAAAGTTTTGACTTTTTCAACATATTTCAACATACAGCTATTTGATCTTCATTTCAACAATATTGAGAGATAAAGGTGATATAATATAACAAATATCATGAAACATTTACATTTTGTAGTCCATTGTATAATTTATATAAACATAAATGCAAATTTCGCATGTGGAAAAAGTAAGTACACCCCATGAAATGTTTTTTAATCTTTTTAACATATGTGGACATATCAATATTTGATCTTCATTTAAACAGTATCTATAGATAAAGGTGATCTAATTGAACAAAAAACAATGAACAATTGACTTTGCAATAATTTATTCAACAAAAAATTGTTGCACAGCATGCACAGCTTGTTTCAAATTCCCCCTCCCCCCCCCCCCCCCCCCCCACACAACATCTCGATGGGATTTAGATCCGGGCTTTGACTTGGCCATTCCAGAACCCTCCATTTTTTTCTTTTCAGCCATTCCTTGGTGGATTTACTGGTATGTTTAGGGTCATTGTCATGTTGCAAGGTACACCTTCGGTTGAGCTTCAACTCTCCGACAGATGGCCTCACATTATCCTCAAGCACCCTCTTGTACAATGAAGAATTCATAGTGGATTAGATGATGGTGAGCTGCCCAGGCCCTGATGCAGCAAAGCTGCCCCAAACCATAATATTTCCACCACCATGCTTTACAGTTGGTATCAGGTTCTTGTGGTCAAATGCTGTCTTTGGTTTTCGCCAAACTTGTCTTCTGGTACTGTGGCCAAATAACTCTACCTTTGACTCATCTGTCCAGAGCACATTGTTCCAGAAGTGCTGGTCTTTGCCTAGGTGTTCATTGGCAAACTATCGTCTTGCCCTGATGTTCTTTCTGGACAGCAAACGTTTCCTCCTGGCACACCTCCCATGTAAATCAAATTTGTGCAGCCTCTTTCTAATGGTAGACTCGTGCACTTTGACATCAACAGTGGCAAGAGCTACCTGTAGGCCCCGTGATGACATTCTGGGGTTCTTAGAGACTTCTTTCAGCATCTTGCGGTCTGCTCTCGGGCTGAACTTGCTGAGGCGGCCTGGCCTGAACAAGTTGGCAGTTGTTTGGAATCTTCTCCACTTGCAGATGATCTTCCGGACAGTCGAACGATTGATTTCAAATTGTTTGGAGATCTTTTTAAATCCCTTCCCAGACTCGTAGGCATCTATAACCTTCTTTCTGAAGGCCTCAGAGAGCTCTTTTGATCTATGCATGGTGACGCCGCACACTTCAACAACAAAGAGCAAACCAAACTAAATGTCTGAGGTTCAAATAAGACAGGTTCCTCCAAGATCCTCTATAACGATGTTCTAATCATTTGCACCTGAGCTGGTGCACCTGATTCTAATTTTAGGTATTTGAAGTAGTGGTAAATGTCGGGGTGTACTTACTTTTTCCACATGTGAAATTTGCATTTATGTTTATTTAAATTATACAATGGACTACAAAATGTAAATGTTTCATGATATTTGTTGTATTATATCACCTTTATCTATCAATATTGTTGAAATGAAGATCAAATAGCTGTATGTTGAAATATGTTGAAAAAGTCAAAACTTTACATGGGGTGTACTTACTTTTCACGTGACTATGTCTATTTCCAGTAAATTGTATCGACTCTCCAAAAAAGAAAACATTACATCGTATTTCTCTTGGGTTGGCTTTGAATTTAAAATAAAATTATAGAAATGTGCGCTTAAGCTCGAGCTAGGAAAAGGGAAGTCTCAAAGTTAGAATCCAATCCACAGCATGCAGCCCCTGGGAGCTATGTCTAGCCAGCCAGTAAATTGGTGAGCTTGTACACCTCTCCAATGACTCCTTATGGACCAGGGGCATGTTATGAGTTTTGACATGACTTTGATTTTGGAGATTTGTAGGAGTAAACAGTCATAGTGAACAAAAATATATTTATACCACCCACACAGCTGGAATACAAATCATACGTTGCAAGAAACAAACAAATTCTAATTCTTTATAAAATTCTTCATTGTTGGTAAGGTAAACTAATGGAAACTTGTGAAGATCAAAGGGTGGATGAATATTGATTTATTGATGAACATTCAAAGGGTGGATGAGTACCATTTTTTTTTTTTTTTTTGGATACTAGGTCGAGGCTCGTGTAAGAGCTAACCCATAGAACATATAGTAAAGGAAGTGGGAAATAAGAGGGGGGGGGGGGGGGGGAGAGAGGGGAGCACAACAACAGTAGAGAACAGGGACATCGGGAGATCTGTGGAAGGAAGAGTATCCGGCGTCGGAGTGGCTACCCATCCAGGATTTTACCCCTCAGCCAAAGAAACTGCCTCAGCAGCCCTATGCGTGTCGCAGCGCCAAAGGAGTCGCTTTTTTTTTTATTCCACACTTTTATTTAACTTCATCGGAACTTTGTTTGTTTGTCCATTTTCAAATCTTTGAGCCGTTCGTTTTCTAGGTTCCATACGTCCTAGAGAGCTGAAATTTGGCCCACGGTCCTCTTTTCTGGTACATTTTCATCTATCAAAGTTTAATTTAAAAAATTAGTTTAAAACTTATAAAAATAAAAGCGTGTAGCCCTAAAACATGTTTTTTCGTTTACTTGTACTTGCAGGGGCTACCCAGCACTGTCCGTCTGTGTGAGATTTTCCTGGTAGGGGTTTTGGGACGTGTGGGACATTGGAAATCTATGGAGTTATTGGCCTCATGGTGGTTAACCTTTGCCTGCGAGTTGGTGGCAGAACTGCCTGACTCCACATCCCAATATACACTTTATAGTGGCCTCAAAACTGACGTCAAGGCCAACGTGTGGTAGAGATGTCAATAAGTCACTTGAGCCAAGTCTCAAGCAAGTCTGAAGTCTTTGAGGGTGTCAAGTCAAGTCTCAAGTCACTAGTATTACCTCAACTTGTGTCAAGTCACAAATTTACTAATAAACCTAATGGAGTACAAACTATCAAGGAATTGAGACATGGATTCATTTATTGCAACGTATGTTCTGGAAAGCTGTTTAACTCAAGTTTTCATTTCTCAACTTCATACAGCAGACATTTTTGCTTTGTTCCGAGCAAAAAACATGTTAAATTTACTTCTCATGTCTAGTGTACCTACTTGAACATATGTACATCAGACTAGTAAATTGTTTACACAACCAAATAATTCAGTGTGGAACAGGAAAGAAGATTTAAATAATTTACCGTTATAATTTATAAATCAATATATATTTTCAATACATTCAAAAAATGTAAGTTCTATTAAAAAAAATTTAAACAAATAATCAGAAAGTTGACGGGACGCAGTGAAAGCAGAAAGAGTGCGAGACACTGGGAAAATGAAACGTATAACTTATTAAATTCAATTGTCTTTCAACATCAACCGTACTTTTTATGTTTTCTTTAAAAAAAGTTAATTTTACAATTATTGACGAAGTTTAAATAATCCAAATCAAATGACATTGAAATAATCATTTTATCTGGTCAGGACCCGCACAGGTCAATTTTCCCGGATTCGACACGAATGTCGATGACATGGTTTGAATAAAGTTGTGCTTCCTACGTTGATAACTCTGGTGCTTGCCACTTGGACATACATGGTGTGGTCTGCGCTGTCTGGAGAGTGGATCCTCCTCCCTTTAACCTTAGTGGAGAACGGCATGCGACCCGGCGGCCATGACCTCTGGTGCGCTGCACATGTAAAGTACACACGTACACTGCATATGTCGTCTTTGACCGAACCACACACAACATGCCACGACTGAAAATCATTTACCGTTTATTTTAAATCCCGTTTAAATTCAACAACATTGCCATGTGGTAGCTTAAACTCTTGCCCAGATTCTGAAGTTCCTTCAGCCAAAATTTGGGGCCTCTACGTGCTGTGGTTCGGCCATGAGAGAATAATGTACTGACGAACCAACAAACACACAAACACTTGAAAATATTTAATTATTGGGTTGAAATTCTTTTTGAAAATTTTTGTAAATTTTTTGACATTATGGGTTATTATGTTTGTTCAGTGCCAACAAATCAAAAATGATCCAAAAAATCAAAAATGATCAAAAATTATCCAAAAAAATCAAAAATGATGATCAAAAATGATCCAAAAAATCATCTTATTGCCAAAAGTGCCAATCATCAAGTGCCAAAAAATCAGTGCCCAAAAAAATCTAAATTTAATCCATTTTAAATTCAGGTTGTAACAAAATGTGAAAAAAGTCAAGGGGTGTGAATACTTTCTGAAGGCCCTGTAGCATGATGTTTCGAAAGGTAGTGGATGGATTATGATAAAACTTGGTGGATGAGTTTACTCGGTAAGGAGAACGATCTGGTTAGATTTTAGTTAATGTCCCGATCAAGATCTGGCCTATCAGTTGGATACAAAGCATAAACTGTTGAGCTTGGCAGAGGTATTGCTCTCAACCGAGTTCTGTTTTGGTTTATTTTTGAGATTGTCTCAATTCCACATATTAGATTAAACTTCACACTTCTGAATATTTTCCTGCTAATTCTAACCAAGGTAAATATCTATCTCATGAGAGTCGAGTATATTTATGATATTCTCTTTGGCAGTCTTAATGTATAAGATTGAGTTTGCTGTCACATGTGAAAAAGATTATACAATGGTGAAAAAACAACATGTAAAAACTGTAAAAGTATCCTTGTTTTTACTTATTACTCCCGCCAGGGAGTAATGCATTCACTCGTGTCCGTGTGTGTGTGTGTTCGTGTGTTTGTAAACAAGATATCTGGAAAAGTTCCGAACGGATTTGGATGAAAGTTGGTGGGATGATTGCCCTTGGGATAAGGAAGAATTGATTAGTTTTTGGTGAAGCTCAGGATATTATTCCCGATCCAGGAATTTTTTGAAGGATTGTTTACCATTGGAAGATAGGGCTCATTTTTTTTAACATTATCTTCTATATATTCTATATTTAACATTGTGATATGAAAATAGTTTTCATATTTGTTGTAAATGTAGTTTAAACTCGTGGTTATGCGTTAGAGCGGTGTATTTTTTTTTAGCAGCGTCGTCTTCAATGTTCATTTTTTTTTTTCTAATAAAGACATATTCTGTCATTTTAAAACCACCAAAGTGTGTATTAGGTTTCCCCGTTTCATAAAATGTATCGTTTGATACGTATAATGCTTTAAAACTGTTTATTTTTAAATACCTCAGAAGAGATATCAACATTTAGTTCAGTGAATGTCATTCGCGGTGTCAGTATTTAATGAACTCATAAAGACTTAGTTCCAGATTTGTCAATGGCTGAGGTATATTAACAAACAAATAAAACAGATTTGGCAAAATTCCAACTTTAAAAAAAAAGATCGCATATTCACCCATGGTTGTGAGAGGCTGAAGAAGAAGAAACCTCACATGGGCTTCGCAGACCAAATAAATAATTCTGGTTCTGGTTCTGCGATTTTCAGGTTTATTACTCCCGCCAGGGAGTAACGCATTCGATCGTGTCCGTCCGTGTGTGTGTGTGTGTTCGTATGTTCGTGTGTTTGTGAACAAGATATCTGGAAAAGTTCTGAACGGATTTGGATGAAAGTTGGTGGGATGATTGCCCTTGGGATAAGGAAGAATTGATTAGTTTTTGGTGAAGCTCAGGATATTATTCCGGATCCAGGAATTTTTTTGGGAAAGATTTTTTTCTGTTTTACTGCATTAAAGCTTTTATTCTTATTCTTAAATGATGTTTTTCTCCTCTAATTCCGAGATATATCAAAATAAATTCTCTGACAGTTAGGGCTTACTTTCTTTTTCATCTATTGTTTTGGGGACAGGGGATGCTAAACAAAACGTATTATTCCAACTAAACCCACGGCGGGAGTATGCGCTCTACTGAGTGGCGTTCTAGTTTTGACTTTTTGTTGTAGAGCACATAAAAAGAATCGTTTAATACTGAAAGTATATGCAATTACTGTGTATTTTTGACCTTGAGAGTTATACAGACAAAGACATCAACACTGGTCAAAGCATTCTCGGTAAATTCAAGATGGCCAGATGTCTGTGGAAAGTTGGATTGCTCATTAGGTTCTTTGTGAAAGACAACATCAAACCAGCTGAAATTAATGTCAGCACAATTTGAGAATTCATGTATTTCACATTGTTTTGTGTTTAAATGGTGAAGCAAGTTCAAGAATTGCCTGAATTTGTGATTCTCATGCGCACCTCACTGCTGCCATTCAAGCAAACATTAAAAGTAATGAACATGTAATTTTTGTGAATTGTCAGGTTGCTACACATGAAATTGCAAAATAATTGGATGCCAATGTTGAAAGTGTGAAAATAATTCATTCTCACTTGGCATTCAATATGGTAGATACCATCGGACTTCTACTCTACCGGATGTCAAAAGACATGGGTTTTCCAGCAGAGATGGGTTATGAAGATCTGAATCAATCCCAACATGGTCCAGATCTGTTACCTTGAGATGTTCATCAGTTTAGATCACTCAGAGAACATTTGAATGGCATTACATTAATGAATGTTGAAGACATCAAAGCACAGGTCCTGAAAATGGTTACGTAACGTTCAAAAGATATTTCAATGTACAAGTATCAGGGGGTAGAATGATAAATATGTGAAGTTTCAACTTTTGTACCTTTTGGAATCAATAGAATAGAAAGTTTACATTTAAACCTTCAACGACTCACATGCAAAAATATTCTCTCCATCCTAATTTTGTCCGGTCTGTTCCATTCTATGGAATTACCTTTAGAGGCCATTTTTCCCCACAGAGCAGGGGTTGGCCTTTTTCGGGCGCCGTGGTCCCCTTTTTGAAGCAATGTTTTATGGCCGGATGCCCTTCCTGCTACCAACCCTGTTAGACAAACAAGAAATTGCCAGTGAGCTGGTAGTCAATTTGCCGACCTCTGAAGGATGACAGGCTGAGTCAACACCCCTGACGTCAATTCAGCAATCGACCAGGATTCGAACCCAGGATCCCAGGATCCCAAGCCGGCACCTTAACCGCTAAGCCAACACCAGGCTTGTTCCATTCTATTGGCTGACCTGTAAGCTTTACCCCTCTCCAGTAAAGCATTCATTCTTAAACTCCTTTGATATACAGGTGTTGTGCAGTATTTACATTGCACAGTATATGTATGTATATGTACATCTGAAAGTTTTTGTTTTTTTAAGGCAGGGCCCGATCTACACCAAATTTTGCATGTATCTTGTACCCAGGGTCAGGTCATGGGCACAAAAAAAACTCCCCTAACGGAGGATGGGATGTGTATGAAGGCGACTTGCTGGTGTTTCCAGCACAATTAAATTTCCATTTCTATTGTTTAGCACTTCATAGAGCCTTCATTACTGTGGATTAAAATATTGCCTGTCGCCATAATTGTCAAATTTGATGTTGAGTTATCATCGTTTCTTTTCTGAAAAAGCTGCTTCAATTTGCGATTTTGTTCAATTAAACATTATCTTTGACGACTGTCATACTACTTTGAAGGTTTTTTTTTTTTTCAAAGATGGAAATAAGCCTTAGGAAAAGAAATTTAAAAATTCCCAATTTTTGAAGAATGAGTTTAGGAAAGAAATTTAAAAACAATACACGATAAAAGTCCATTATATATTGGCTTACTTGGACGTGCACATAGGTAGTTGTTCTACATCATTACCAGGAGTCAAGAGATTACCTGACCATAAATAAATATATAATTGGCTGCAAGGTTAACTGATTGTTTAGTGTAAGTTACCCAATGTCTGCTGTATCATTTAACCATGACCAGGAAACTAGAACAGTCCTCGATTATTATCCAAAACCTCCACATATTGGATCATTTGTACGAGTTTCCCTCTTGATGATATTGCGACCAATGTGAACAAGCTTTAGGACTAAGCTTTGGGTTTAGCAACTTCAGAATCTGGGAAAGGTTTTAGACTACCACCTGTTGGCCTTGACGTAAGTTTTAAGACCACCAAAGGCTGCTATAAAGTGTATGTTGGGATGTGGGGTCATGTAGTGCTGCCACCAGCCCACAGACAAAAGGTAACCACCATAAGGCCAATAACTCCATCGATTTTCAATTTCCACCAGATCCCAAAACCACCCCGGGAAAAGCTCACCCGGCCATTATGATATCTTTGTGATATAGATGCGGACAAGCAGATAGGATCAAGCACCATCTTTATTCCAGGCAACGGCAACACAGGCCTCACTCAGCCGTACATGCACTACACTCCTCCCCCTTTAAGTCACAGTCTTTCAAATATGCTGGTTGCACAATGCGTCTCGAAGAAACACGCGGGCATTGAGCCGTGGACACGACCGGCGACGGTGAGGCATTGGACACAGATGACTGCTCCCCACCAGACACCAAATTGGGCTCAACCGAAACCAGAGGAACATCCACACTACTCTCACTGCCATGAACATCCGGCTCCATAGATGGATGGGCAGCTGGCCGAAACGTGGTCACGGGCACCTCAATGGATGAGCACACATCGCACGGCGGAACGGAACTGGTTGTGTGTGAATGACCAGACCCGCGAACCAACAACTGATTCACATGACGTTTCCAGATAAGCCAGGCCGAAGTACGGAGAAGGTAGTTAGCCGGACCGAAAACTCGGAGCACAACAGCCGGCACCCATTTCGGCCGGTGTACATAGTCCTGTGTCAAAACTGTCTGGTCCCCCGTGAATGAACGAACATTGGTCGCCATAACAACTTCAGGTGCACCAGATCGAAGCAAATCCAGGCGCGACCGCAACTGTCGGCCATACATGCGGAATGCAGGCGTTTCCTGTGTAGTAGAATGCACTGATTTACAATAGGAATGCAAAAACACATCAACCCTACTCTGCACAGATCAAACCGCTTGGCCTCTACGCAAGGCATCTTTTATCGCTTTGACAAATGACTCAGCCTGGCCATTTGTAGCTGGGTGGTAAGGTGTCGACCTCAGGTGTTTGATACCATTAGCACGCATGGACACAGCAAACACCTCAGACACAAACTGCGAACCATTATCCGAAACTAAAATCTCCAGAACCGCCTTGATCGCAAAAATACTCCGCAGATGCTCCACCGTGTTCTCTGCCGAGGTGGACTGCATTATACCTACTTCTGGCTACTTTGATGAAGCGTCGATCACCACCACAAACATGCGGCCCATGACTGGCCCTGCAACATCTACATGAACGCGCTGCCATGTTCTATCAGCAGGCGGCCATAGCAACGACACACGTGAGGGATTATCAGCATCAGTTTGACACGTATCACATGCTTATACCGTCCGCTCGGTGTCCGCATGGAGCCCGGGCCACCACAACAAACTCCGGGCTAAACTCTTTGTTTTGACCAAACCCAAATGACCCTCAAGCAACTCATTGAGACAGCGCTGACATAAAGCAGCAGGAATGACCACCCTCATGCCCCACATTACACAAACTTGAGCGAAAGAGAGCTCGGATGCCGGTGATACATATTAGATCTGGGGCTGATTTTCGAATTTTGAAATTTGCTGCACCCCCCTGGCATCTTACGTTTCATGATTTTTTTTATGTTCCTTGATATATAAGATGATAATTTCAAAACATTACCCCTCTGGGAAAGTGTCCAAACGACCTTAATCGGATAACTTTAGACACCAGGGGTCCGGTCGCTTCATGCGCCATTTTTGGGCCACCAGATTAAGGGGGTGTGGTCATATTATGTTCTATAACTTTATTAATATACACATAACATCCCATTTGCACATATCAATAGAATGGTGATGTATTGATCTCTCCATTGGTGTATTACATAACTATAATTGACAATAACTAAAGTCACCAGATACAGTCACGTGAAAAAGTAAGTACACCCCATGTAAAGTTTTGACTTTTTCAACATATTTCTACATACAGCTATTTCATCTTCATTTCAACAATATTGAAAGATAAAGGTGATATAATATAACAAATATGAATGAATGATCGTTTTAAGGCCATTTTCCCCGCCAGAGCGGGGGTTAGCCTTGCGGGCCCCATGACATCGCATGTGGAAAAAGTAAGTACACCCCTACATTTATCACTACTTCAAATACCTAAAATTAGAATCAGGTGCACCAGCTCAGTTGCAAATGATTAGAACATCGTTAGAGAGGATCTTGGAGGAACCTGTCATATTTAAACCTCAGACATTAGGTTTGGTTTGCTCTTTGTTGTTGAAGTGTGCGGCGTCACCATGCCGAGATCCAAAGAGCTCTCTGAGGCCTTCAGAAAGAAGGTTATAGATGCCTACGAGTCTGGGAATGGATTTAAAAAGATCTCCAAACAATTTGAAATCAATCATTCGACTGTCCGGGAGATCATCTACAAGTGGAGAAGATTCCAAACAACTGCCAACTTGTTCAGGCCAGGCCGCCCCAGCAAGTTCAGCCCGAGAGCAGACCGCAAGATGCTGAAAGAAGTCCCTAAGAACCCCAGAATGTCATCACGGGACCTACAGGTAGCTCTTGCCACTGTTGATGTCAAAGTGCATGAGTCTACCATTAGAAAGAGGCTGCACAAATTTGATCTACATAGGAGGTGTGCCAGGAGGGAACCTTTGCTGTCCAGAAAGAACATCAGGCCAAGACTAAAGTTTGCCAATGAACACCCAGGCAAAGACCAGCTCTTCTGGAACAATGTGCTCTGGACAGATGAGTCAAAGGTAGAGCTATTTGGCCACAGTACCAGAAGACATGTTTGGCAAAAACCAAAGACAGCATTTGACCACAAGAACCTGATACCAACTGTAAAGCATGGTGGTGGAAATATTATGGTTTGGGGCAGCTTTGCTGCATCAGGGCCTGGGCAGCTAACCATCATATAATCCACTATGAATTCTTCATTGTACCAGAGGGTTCTTGAGGATAATGTGAGGCCATCTGTCAGAAAGTTGAAGCTCAACCGGAGGTGGACCTTGCAACATGACAATGACCCTAAACATACCAGTAAATCCACCAAGGAATGGTGGAAAAGAAAGAAATGGAGGGTTCTGGAATGGCCAAGTCAAAGCCCGGATATAAATCCCATCGAGATGTTGTGGGGGGATTTGAAACGAGCTGTGCATGCAAGAAACCCCTCAAACATCGCACAGCTGAAATAATTCTGCATGGAGGAGTGGGCAAAAATTTCTCCCAGTCAATGTCAGAGACTGGGAGACAGTTATAAGAAACGCCTACTTGAGGTTGTTTCTGCCAAAGGGGGCAATACCACCTTTTAGCGCCAAGGGTGTACTATTCCACATGCGAAATTTGCATTTATGTTTATTTAAATTATACAATGGACTACAAAATGTAAATGTTTCATGATATTTGTTATATTATATCACCTTTATCTATCAATATTGTTGAAATGAAGATCAAATAGCTGTATGTTGAAATATGTTGAAAAAGTCAAAACTTTACATGGGGTGTACTTACTTTTTCACATCACTGTATATTTGAGTATATGTGCAACATATTGTAAGTTACCGAAAAGAAGGCATTTTCTCGCCATACATTGAAACGTTGTTTGAAAAAAAATTACATCACAATAATTAATTTGCATAAACGTATTATTACAAACTTACATATAAACATTCAAATGTGTTTGACTAATTTGATTACATATCAATAGCATACCCAATGTTCATAGTTCTGATGTTGTCAAACTATTGTCTTTTCGTTGTCCGAATCATCGTCAGATTCCAATAGATTTTCTCCGTCCCCAGCTGTGTCTTTCTTGTTCTCACACATGCCATCCTTGCATGTGCATGCCCCAGTGCAACTGAGACCGTTGCCTCGGCAGGAGCACCTCATGTCACTGCATTTCTGGCATTTGCAGCTGATACATTCCAGGACTGACATAGTTGCAGGGCTTACAAGTTACATCCATCCACAGTATGCTGATCTCATTACCAATAACATCCCATCCATGCCCTTGGGGAGAAGGAATCACTGGGCAACGCTGCAAGCACCTGCTCAAAATGGCAGCTTGGAAGTTAGCACGTCTGAGATGTTTCTCAGCTACATTTTGACATGGCGGAAGTCTGCTGGGGTCAGTTGTCTGACATCCAAACATGGCATGTCGGACATCATTGACACAGGTCTGTCGCTTATCGCCGTACAGTCTACAGATGGCGCCTTCACCTGCCGTGAGCTGTTGTGAGGTCATATCAAAAGTACTATCTAAATCCATCATATTGCTTCTGAAGGTGGTGTCGTCCTTGAGGAGTTTGAACCCAACAGCCTTTCCTCTTCCAATGAAGGCACTTGTCGAGTCGCATCCGCTGAATGCATGGTACCCTGGAAGAGCTTTGCATATATCTGGTCCTAGCTTCTTGCCGATAGCAGTCAGGTCGATGTATCGCGTGCGCTGTTGTGCACTGGTGTGAAATATCAGCTGTGCTTGGATTGTGAAACTTGCATAAAGCGCAATCACGACTACGTCGGTGTCTGGGGATTTGATTACGATTGACTGTGCCCCCTGTTCCGATGCGTGAGCAGCATGTAGGAGCATCCTAGTGTCTGTTTCTTCATGGGAAGACTCCAAGGTGCTGACTTCTGATTTCACTACGCTGCTGTTATCTTCACTAACTCTAAGTTGAAGCATTTGTCTTCTGCTGTGACAAGAACTGTGCGTTGTTTCATGAGGTTCACATATTGTGGGTTGGACCACTCCTATAGTAGAAATTGGGTTAATTCTCTCTTGAATGAAACACTTTGCAAAGACATGTTGAACAGCTTATCAACTTTTTGCAAACCAGAACGAATCTTTGTTTCTAATGTGCCTGAGGTATTTCTTCGATCATGCTCTACATCTTTGATGGACACTTCAGGATATGTATCCACAACCCAGTCAAAAACCCTTTTCAATGTATCGTGAGAAAATGCCCCCTTTTCGGTAACTTACAATATGTTGCACATGTACTCAAATATATCTGGTGACTTTAGTTATTGTCAATTATAGTTATATAATACACCAATGGAGAGATCAATACATCACGATTGTATTGATATATTCAAATGTGATGTTATGTGTATATCAATAAAGGTATAGACCATAAAATGACCACACACCCTTGATCTGGTGGACCAAAAATGGCACACGAAGCGATCGGACCCCTGGTGTCTAAAGTTATCCGATTAAGGTCGTTTGGACACTTTCCCAGAGGGGTAATGTTTTGAAATTATCATCTTATATATCAAGGAACATTTAAAAAATCATGAAACTTAAGATGCCTGTGGGGTGCAGCAAAGTTGTGAAATAATGCCTTCTCAGATATCAGCCCCAGGTCGATATGGAGCATATTCTGACATTGATGGCAACTCGTGCCAAGAACCTGACAAAACAACGTGCACAACATGTGACAGCACAGGATCACGACGAATGGCAGCGGCCACTTCCGCAGCGATTACCGCAGCGGGCATTTCCGCTAACGATTACCGGTGCCAAGAACCTGACAAAACAACGTGCACAACATGTGACAGCACAGGATCACGACGAATGGCAGCGGCCACTTCCGCAGCGATTACCGGACCAGATTCAATCTGTTCCAACATGAACACCTCGACCTCATCCGCAGGTTTTGGCACCGGCCTTTGTAGACGGCAATCGAGACAGGCCATCACAGCATGCCACTTGCAAAACCACAACAGCCGGCACAAAACCACAACACCGAGACAGCGTGCCATTCAGATGCACAAAATTTGATTTCATAGTGCTAGGCACTGAAGGCAAGACACCATCTCTGTAGTCGAGCAGCGTTAGTGACTGGAATGCTTTTCTGGGGATTAAACAAGAACCGAAGCGGCTGATGATAAGTTTGTAGGAGAAAATGCCGACCTATCAAGTGCTGACGAAATTTCAACACGCCCCATACCAACCTCAGCGCTTCACACAATCTGAGCGTAGTTCTGCTCTGCGGCTCTCAGAGCACATGACGCAAAACACACCGGACGCTCAGCACCGTCACTCATCAGCGGAGACAACACGGCACCGATGCCGTACGACGAGCTTTCAAACACCACATTGAGTGGACGTGAAGGTTCGTAATGTGAGAGTACCGTGTCTGCAGTAAGGCGAGCTTTGACTCGTTCAAATGCTGCTTGTTCCACCGAACTCCACCTCCAATGAACATCTCGACGCAGCATGCGAGTCAGCGGAGCAAGCTCAGTGCTCAGGTTGCTGACAAACCTCTGGTAATACTGAACAAGTCGAATGAAGGAATGAAGCTGAACTTTGTCCCTTGGGCTGGGCACGTCGGTTATGGTGTCGACTTTCTGAGGGGCTTTTGACGGCCCCCTCTGGGATTATGACATTCCCCAGGTACTCCACTCGCTTCTGAAAGAAGAAGCATTTGTCCTTGTTCAAGCGAAGGTCATAAGCAGCTAACTTAGACATCACCTTGTCAATGTTCTCAAGATGTTGTTCGGCCGTGGCGCCCACAATGAGGATGTCATCCAAGTAGTATTGTGCAGGTAAGTCGGTACAAAGACGATCCATCGCCTTCTGCCACATTGCCGGAGCTGCAGCGATCCTGAAGCAAAGACGGGTATACTGGTACATACCCTTGCACGTATTGACGGTAAGGAGTTGACGATCCTCCAGCGCGATCTCAAGATAAAAGTACGCATTGCGCAAGTCCAACTTCGTCAAGTACCGAATCCCAGCCAACTTTGAATATATCTCGTCAATGGATGGCAGTGGATACTGCTCCACGCAGAGGTAGGGGATAACAGTCACTTAAAAATCATCACACAGGTGAATACCTCCATCCCGCTTAAGCACTGTGACCACGCGTGTCGCCCACTCAGAGTGTTCCACCGGTTCAATGGCCCCAATTTTTTCCTCCTTCAGGTGCAGGTGATCTTGAGCACCTTTGAGCTACCCAAGTTCAGGCCCGAATATAACTTGGTGTTTTTCCAAGATCCCCTCCAAGTGCGAAGGAGATGGAAATGACGTATGCACACTGTAAATGTTTGCCCAATCCAGACGAATGGTGTGCAACCAATCACGACCAAGTAGAGATTGGCCAGAACCATCAACCACATGCAGGGACAACACCGCTTGCTGGTCCCCATAACGAACCAATACATCCATCAAGCCTAATGGCTTTATCATCTCCCCGTCGTAATATAAGTACGGAGGGTAGTGTGTATCGAGGCTAACACCGGACAACCCAACTGATACCAGATCCGTTTACTCACGAGACTGACTGATGCCCCGGTATCCACTGTGAAGTTGACTGGCCTACCATTAACACTGACAGCCACCACAAAGGGGTGATTCACAGCTGACGTCATCGGAAACACGCCCTGTCGATCAAACTCACTGCCAGCCCCGACCACATCAACCGATGACCGTGCCCGGCCCCGGCAGACCCTCCACACATGGCCCGTCTTACCACACCGGTAACACACCGCATTCCGAAATGGACAGCTCCCACGAGAATGTGAACCACCACATCCCTGACAAGGCTGCTGTTGTCGTTGTCCCTGTAACGCACTGCTTACATGTCCCGGAAGAAGAAGAACCCTGATCCATCAACCCAGTTGGAGAATTGCGAGCACGTGACCCTCCCGCAGGAGAATTGCGAGCACGAGACCCTCCAGCAGCTTTGGCATTGACAGCAAAGTCCTCCCCAACAATAGCGCGAACATCCTTTCTAGCTTGTTCCACAACAGCCGCAGTTTCAACCACTTTAGCAAATGTAATCTCTTCAAACGTTATCTGTAAAATTGACGCGACCATCTTCTCATCTCGCAATCCTACGATAAAACAATCTTTCAATCTTTGTGATCGTTCATCGTCACCAAAACGACAATCTCCCACCAGATGCTTGAGACTGGCCATGAAATCAGCTACCCTCTCATCGGGAAACCGAACCAGGTTGTCGAACTCGTACAGCGGTAACTGTGGTGACCTGCGTGGTTCAATATGGTCGTGCAACGTCTTCACTATAGACTCGTAGGTAACACTAACAGCATCATCCGACGTCCTAGCCGGCGAAATCAAATCACACAGCAAACAGAAAACCTCTGCCGAGAGGGACTACAGAAGAATCGCTTTCTGCTTCCCGCCTGTGTCGTTAGTGATGAAATAAAAGCTCAGCTGTGGCGCAAAAAGTTCAAAGTTGTCCCCAGCATAGTCCGGGACCTTTTCATACGACGTAGCCATGGGCCGAAAAATCCTCGTCGCCAATTGTAATATCTTTGTTATAAAGATACGGACACACGGATAGGATCAAGCACCATCTTTATTCCAGGCAACGGCAACACAGGCCTCACTCGGCCCCGCCCACAGTGGCCTCACTTGGCCGTACACGACACTACAGCCATGCAGTGCCAGGTAACCCCTCTAGTCTGTACAAATATATATATATATACTGTATATATATATATCTATATATATATATATATCTATCTATATATATATATATATATATATATATATATATATATATATATATATATATATACATACATATATATATACATATATATATATATATATATATATATATATATATATATATATATATATATATATATGTACACTACATTGCCAAAAGTATGTGGACACCCTAACATTACACCCGTATGTTCTCGTTGAACATCTCATTCCAAAATCATGGCCATTAATATGGAGTTGGTCCCCCCCTTTGAGGCTATAACAGCCTCCACTCTTCTGGGAAGGCTTTCCACTAGATGTTGGAACATTGCTGCGGGGATTTGCTTCCATTCAGCATCAAGAGCATTAGTGAGGCCGGGCACTGATGTTGGGCGATTAGGCCTGGCTGACAGTTAGCGTTCCAATTCATCCCAAATGTGTTTGATGGGGTTGAGATCAGGGCTCTGTGCAGGCCAGTCAAGTTATTCCACACCGATCTCGACAAACCATTTCTGTATGGTCTCCACTTTGTGTATGGGGGCATTGTCATGCTGAAACAGGAAAGGGCCTTCCTCAAACGGTTGCCACACAGTTGGAAGCACATAATCGTCTAGAATGTCATTGTATGCTGTCGCGTTAAGATTTCCCTTCACCGGAACTAAGGGGCCCAGCCCGAATCATGAAAAACAGCCCCATACCACTATTCCTCCTTCATCAAACTTTACAGTTGGCACTATGCATTCGAACAGGTGGCGTTCTCCTGGCATCCACCAAACCCAGATTCGTCCGTCGGACTTTGTTGCTTCTAAAGGCAGTTTGGAACTCGGTAGTGAGTGTTGCAACTGAGAACAAACGATTTTTACACGCTTCAACACTCGGCGGTCCCGTTCTGTGATCTTGTGTGGCCTACCACTTCGCGGCTGAGTTGTTGTTACTCCTAGACGTTTCCACTTCATAATAACAACACTTACAGTTGACCGGGGCAGCTCTAGCAGGGCATAAATTTGATGAACTGTCTTGTTGAAAAGGTGGCATCCTATGACGGTGCCACGTTGAAAGTCACTGAACTATTCAGTACGGCCCAATATACTGCAAATGTTTATCTATGGAGATTGCACGGCTGTGTGCTTGATTATATGTACAGTGCATTCAGAAAGTATTCAGGCCCCTTCACCTTTTTCACATTTTGTTATGTTGCAGCCTCACGCTGAAATCATTTAAATTCATTTTTTCCCTCATCAATCTACACTCAATACCCCATAATGACAAAGAGAAAACAGGATTTTAGAAAGTTTTGCAAATTTATGAAAAAGAAAAAACTAAAATATCACATTGACATAAGTATTTAGACCCTTCACTCAGTACTAAGTTGAAGCACCTTTGGCAGCGATTACAGCCTCGAGTCTTCTTGGTATGACGCGACAAGCTTGGCACACCTGGATGTGGGGATTTTCTGCCATTCTTCTCTGCAGATCCTCTCAAGCTGTCAGGTTGGATGGGGACCGTCGATGGACAGCCATTTTCAGGTCTCTCCAGAGATCTTCGATTGGGTTCAAGTCAGGGCTCTGGGTGGGCCGCTCAAGGACCTTCACAGAGTTGTCCCAAAGCCACTCCTGCGTTGTCTTGGCTGTGTGCTTAGGGTCATTGTCCTGTTGGAAGGTGAACCTTCGGCCCAGTCTGAGGTCCTACGCGCTCTGTTTCAGGTTTTCATTGAGGATATCTCTGTACTTTGCTCCGTTCATTGTTCCCTCAACCGTGACCAGTCCCCCAGTCCCTGCTGCTGAAAAACACCCCCACAGCATGATGCTGCCACAACCATGCTTCACCGTTGGGATGGTATTAGGCAGGTGATGAGCGGTGCCTGGTTTCCTCCATACATGACGCTTAGAATTGAGGCCAAACTGTTCAATCTTGGTTTCATCAGACCACAGAATCTTGTTTCTCACAGTCTGAGAGTCCTTTAGGTGCTTTTTTGCAAATTCCAAGCGGGCTTTCATGTGTCTTTCACTGAAGAGCGGCTTCCGTCTGGCCACTCTGCCATAAAGCCCAGATCGGTGGAGTGTTGCAGTGATGGTTGTCCTTCTGGAAGTTTCTCCCATCTCCACACAGGATCTCTGGATCTCAGCCAGAGTGACCATCGGGTTCTTGGTCACCTCTCTTACCGAGGCCCTTCTCCCCCGATTGCTCAGTTTGGCCGGGCGGCCAGCTCTAAGAAGAGTCCTGGTTGTTCCTAACTTCTTCCATTTAAGAATCATGGAGGCCACTGTGCTCTTGGGAACCTTCAATGCAGCAGAGATTTTTTTGTCGGCTTCCCCAGATCGGTGCCTCGACACAATCCTGTCTCTGAGCTCTGCAGGCAGTTCCTTCGACCTCATGGCTTGGTTTTTGCTGTGATATGCATTGTCAGCTGTGAGACCTTATATGGACAGGTGTGTGCCTTTCCAAATCATGGCCAATCAATTGAATTTACCACAGGTGGACTTGAATCCAGGTGTAGAAACATCTCAAAGATGATCAAGAGAAATGGGAGGCACCTGAGCTAAATTTCAATTGTCATAGCAAAGGGTATGAATACTTGTGTCAATGGGATATTTCAGTTTTTTATTTTTCATAAATCTGCAAAACTTTCTAAAATCCTGTTTTCTCTTTGTCATTATGGGGTATTGAGAGTAGATTGATGAGGGAAAAAATGAATTTAAACGATTTCAGTATAAAGGCTGCAACATAACAAAATGTGAAAAAAGTAAAGGGGTCTGAATACTTTCTGAATGCATTGTACCTGTCAGCAATGGGTGTGGCTGAAACAGCCGAATCCACTAATTAGAAGTGGTGTCCGCATATTTTTGGCCATGTAGGATATATATATATGGCTGTTCTGGCTAAACCTATACTCTTCTTATTTAACGGGCACCATTATCCTGCCTTTTTGTGGTGGCTGGTGGCTGCTGAGGGAAGCTTGGTCCGAGTCTTCCTGAACCAATCAGCTGGCCAGTGATGATGTTCGACTCGTTAAGGCAGGAATTTGTAATTTGGCCATGATACTGATGATGGCTTGTCTACTTTTCGCAAAGGACACCATGGGATCTTTAACATCCACAGACAATTGCTGCCAGACGGACACCTGTTTAACGTCCATCTGAGGGACAGCACACACATTGATGAATTACCCTGCCCTTGAAACCCCGGGCTGACAGTTAATACCTGGGTCTGGATTCAAACCCAGGCTGGACTGCTCAGAGATGAGTGTTTGTACCTCTGGGCCATCCTGTCAGCTCTTTCTGGTTAAACATACAAAATACGCTAAACAAGATGGATTTTAAATCTCGCAAGATGGCAGGCTAGCGTGGCATGGCATTAACATTGGCAGTGACAACATGTTCCTTGCTCGAATGGCCCTGTGAGCAGGAGCTTTATCGTGCATAAAGTTGTTTACTGGACCTGTTGTTGAAAGGTAGGCAACGCATATTGCTGGACCATTTCGTTCATGTATCCATCTTCCCTCTAATTGCCATGGATGCAGATCAAGTTGTTGTGAAAGATTTCAGTAATACCACCCCACATCATGTCCACATCTCAACACGGTGTTGATACTTATCCTGTGGGGTCCAGGGGGTGTATTTGCAGTACTCTGGGGGAGCTTGAAACCGGTTGCGTCGATGGGTCGTGCGAATGTATCGGTCCTGAGTGTGAGTCGTTTTCTTGGAAGGTCCACTTCTTGGCATATCCCTTGTTGATCCAGTGGCTTCATAACATCTTCTGAGGTCATAATGAGTTCCTCTCATTATGTTAAAGAGCCTTGCAGCATGGTTTTTGTTTTCTTTTGTTCTTTTTTGTTTTTTGTATACAAGATCGAGGCTCGTGTAAGAGCTAAGATTGATCACAAAAAGACAAACTGACACATAAAACATAAAACATATGATAAAGGGAGCGGGAGAACAAGATGGAGAGCAGGGACATTGGGAGATCTGTGGGAGGGAGAGGGCTTGGGGGGAGGAGGCATGGGAAGGGAGGGGGGTGGAGGTTGGAGAGGTAAAAAAAACAAAAACACATGGACACTGCTAGGAATTCCAGGAAAGAAAGAAGTCGGTGTTTCAAAAAAGTGGATCTGGGGTGAATTAACAGGGGTAGAAAAGATCAAGGTTTTGGATGTGGGAAGATAAGAGATGGTGGTGGACAGCTGTTTTTGGTGGACAGGTTAATGGAAGATCTTGCTTGAAGGTGTCCAATTACTTAATTCTTCTCATTTTTGACAGGCATGTTATTGTATTGGATTGTAAAAGAATATATTCGGTGTTTTTTGGGATGATCAACATGTTGGTGTCTCGGAAATACAGTTTCGAATTTTCTTAAAATGCCTGATGTTACCTATAAAGACCTCAGGGTGCACGAGTTGCCCGTACTGAATGATGGGTTGCCCTTAATGAATGATGAGTTGCCCTTACTGAATGATGAGTTGCCCATACTGCATGATGAGTTGCCCTTACTGAATGATGGGTTGCCCGTACTGAATGATGGGTTGCCCTTACTGAATGATGAGTTGCCCTTACTGAATGATGGGTTGCCCGTACTGAATGATGGGTTGCCCTTACTGAATGATGAGTTGCCCTTACTGAATGATGAGTTGCCCTTACTGAATGATGAGTTGCCCTTACTGAATGATGAGTTGCCCGTACTGAATGATGAGTTCCCCGTACTGCATGATGAGTTGCCCTTACTGCATGATGAGTTGCCCTTACTGAATGATGAGTTGCCCATACTGCATGATGAGTTGCCCTTACTGAATGATGGGTTGCCCGTACTGAAAGATGGGTTGCCCTTACTGAATGATGGGTTGCCCTTACTGCATGATGAGTTGCCCTTACTGAATGATGGGTTGCCCTTACTGAATGATGGGTTGCCCGTACTGCATGAGACAATTACGTTATTGTTACGTGGAAACTTTCAATCAAGTGTTCTGCACATCACTCGTGCCAAAAAGGAAATTTGAAATGGAATGAACAATCCTTTAATAATAACGTGATCAATTCTACATGTGCATTTTATGGTGGGAAGTGTATTAAAAAAAAATTAATTTTCCATGAGCTTTGACAAAAAACTGAATAGTCCTTGCATGAATGCTGTAACCTTCTGGATGCTAACAACTGTAATCCTCCATTATTTGAGGAATCTTGTGGGCAGTGAGGATAGCTCACTTGGTAGAGACTAGTATACTTATTACTGAATTGTCTATTTCTGGATTTGTTCTCCTGTAGAATTGAATTTGACAAAAACTGTACGAGCACGCTGTCCTTGGAGAATGTCAAGCCATCTGTTCTGTCTGAATTTTAGTTGAAGACATTAAATGATCCCGAAAGTATCTCTCAAAGAGTTGGCCTTTGTATGGCATTACCCTGGCCTGGTTAAATTCCCTGCCAAAATGTTAAATGGGATATGTAATGGGCCATCTATTTATCAAGTAAACAAACATGACAGAATTTTGAACATGACATTCCTCTCCTGCTCCAGTCATTCCTCTTCCCTTGACTCCCCTTACTCCTTTCACTTCTTAAATTGTTTTACCTTCTCTCCAAACCACCCCAACCCTTCCTTTCCCTATCCTATTATGATATACTTCCTTACCTTCCTATTCTCATTGTTCATTCTTAATTTAGCGGTCCTTCCCCATCCCCTTCACAATGCATCTGCAATAAATAGATGGGCCCAAAATTAAATATAACGGATAATTGACATCGCGTTATTTGAAGATAAAAGTACGGGTAGAGGTACATTTGTAAACAAGATCGGAACGCAGTAGAGCGCAAACCTCCACCAGGCTGAATAGTTAACTTTTTGTATCCCACTGATAGGCCGGATCTGGATTCGGAAAACTGTGAACTTGTTTGTGAAAAATTGTGAAAATCCTGAATTGGGAAAATCTTGAACTGAAAAATTTGAACTGAAATCTGAAAATGTTGAAAATCTTTGAAAAACGTTGAAAAAAAAAAATGTGATTTTTTTTTTTTTAAATTTGAAAATTTTGAACTGAAAATCTTGAACTGAAATATTGAACTGAAAAATAGTGAAAATCCTGAACTAAAATCGAATCGGATTGTTTTTGTCACCTAGCCAACTCATCCACCACGTTTTGTCATAATCCGTCCACACCTTTTTTTTTAAATATCTTGCTATATATCGTTTTGGCCCCATCTCTCAATGTGCTGATCATACAATCACTGCAAGAATTTAAAAAATCTCTGATCTGGATCCGGATTCGAATCTTCACCAAAGTCGAACCAATTCTTCCTTGTCACACACCAAACCTGTCCAACAAATTTCCTCCGAATCCATCCTTAACTTTTTGAGATATCATATTCAAAGATAGACAGAGGTGAAAACATAACCTCTGCCCACCTTTGCTGGTGCAGATAAATATTGATTTTTAGATACTGTATTTACAATGGGATATCCACAAACATGACGTGGGAATTATGGACTCCTGTTTCCTTGTATTTCAAGTTTGCTTCTATTGAAAATTGGTGATCCTATACATATTCTGGGGTAAAATTCCAGGGGCGTAGAAAAGGCCCCTTTATTTAAGGGTATGTGCTATGTGGCAAAGTATAGAAAAGAAGGGACATTCCATCGCTTGTAGAAAATGTCGAACAATAGAAAAGAAGGGACATTCCATCGCTTGTAGAAAATGTCGAACAATAGAAAAGAAGGGACATTCCATCGCTTGTAGAAAATGTCGAACAATAGAAAAGAAGGGACATTCCATCGCTTGTAGAAAATGTCGAACAATAGAAAAGAAGGGACATTCCATCGCTTGTAGAAAATGTCGAACAATAGAAAAGAAGGGACATTCAAAACATCTCGTGTGCATGCGTGACTACCCTTGTGTTCTTAGGAGGAACCAAGTAATGCTCTAGAAAAGTTAATATGAAGGGGCGTCAATTTTATTCAGACATCTGCATGAAGAAGTAAATGAATTTTATATCCCAGATGTACGGCGCCATTTTGTATGAACTTTTCTAGAGCATTATTTGGTTCCTCCTGATAACAGAAGGGTAGTACAGTATGCACACGACATTTTTTGAATATCCCTTCTTTTCAATTGTTCATTCAGTAATAACAATTTGAAGAGTTATAAAGTGTGTACACTGCATTCAGAAAGTATTCAGACCCCTTCACTTTTTTCACATTTTGTTATGTCGCAGCCTCATGCTGAAATCGTTTAAATTCATTTTTTCCCTCATCAATCTACACTGAATACCCCATAATGACAAAGAGAAAACAGGATTTTAGAAAGTTTTGCAAATTTATTAAAAAGAAAAAACTGAAATATCACATCGACATAAGTATTCAGACCCTTTGCTATGACACTTCAAATTTAGCTCAGGTGCCTGCCATTTCTCCTTATCATCTTTGAGAAGTTTCTACACCTTGATTGGAGTCCACCTGTGGTAAATTCAATTGTTTGGACATGATTTGGAAAGGCACACACCTGTCTATAAAAGGTCTCACAGCTGACGATGCATATCAGAGCAAAAACCAAGCCATGAGGTCGAAGGAACTGCCTGCAGAGCCCAGAGACAGGATTGTGTCGAGGCACAGATCTGGGGAAGCCTACAAAAAAATCTCTGCTTGAAGATTCCCAAGAGCACAGTGGCCTCCATAATTCTTAAATGGAAGAAGTTTGGAACAACCAGGATGTACCACCAGGAGCCACCACGAAAGCCAAACAGTTCAATTCTGGTTTCATTAGACCACAGAATCTTGTTTCTCACAGTCTGAGAGTCCTTTAGGTGCTTTTTGCAAACTCTAAACGCTTTCATGTGTCTTTCACTGAGGAGAGGCTTCCGTCTGGCCACTCTGCCATAAAGCCCAGATCGGTGGAGTGTTGCAGTGATGGTTGTCCTTCTGGAAGTTTCTCCCATCTCCACACAGGATCTCTGGAGCTCAGCCAGAGTGACCATCGGGTTCTTGGTCACCTCTCTTACCAAGGCCCTTCTCCCCCGATTGCTCAGTTTGGCTGGGCGGCCAGCTCGAGGAAGAGCCCTGGTTGTTCCACAACACACAAGACAGGTCACAATCCTGTCTCTGGGCTCTGCAGGCAGTTCCTTCGACCTCATGGCTTGGTTTTTGCTCTGATATGCATTGTCAGCTGTGAGACCTTATATAGACAGGTGTGTGCCTTTCCAAATCATGTCCAATCAATTGAATTTACCACAGGTGGACTCCAATCAAGGTGCAGAAACATCTCAAAGATGATCAAGAGAAATGGGAGGCACCTGAGATAAATTTGAAGTGTCATAGCAAAGGGTAAGAATACTTATGTCAATATGATATTTCAGTTTTTTCTTTTTAATAATTTACAAAACTTTCTAAAATCCTGTTTTCTCTTTGTCATTATGGGGTATTCAGTGTAGATTGATGAGGGAAAAAATGAATTTAAACGATTTCAGCATAAGGCTGCAACAAAACAAAATGGTAAAAAAGTGAAGGGGTCTGAATACTTTCTGAATACAACAACAACAACAACAACAACAACAGGCATTTTAAGGCCATTTTCCCTGCAAGAACGGGGGTTAGCCTTGCGGTCCCCATGACAATCTTCTCCATTTTGCCCTATTTTCTGCATCTCTCCTTGTTAACCCCCTTGCCCGCATTTCTTCTTCGACCATCCTTAGCCAAGTCTTTCTTGGTCTTCCCCGTCCTCCACTTCCTTCTACATTCATTTCCATCACTCTTCTCAACCAGTCACTTTCATCCTTCCTCAACACATGACCAAACCATCTCAAACTGTTTCTCTTCACAGCATCCATCACAGGCTTTCCCGTCATCTTTCGCAATTCATCATTTGTCTTCCTCTCTCTCAACGATACTCCGCACATCCACCGAACCATTCGCATTTCCACCCTTTCCAACCTTCATTGCTGCTCTACGTTAATTACCCATGTATCGCTCCCATAAATCATAACACTTCTCACACATGCAGCATACACCGTTCCTTCAGCTTCAAGGACACTCCCCTCCTCGTCAGCACGCCACTCAGTTCCCGAAACTTCTTCCATGCACATCTCACTCCAGCAACCGTTGCCGAGTCTGATCCACCTTCTCCATTCAGCATGTCTCCTGGGTGACTCCTAGATGTCTCCTCAGTGTTTCTGAATGCACTGTATTAAATTATATATATTTATTTATATGTATATATATATATATATATATATATATATGCTAGACGAAAGCACCCGGTGTTGCCCGGGTTCTTTTTGAATGAATTTACTATTCCATTGTTGAAAAAATTGAACAACGGGTTGACTCAGCCTGTCATCCTTCCGAGGTCGGCTAATTGAGTACCAGTTCACTGGTAATTCCCTGTTTGTCGTTAAAGGCGGCAAAAAGGGTTGGCGTCAGGAAGGGCATCCGGCCGTAAAACATTGCTTCAAAAAGGGGACCGAAAAACAACAACAACCACGGTTCCCGAAAAAGGCCAACCCCCGCTTTGCGGGGAAAAATGGCCTCTAAAGGTGGTTTAAAAAAATATTTTACTACTATAATTCAGATTTTACTCGAGGCCGTAGAAGATTGACTACTATAATTTAGGTCAGCTTTTAATTGTGAAATGGGCCCAGCTCGGCGGAAGCAGCCTCGGCCGGCCTCGCCACCTAGCCTATAACCTTTCCGGGGCCCGTCCCGACATTTTTAGTTCTTTTTGAATGAATTTACTACTATAATTCAGCTTTTACTCGCGGCCATAGACGATTGACTCCTATAATTTAGCTCAGCTTTTAATTGCGAAATGGGCCCAGCCCGGCTGAAGCGGCCTCGCCCGGCCAAGCCACCTAGCCTATAACCTTCCCGGGGCCCGTCCCGATATTTTTGGTTCTTTTTGAATGAATTTACTACCATAATTCAGATTTTACTTGCGGCCATAGAAGATTGACTACTACAATTCAGCTCAACTTTTAATTGCGAAATGGGCCCGGCCCGGCCGAGGTGGGCCTCGTCCGGTCTCGCCACCTAGCCTAAAACCTTCCTGGGGCCCGTCCCGACATTTTTTGTATGAGAGGTTTCCTCCTATCTTTTACCGTTCAGGAGATTAGCTTGCGCAGACAAACAAACAAACAAAAACTTTCTTTTATATATATATATTTAATTTTAAAGCAATAACTGCAGCAATAACTGTAGCACTATATTTAATTTTAAAGCAATAACTGTAGCACTTTGTTTGGTGGAATTTGTTTCGAAAGCCATTAACTAGACCTATTGGCTGATGTATATTCCAAGTTTCAGCTAGTTTCAATGTATAGCCCTTGAGATATGAGTGCCAACACATTTTGGGCGGGTGGACGGACGGACGGACAGACACCAACGTGATTTTGAGGGTTTTCTAAATAAAACTCAGGAATGTGGAAACAGACGTTGCTGAAATTTGGAACACATTACCTCAACGTACAAAGTATATACTTCTGAAATTTGCAGCCGATTTGCCCAGTAGAAGCCGAGAAACGAATTTTCAGTCCCCATGTTAAAGCTGCATACAGAGAAACGATGCCTCATATAAAGGGATCCCTTTAACGATCCCTTGCGCCTCCCTTTGATCATCATCATTTTGTATGCAGCCTGTGGCTGCTGGTTGCATCATTTCTGGGAGCGTGATTATGCCACTGATGCAGTGCCCTTTTTAGCAGGAAGCTGGTACTCATTTTGGGGACCTCAGAAAGATGACAACCCACCCGGTGTTTTTTAACGGCACGACAAGGGCTCAAACTCCCGCGATTAATCTCCCGCAATGAAGCTAACTCCGAGGGCCTTTCACTCACTCACCGCAGGCAGGTTGGTGGTCTTTCTTTCTTCTACCGACTCCTCTCCGGCTTTGCTCCCCCAGCTCTCTCTGGGCTCTGTCCCCCAAATATTCCTACAGGTCGCACAAGATCTGCCAGCAACCCTCTTATGGTCAAACTGCCGAAATCAAGACTCTCTCCTCACCTTCACTACTTCATTCCTCTTTTCTCCCACCTCTGGAACTAACTCCCTCACTCTCTTCAATCCCACTCCTCCCTCCAGGTCTTTAAAACAGCTGTTCACCACCATCTCTTATCTTCCCCTCTCAAAAACCTTTATCTTTTCTACCCCCGTTATTTCACCCCGGCTCCACTTTTTTGAAATACCAACTTCTTTCCTGGAAGTCCTTGCAGTGTCCATGTGTTTTTGTTTTTTTTACCTCTCCCACCCACCCTTCCCATGCCTCCTCCCCCCAAGCCTCCTCCCTCCCACAGATCTCCCGATGTCCCTGCTCTCAAATGTTGCACTTGGGTGCTTCCCCCTCTCTCCCCCATCTTGTCTCCCGCTCCCTTTATCATATATTTTATGTGTCCGTTTGTCTTTTTGTGATCAATGTTAGCTCTTACACGAGCCTCGATCTTGTATACAAAAAAAACAACCTCAAGACCCGAAGGTCTCAAGCCATTTACCTGAACCGTTAAGCCGACGCCACGCTTTCCTATCCATATTATCAAATAGGATATTGAAAGTTTCTCTTATTCAAAAATCATGCAAGTGAGATTTCTTTCCATAATGAAAAAACTCAATTGTTCGAGCCACGTTATCTTATGAGAGCGAAATATGGAAACGGACTTTTTAATATTGTTTTCTTGTTATTAAAGCCCATCTGAAACTTCGGAATCAGATACCCAACGACACTTGAGCCGATTGCAGAATACAGTGGGAACATCCACAGAAGTAGTGGTACCGAATGAGACAGCTCAGCCGAGACACAGCCAGATATTGATTTATGGATGAACGGTAATGCGCATGATGCTGATGTGTTCCTTGTAGTTCAGTGAACGGCACACAACGGTATTGGCACGTTTCTCAAATAAACTCTGCCGTTGTTTGAAAAGATCCAAACGTCTGAAAACAAAGTGCTCTCCGAGTCATTCGATACCGTCCGACAGCGCTTTCGCGACGCGTGCAAACATGGTGGTCAATTACAATGAATATTGGAGCGACTAAGTCACGTGGTACGCAATTTATGTATTATTATGTCGGATATCATGACGTGGCCGCATCGAGTTAATGCAACATTTATTGCTTTTGTAGATTTTTTAAAAATCTTAACCTTTGACCTCATAAATGTCAGACCATGAAACCTTTTTTTGAATGGACCAGTGAGGTCAGAATGGGTTTGTGTACAGATTTCTTTTTGCAGCAGAGGAAATCCTTGTGAAGGATCTAGTAACACGGTTACGATATCTCATGTCAGCTCAGCTTCGCATACCTGCTCGTTAGCTCGGCCACCGAAGGTGGACACAGGTTATGTTTTCACCTCTGTCTGCCTGTTTGTCTGTCTGTGAACAGGATATCTCAAAAAGTTATTGATGGATTCAGACCTAATTTGTTGGAGAGGTTGGGTATGTGATGAGTAATAATTGATTAGATTTTGGTGAAGATCTGAATCTGGATACCAGTATTTTTCATTTCACCATTGAGTGATATGGGCCAAAAAAACTCCCCCACTCCCTTCAATCCCACTCCACCCTCCAGGACTTTAAAACAGCTGTTCACCACCATCTCTTATCTCCCCCCATCCAAAACCCCTGATCCCCAGATCCACTTTTTTTTTTTTTTTTTGTATACAAGATCGAGGCTCGTGAAAGCTAATGTTAATCACACAGAAAGACAAACCGACACATAAAACATATAACATGGGGAGTGGTAGACAAGATGGGGCGAGATTGGGAGGAACACAAACACAACATCTGAGAGCAGAGACATCGAGAGATCTGTGGTAGGGGGAGGGCTTGGAGGGGGAGGCATGAGAAGTGGAGGGGGGGGGGGGGGTGAGGTATAAAACATATGGACACTGCCAGGACTTCCAGGAAAGAGGTTGGAATTTCAAACAAAGTGGATCTGGGGTGAATTAGTGGGGGTGAAAAAGATCAAGGTTTTGGATGGGGGAAGATAAGAGATGGTGGTGAACAGCTGTTTTAAAGACCTGGAGGGTGGAGTGGGATTGAAGGAAGTGTGGGAGTTTGTTCCAGAGGCGGGAGAAAAGAGGAATGAAAGAGTGAAGGTGAGCAGAGAGCCGAGATTTCGGCAGTTTAACCATCAGAGGGTTGCTGGCAGATCTTGTGCGACCTGTAGGAATATTTGGGGGACAAAGCACAGAGAGAGCTGTCGGAGCAAGGCCGGAGAGGAGTCGGTAGAAGACAGAAAGACCACCTACCTGCCTGCGGTGAGTGAGTGAAAGGCCCTTGGAGATAGCTTCATCGCGGAAGATTCCAATTATTCTGAAGATTCTGAATGATTCTGAATTCTGAATTCTTTTTCACCCCAGATCCACTTTTTTGAAATACCGACTTCTTTCCTGGAAGTCCTAGCAGTGTCCATGTGTTTTTTTTTTTACCTCTCCCTCCCCCCCCCCCTCCTTCCCATGTCTCCTCCCCCCAAACCCCCTCCCTCCCACAGATCTCCCGATGTCCCTGCTCTCAAATGTTGTACTTGTGTGCTTCCCTCTCTCTCCCCATCTTGTCTCCCGCTCCCTTTATCTTCTGTTTTATGTGTCCGTTTGTCTTTTTGTGATCAATGTTAGCTCCTACACGAGCCTCGATCTTGTATACAAAAGAAAAAAAGATATATAGCATGATGTCTCAAAAAGTTGTGGACGAGATATGACAAAACTAGGTGGATGAGTTGGTTAGGGGACAAGCCGATTCGATTTTGTCCCTGCTCTCCATCTTGATTCGGACAGGCT
The DNA here is from genome assembly GCF_964187855.1 of Myxine glutinosa. Lineage (NCBI taxonomy): Eukaryota > Metazoa > Chordata > Myxini > Myxiniformes > Myxinidae > Myxine > Myxine glutinosa. The sequence continues at coordinate 106,686,512 of NC_136270.1, forward strand.
TCAGGTCCGAATCCTTTCACTGGGATACAAAATGTAAACTGTTCAGCCTATTGGAGGTATTCTCCCTACCGAGTACCATTGTAGTTGGTCGTGTGAATCTCTAGTCTGTGGTCATTACCCTCATTCATTGCTGCATTAATTATTTCTTGCTCATCTGGGCAATCCAATCTCGTCACCTATATAACTCTCCAAGCAACAAGAAGTTTGTGGTGTGATAAGTTTTTGTGTAAATCATTACACAATAGTTTACGATCTCCTAATCAATCCCATGATATTCATTATTGTGGCCTCAACAAATCAGACCGCAACAATAAGACATGCCACCATTTTTATGCACTTAATACGTACATGATCCTTTGAAACTTCAAAGCTTCAAAACATACTATCGGTACATATGCAATGGTCATTTTTCTTTATTTTTTTTTTAAATACAGTTTATGGTGGTGGACTAGTTATGAGAACTCTGTACAGGTATCTCTGAGGTTGTGAGTTCAAATAAATCTCAGGTATGCGAGTACCGAAGAGCTCCTGTGGTCTCCTATTCTTCCTGATTGACACCTGGAAACGATTGTGCCCAGCAGGTAGGGCTGACTTAATTGTTGCATAATTAAGCAGATGTGCATTGAAAGTGTCACTCAAAACATTCTCGCTATTAGAGTAGTTTAACTTCGAGCAATTACAGAGGAAAACAAAATCACACGTTGGAGTATTTTCGAGTGAAATGCAAATTCGTCATTTTTAGCTTATCTTGATTGGCATCTGTGCTGATCATATATGAATGACAGCCATGTTGCATGATCACCATGGTGATGTTAAAGTGGACATCTTCATGCAATGGTGCCTGCATGTCCAGCTGTGGTTTGGAACTTGGCTAGGATATCAGCAGACATCACCTGCACCTGGGACAGCCAGGTTCACAACCCTTCCAAGAAAGCAGCAAACCTTACTCTATGATGCAATGGCCTAGTTGTGCATGGGGTACCTGGATTTTTATTTTTCCGATAAAGGTATGTCGTGTGAACCACTTCCATTGGGAGTTACAGTTGTACTCGACAAATGAAAAGGGAGCATCCTACTTCCTGAGCAATTATTTTGAACACTCATTTTGCTGTAGCTGCAACCCACGAGAGAAGTACCGGTCCTCGTCTGTGCGCATCGTCTCCAATGACAAACGAGTATTCCATTTAACACGAACCCTCTCCCTACACAAGACTCCAACGACCCTGCCAAAGGTGCTGGCAGTAGGTTCGGGCAGGAATTTGAAATACGGCTGTCGCTCTTCCAAAAGACATCGTGGGATGTTTCATGTCCACCAGCGAGTGCTTACAGTACACTGAAAGCCGTGTAAACATCGCTCCGAATGACGGTGCACTCAGTGATACAATTCTCTGCCTGCGGAGCACTGGGAGGGCATTTTATCATGGAGGTAGAAGTGAAACCCAGACTACATGGCTCAAAGACGAGTATGGTACTCATTCCACGACACCACCAACTACACATGTTGCTCCATATCTGAATTCAAGGTGTATTTAATGAATGGGCTGAAAATTTATCAATTGACTTGCTCATTAATTCCACAAAGATCCTTTGTACATCATCACTCAACTATTCATTTGTTCATTCTTCTTTTCATCATAAGTTTGTTGTCCCCCGTCGCACCGCGGAGCGAAAGGGGGACTATGGTTTTCCCCTCCGTCCGTGCGTGCGTCCGTCCGTGCGTGCGTCCGTGCGTGCGTCCGTCCGTGCGTCCGTCCGTGCGTGCGTAAGCGAAGGACCGAATTCTTATTTGGTGTGTGGGTGCAACGAGGCATAAGGAAGAACGCTATTGAAAATTGGGTCGCCACGTCAAACGCCAAGATGGCCGCCGCCATATATATGTCTGAACCTTGTGAGCGAAATATCTTGAAAAATAAGCGAAGTACCAACTTCTAATCTGGTTTGTGGGTGTTTCCAGGCATAAGGGAGAACGCTATTGAAAATTGGGTCGCCACGTCAAACGCCAAGATGGCCGCCGCCATGTATGTCTGAACCTTGTGAGCGAAATATCTTGAAAAATAAGCGAAGTACCAACTTCTAATCTGGTGTGTGGGTGTATCTAGGTTCAAGCAAGATCGCTGTTTAAAATTGGGTCGCCACGTCAAAATCCAAGATGGCCGCCTCCATGTATGTCTGAACCTTGTGAGCGAAATATCTTGAAAAATAAGCGAAATACCAACTTCTAATCTGGTGTGTGGGTGTATCCAGGCACAAGGAAGAACGCTATTGAAAATTGGGTCGCCACGTCAAAATCCAAGATGGCCGCCACCATATATATGTCTGAACCTTGTCAGCGAAATATCTTGAAAAATAAGCGAAGTACCAACTTCTAATCTGGTTTGTGGGTGTATCGAGGTTCAAGCAAGATCGCTGTTTAAAATTGGGTCGCCACGTCAAAATCCAAGATGGCCGCCGCCATGTATGTCTGAACCTTGTGAGCGAAATATCATATCATAGCATGTTTTCTGCGTCTTCCACTTTGTCAACTCACATCACTTCACCGACGGGGGACCTAGGCATAACGCTTGTTATTTTTTCACAAGAAAAGTCAATACATTTTTGCAGAAGATTCATTTAAATGTCTTGTCTTTCCACATTGGCCTTTCTAAGCTATAATTGTGCTTTCACAATGACAATTTTGTCAAAACAACATGATCGTTTTGTGTGGCATGAGCTGATTGATTCAGACTTATGTCGTTGCGCAATCCTGCAGCTATGTTGGCTGCACTCGCTTTGTTTCTTGGAGGAGTCACAAGAGCGCTCGGAAATTCCCACTCGACACCACTCTTTGCTTCGCTCACAGAGTACGTCCTGCCACCCGGCAGCGCTCACAACCCTCGACAGCTCAACTATGGCGTGGCTGTCACAGACATCGATGCTGACGGACACCTGGAAATAATCGTGGCCGGGTAGGGCTGACTTCAATGTTATGTGAGGTTCATGTAGTTGAGAGTAAATTTAAAAATTGTTACGTTGCACATTTGTCGAAATGAAGAAGAACGTGCATGTATGTTACGTGTATATGTATATGCATATTATATATGTACATTATATGTATATGGACCATGTATGCATTTTATTAGAGCCTGGTGTTGGCTTAACGGTTAGGGTGCTGGCTTGGGATCCAAGGATCCTGAGCTCTGAATCCCAGTTGATCGTTGAATTAACGCCGGAGGGTTCACTCAGCCTGATCATCCTTCTGAGGTCGGCAAATTGAGTACCAGCTCACTGGTAATTGGGGCATTGCAACACCGGCGCAAATGTGCTTCCAGAGAAATGATGCAACCAACCAGAAATGATGAAATGATGCAACCAACCAGAAATGATGCAACCAGGCTGCATACAAAAACAACAACTGCATTTATTGTACTGGAGGGACTGTTGGTTCATTGGACCAAATTGAATTGGTCTTCACCACCTTGTTGCATACTGTAGATTTGGGAATGTCTGGGTCTTTTGGGTCCTTGGGGATTTTGGGTCATCTGGGGGACTTTTGGGTGCTTTGGGTCCTCGTGGACTTTTAGGTCTTTTGTGCCTTTTATGTCCATGGGAACTTTTAAGTCTTCTCGGTCTTTTGGTTCCTTGGGGACTTTTGGTTCATCTGGGTCTTTTGGGTCTTTAGGGGTCTTTAGGGTCTTAAGGATTTTAGGGTTCTTCAAGGGTCTTCAAAGATCGAAGGGGTCTCAAAGAGGGCAAAGAGTTAAAAGGGACCTTTCAAGAGTACGTAATACGTAATTAATTAATAGACCATGTAATTAGTAGACACAAAAAGTATGCCTCACACACACACACACACACACACACACACACACACACACACACACACACACACACACACACACACACACACACACACACACACACACACACACACCTCATCCATTTATAGTAGATGATGACATTTATATTTTACTATCCTTCACCTCCCTTGAAATACTATTCGTAACCCTCCGTCACTCTTTATATAGCAAATGCATGTTTGAAAATATTATTGGGACACAATTACAAATTGAGTCTGCTGGTTGCATCATGCCCGTGTAAGTTAAGGCAGAAACTTAGAAGTTCACATGGTTTTATTTTTTTTATGGTACTACATGGTTTTTACCATCCACAAACACGTTATAGCAGATAGAGGAGCCCGTTTAATGGCAGTTCAGAAGGATAGCAGACTCCTCGATGATGCACGACATTGAGCAGTAAAATACAAAGGTGACAATTGTAGTTTGAACATATTCTGCTGAGTAGCGATCGCAGGAGACAGCGACATAGCAATCCTACCAATCCCCTTTATCAGTGGAATTGTTGTAATCTCTTCCCATTGATTTCTTCAACTGCTCTCCGAGTTCAACTCTGAGCTCGTTGTCCAGATCTGAGTTTGTTGTCCAGATCTGAGCTTGTTGTCCAGATCTGAGCTTGTTGTCCAGATCTGAGCTTGTTGTCCAGATCTGAGCTTGTTGTCCAGATCTGAGCTTGTTGTCCAGATCTGAGCTTGTTGTCCAGATCTGAGCTTGTTGTCCAGATCTGAGCTTGTTGTCCAGATCTGAGCTTGTTGTCCAGATCTGAGCTTGTTGTCCAGATCTGAGCTTGTTGTCCAGATCTGAGCTTGTTGTCCAGATCTGAGCTTGTTGTCCAGATCTGAGCTTGTTGTCCAGATCTGAGCTTGTTGTCCAGATCTGAGCTTGTTGTCCAGATCCACAGAAGCCATAATTTTCGATTTGTCCACTGAAGGTGGGTGGACGTCATGTTTTCACCCCTGTCTGTCTGTCTGTCTGTCTGTCTGTGTGTGTCTGTCTGTCTGTCCATTTGCTTGTTTGTTTGTGAACAGGATATCTCAAAAAGTTGTGGACGGATTCGGACAAAGCTTGGTTGAGAGGTTGTGTATGTGACAAGAACGAATCGATTCAATTTTGGTGGAGATCCGAATACGGATCCGGATAAGATTTAAAAAAATTAATTTTTAAGTAGTTCTTCACCATTGAGTGATAGGGCCAAAAATGATACTTAACAAGATATTTCAAGAAGTTGCGAACGACTTATGACAAAACTATGTGTATGAGTTGGGTAACTGACAAGAACAAGCCGATTCGATTTTGGTTCATGTCTGAATCCAGATCCGGCTTATCAGTGGGATACAAAATGTAAACTGCTCATCTGGTGGAGGTAGGTATGCTCTCTATCGAGTGCCGTTCTAGTTTTTAAATCATTTTAAGCTCAATATTCAAACTTGGTGCACATGTTCATCAGTGTTAACTTTATCTTTTTAATCTGCAAAGCTCTCATCAAAATGCTGTTATCTGTTTACTGTATGTTACACAATCTACACCTATATTTCCATCAAATCTCCAGTTTGGTGGTCACTTTTTACAAGTTGACCCAGAAATAGAATCCCAGGTTTGAAACCTCCTGAAACATGTGCGCCTTTTGCAGTTAACACACAAATCTCTTCGCAGATGTCTAACGTGATAATAGTGATAATTTCCCCAAAGTACTATCATGCTTTCCATTTCTCTCCATGTGATCTCATTTGCACACTATTATCATATTAATAGTCAATGACACAGTTGTGTATATATATATATATATATATATATATATATATCTATATATATATATATATATATATATATATATATATATATATATATATATATATATATATATATATATATTTCCTCGCTAGAGCAGGCGTTAGCCTTGCGGGCCACATAATGAAGAAATCAAAGGTTGATGGGACAATTTATAACAGTAATAGCACACGTACTAGAGTAGCTCATGGTGGTTGAGTATGCACTTTATTGTACAGACCTAAACTCTTCAGGAATCCACTAATTGAAGGTCCAGGAACAATATTTGGTTGGTAACACATTTGCCACTGACGGCGAAATAGCTGAAATGGCCACACCCCTTTTTGGGCCACGCCCCCTTTTTGCCGTGACTGTATCTACAGAACCGTTGGACCTAGGAGGTTGCCCGACCACTCAAAATTTGCGCAATGGCCACATTATGGGGGGTCAGTAATACATTTTCATATCCAAAAGTCAATGGTTTTTAAGATAATTGCCAAAAACCGATTTCAACATGTTACGAACTACAATATTATTCGTAATTGTTCCTGTTCCTGTTCCTATTGTTCAATTACTTGATTCCTGAAGAGTCTAGACTAGACTAGAGTCTAGACTAGAGTCAAGACTAGAGTCTAGACTAGAGTCTAGACTAGAATTTAGTCTAGAGTCTAGACTAGAGTCTAGACATGGCTAGAAATTCCGGTCATGGGTGTTTTGTCGTTTCAGCTGTGCGGAGGTGCATGCCTTTGTTCTTCGGGTTTGGCCGGACAAACTATAGCAGATGGGGTACGCTGTTCCTTGAAGATTGCCTGGACCTACAAAGGAAGTTCCCGGGTATCTACAGATGCTTTACAGATGGTGGATGGGTGATGTACCACACTACCCGACAAGGCAGTGCAGTAGGATTTGACATGGCACTCGAGAAGTGTTACAATAAACCCGCCAAGGTTGCTGGAGGTATCATTGGGATGACCAGACAGAAAGAAGCAGTAGCCTTATGGAATCTCCTAAAGCATGAGAAAGATCTTCATGTGGCACAGCTGCTGGAATGGTGCAACTTGGGAGACAAAGATGACAGTGAGCTGAGCCTACACCATGAGTTCAATCCAAGTTCTACGAAGATTGGCCATGTTCGTGCAAAGGCCCTTCTGGATTACATAAAATCCATCAACAATCCGTTCGACGCTGGAATCAGACTTCAGAACATCTCTACTGGAGCTGACATTCCCCAGGAGGTTGTCGACGGATTACTTGAATGCCTGGAAATTGGTGAGAAGAGTTATGAAGAGTTTGTTGAGACCAGATTTCAGGATAAGGAGAAGCACCTACATGATACAATCCCTACCAACCGCAAGACTGTTTTCGTGAAACGTACTTCTACTCCGTTCACAGCGAAGAAATCGATGGCGAAAAAGGATGCAGCGGAAACGGTTAGGTACATTGACTATGCTAGAGAAAGAGGGTACAGCATGCTAGAACTCCTGAAGTATGAATTGACCAGCACATCCCAGTTCCTCACCACTGAATGTAAAGATGGCATCAAATTGAAGAAGCCCGATAAAGCCTCCTTAGCCAGGGAACTTGTCAGTCGCCTTCCACAGGAGACGAGGAATGTAAAGAGTGACGCTCAGATGACAATAGTGGACTTCATGGCACTTGTGCGTAAACTACCGATGAAAAAGATGGGCCTTCACACATTCGGGGAATTGGCTGAGAGTCTTTCCAACAGGATTCTTGCTACAGGCTCCGTGTCCACAAGAATAGACATTATTTTTGATGTTTATCAAAAATCATCAATCAAGCAAATGGAACGGGCACAGCGAAGTTCCTCAGAACAAATCACAATCACCATTGGGTCTGACAATCAGAAACTCCCTGTCGATCTTGATATGTTCTGGAGCTCAATGTTGAACAAAGTTCGGTTGCAGGAGTATGTCTTCAAGTGGATGCTGCAGAATGTCGAGTCGGACAAGGAAATATTCTTTGGAGGAGTATATGGGGGTGAATGCAGGAAACTGTTAGCTGGCACTGAAACACAGATCGCAGAGCTCTCAAGCAACCAAGAAGAAGCCGACGACAGAATCATGTTCCATATTAATGATGGTGTTGTGAAACACGGGGTTCAATCAGTCTTGGTCGACTCGCCTGACACAGATGTCTTTGTCAACCTCATCTTCCACTTCAACACAACCTGGCAACTACAAAAGCTGTACGTGAAGCTTGGTAACCGGAAAACAAAGAAAACTGTACCAGTCCACATGTTGGTTGATCAACTGGACAACGGTTTGGTGTCGTGTCTCCCAGCCATTCATGCTCTCAGCGGTTGCGACAGTACCAGCAAGGTGGGTCCAAAGCTGTCTGGCCTGAAAGCATCCATCGATCTCTCCCTACTGGAAGGGTTTGGTGTAGAAGAACTGTCACCACAGATAACAAGCAATGCTGAAAAGTTCCTTGTGTCTGGATTAAAGAAGACCGACTGTTCCACTTTCGATGAATATCGATGGGAGCAGTACCACAACTCCAAGAAAGAACTGGACTTCAACCAGCTTGTGTGCTGTTCATCAACGCTACGAGAACACATAAAGCGAGCATTTCTTCAGTGTAAGATGTGGTTGCAAGCCCCAACTCCTGCCGTCACCAAACCAGATCCACTCCAGTATGGGTATGAAGCAACGGACGTTGGCATAACACCAGTGATACTGCCAGTATCGTGCAGGCCCGATGACCTGCCTCCTCCATGCAAATGCCCAAGAGCATGTATGAGTACCAAAACGTGCACTTGCAGAGACAGGAACATTAAATGTGTCACGTTTTGTGGCTGTAGTAAAGGCGAAAAGTGTAGAAATCCAAATAAGTAAATTCCAAAATAGGATGATGCAAAAGGTATAAGTGTCATATAATGTTGTGGCCTTGGTGGTATCATACAATTGTAGTTCGTAACATGTTGAAATCGGTTTTTGGCAATTATCTTAAAAACCATTGACTTTTGGATATGAAAATGTATTACTGGCCCCCCATAATGTGGCCATTGCGCAAATTTTGAGTGGTCGGGCAACCTCCTAGGTCCAACGGTTCTGTAGATACAGTCACGGCAAAAAAGGGGGCGTGGCCCAAAAAGGGGTATGGCCATTTCAGCTACTAGGGCATGCCCGTACGAAATCTATATCTAAAATTATATCCCCCCCCTCTATTTACATGAAATGGTTTGGTCCAAAGCGAACGGCTTGCGAGTACGGTGACAATCCCCCCCCTCTATTTACATGAAATGGTTTGGTCCATTCGCAAAGCCAAAGCGAACGGCAGTTACGAATCGCAGTTACGATGAATCGCAAAGTAGTTTTAATTAGTTTTAAAACATAGTTTAACGCCAACATAGTTTGCCAACGTGAAATAAATGAATACGCTCTCAAATGTGCCGTCCGAGGCAGAGTCTGTTCGGCACGTTCGGCACACGTGATAGCTCGCTGCTCTGATTGGTTGAATCGTTTTTTGGACATAGCTCGGTAACTACTTGTCCGATTAATATGAAACCTTGAAAAGGCACATCCTCGGGTCCCCAGCAATATACCTGGCAAGTTTCAAGTATATCGGACCGGTAGTTGTCGAGAAACAGCGGTCGCATACACACACACAGACAGAGATTAGTGGAATTATAGATAGATTTCGCCGTCAGTGGCAAATGTGTTACCAACCAAATATTGTTCCTGGACCTTCAATTAGTGGATTCCTGAAGAGTTTAGGTCTGTACAATAAAGTGCATACTCAACCACCATGAGCTACTAGAGTAACGGTACAATTAAATTTTACACTTTCTAAAGCCAACATTATTTTCAGGAAGAGTTGGACAAGAGACAAATTGATGTGAAACATGAAATGTATATCCATACCAATATTTATATATATAGGTATTCCTTGGAGTTTGCATGAAAGCCCGCTTGGAGTTTTAGTGGGGCGGCTTAGCCCAAATATTCAAAAGAATTGTGCATTTTGTGATACAAGCACCAAATTTGGCACAAATGTACATTAATATGTTGCGAACATTTTCAGATATTGGGCCACTTGAAATTCCGTAATTTTTGTTTTCAAATTTTTTCAAATTTCGTAATTTCAAATTTTTCGGGTGACACCGTCACAATTTCGGTCTTCGAGGCCGGCCGATAGGCAAAGTGTGACCGGAAGGGACGAGGTTCTCCTGACCACGTGGCCCTCGATCTGGGAAGCGAGAGGCGTTCCATTAGTGGACGCGCCCCTCACGCCCGACTTTTGGGCGGCCCCGGCAGGCCGTTTGTTTTGACGTTCCGTGACAGGCCCCGCACCCCCACCTCCGGGCCGACCGGAAGCTTGTGCTGAGTACATCATACCTGAACAACTCAGTGAGGCAGAACACAGCAGTGCACACCAGGGTGACCCCTTCAGTGCATAAACCAATTAACCTGTCCACTGCAGGGCATATAGAAATGAAGTTATTTTCTGCATATAATAATAATATAAGTTCAGTTCTATATAACAATTTCTGTTATCACCACTACCACTACAACTACCACTACTACAAGCTTTGTCTGGAATTTTGTGGACTAACAGACAAACAGACATACAGACAAGCTGGGATCAAAACATTACCTCCTTCCACCATTGAGTGTAGAGGTAAACATCATGGAAATTATATCATGCCCTAGATTTAATTCATGCTTACCCGTGTATTTGCTTCACTGGTTCACAAGGTCTTTTGCATACATGTAATTCAGACTCTCGTCTTCATTGCTGACCACACAATGTTCGCAACATATTAATGTACATTTGTGCCAAATTTGGTGCTTGTATCACAAAATGCACAATTCTTTTGAATATTTGGGCTAAGCCGCCCCACTATATCGGCCGGCCTCGAAGACCGAAATTGTGACGGTGTCACCCGAAAAATGTGAAATTACGAAATTTGAAAAAATTTGAAAAAAAAAATTACGGAATTTCAAGTGGCCCAATATCTGAAAATGTTCGCAACATATTAATGTACATTTGTGCCAAATTTGGTGCTTGTATCACAAAATGCACAACAGGTTTGCTATCCTGCTACACTATTTGCAAAAAAGTACCTAAAGGGCTCTCAGACTGTGAGAAACAAGATTCTGTAAGCTTTCATGTGTCTTTTACTGAGGAGAGGCTTCCGTCTGGCCACTCTGGTATAAAACCCAGATCGGTGGAGTGTTGCAGTGATGGTTGTCCTTCTGGAAGTTTCTCCCATCTCCACACAGGATCTCTGGAGCTCAGCCATAGTGGCCATCGGGTTCTTGGTCACCTCTCTTACCAAGGCTCTTCTCCCCCGATTGCTCAGTTTGGCCGGGCGGCCAGCTCTAGGAAGAGCCCTGGTTGTTCCAAACTTCTTCCATTTAAGAATTATGGAGGCCACTGTGCTCTTGGGAATCTTCAATGCAGCAGAAATTTTTTTGTAGGCTTCCCCAGATCTGTGCCTCGACACAATCCTGTCTCTGAGCTCTGCAGGCAGTTCCTTCGACCTCATGGCTTGGTTTTTGCTCTGATATGCATTGTCAGCTGTGAGACCTTATATAGACAGGTGTGTGCCTTTCCAAATCATGTCCAATCAATTGAATTTACCACAGGTGGACTCCAATCAAGGTGTAGAAACATCTCAAAGATGATCAAGAGAAATGGGAGGCACCTGAGCTAAATTTCAAGTGTCATAGCAAAGGGTATGAACACTTATGTAAATGTGATATTTCAGTTTTTTATTTTTAATAAATTTGCAAAACTTTCTAAAATCCTGTTTTCTCTTTGTCATTATGGGGTATTGAGTGTAGATTGATGAGGGAAAAATGAATTGAAACTAATTCTCAACATGAGGCTGCAATACAACAAAATGTGAAAAAAATGAAGAGGTCTGAATACTTTCTGAATGCACTGTATATATACATATATATCCATATATAGATATCATATATATATATATTTTGTATACTGAATCGAGGCTCGTGAAGGAGCTAACATTTATTTCACAAACAAATCAACCAGACAAACAAAATATAGAAAAAGAGGGAGCGGAAGACAAGACGGGGAGAGAAGGGGAATCACACAAACATAACATTTGAGAGCAGGGAGATGTGTGGGAGGGAGAGGGCTTGGGGGGAGGAGGCGTGGGAAGGGGGGTGGGGGGGGGGGGGGGTGGGAGAAGTATAAAACACAAGGACACCAAGGACTTCCCGGACAGAAGTCGGTATTTCAAGAAAGTGGATTTGGGGTGAAATTAGCGGGGGTAGAAAAGATCAAGGTTTTGGATGGGGGAAGATAAGAGATGGTGGTGAACAGCTGTTTTAAAGACCTGGAGGGTGGAGTGGGATTGAAGAGAGTGAGGGAGTTTGTTCCAGAGGCGGGAGAAAAGAGGAATGAAGGAGTGAAGGTGAGCAGAGAGTCTTGATTTTGGCAGTTTAACCATAAGAGGGTTGCAGGCAGATCTTGTGCGACCTGTAGGAATATTTGGGGGACAGAGCCCAGAGAGAGCTGGGGGGGGGGGGCGGGGGCGAAGGCCAGAGAGGAGTCGGTAGAAGACGGAAAGACCACCAACCTGCCTGCGGTGAGTGAGTGAAAAACGCCCTTGGAGTTAGCTTCATTGCGGGAGATTCCAATGATTCTGAACGCTTTGGTTTCAACAGCGTGAAGACGAGCTCGGTGTGAGGCAGGAGCACCAGCCCAGAGGGGAGAGCAGTATTCCATTGAGCTGCAGATGAAAGCCTTGTATGTGGTGAGGAGCTCAGGTGTGCCAAGGAAGGACTTCGCACGATGGAGGATGCCCAGTCGGCGACTGGCTTTGGAGGCCAGATTTGAAATGTGGTTTTCCCAGGAAAGATCATGGCAGATAGTGAGACCCAAAAGCTTGAGTGACAGAACTTCTTGGAGAGGATTATTCAGAAAGTGGATGGGAGGGTTGTCCAGTCGGTCTTTTCGGAGAGACATCGTAAGAGTGTGAGATTTGTCAGGATTGAAAGACATGTTCCACTTGTTTGCCCAGTCTGTGATTTTGTCCAGGTCTGCAGAGAGTGAGGAGGCTGCAGACTGCCGATCTGAGGGATGAGGAATGGAGCGACAGAGAGTCGAGTCATCAGCAAAGAGATAGAGAGGATTTTCAAGAGAGTCAGAGAGATCATTGATGAAGACCACAAAAAGCACAGGGCCCAGAACACTGCCTTGGGGAACTCCAGCCTGAACAGGAAGAGGAGATGAGAGAAACCCATTCAGGGCCACACGTTGACTACCACTAGAGAGGAAGTCCACCAGCCATGCGTGGATATTTCCATGGATACCAAAGGAGGAGAGTTTGGTGAGCAGTGCGGGGTGCCAGACCATATCGAAGGCACGTGATATGTCAAGGGAGACAGCTCTAATTTCCTGTTTGGCATTGAGGACCTCCATCCATTGTTGAGAAAGCAGAAGCAGCATGTCCAGAGTAGAGTGACCAGGTCTGAAACCAAATTGATGATCAGAGATCAAGCCATTGGAGAAGAGGAAAGATTTCATATCTGAAGCAATGATGGATTCCATGACTTTGCTGATAATTGGGAGAAGGCTGATTGGTCTGTAGTTGCTAGGATCTGTTTTTGCACCTTTTTTGTGCAAAGCGGTGATGTTGGCTGATTTCCAAGCAGATGGCAGATGACCTTGAGCAAAAGAGAGGGTGAAGAGAACAGAGAGAGGGAGTGAAAGAGCGGAAGAACAGGATTTTAGGACCCGTGGGCTGATGCCGTCAGGTCCAGTTGCAGAATCAGAGTCGAGGGTTGACAGAAACTTTTCCACCTTGTCAGGAGGAAAGGACACAGAGTCCAGGAGCAGCTGGGTATGACTGGGTACGGAGGGTACAGAGAGGGATGGGTTTGGGACACAAGATTTAGAGGCAAACACAGAGTTGAGGCATTCAGCTTTTTCACGTGCGGAGTCAGCCGTGTAGCCCTTTGAGGTGAGGGAGGGGATGGAGGGGGGAACAAACCCCAGAAACAGATTTGACCAGACGCCACCAGGATTTGGAAGAGGAAAAGGTTATATATCCATATATATGGAAACAGAAATATGGGCTCAAGAAGCTAAATGACAAAGGCCAGCACATTCGCAGACTGACAGAGGATCAAAGGGGAAGAAGGAACCAAAGACATCACACATGAGTGGATAAGTGGCAGTAAAGAAAGTGATGTGGTGGAAGGGGTGGGCAAGAGGAGGAGATGGCCGATGTGGATATGGGAGAAAGCAGGAGGTGATAAATGGGCAGCATTATTGAAGTACTTGTGGAAGAAGTACGAGACAACAGACATTGGAGTCGGTTTCACAGAGGATGGAATGGGATGAAGGAATAGATCGGAGCATTTAGGTTAAAGTTTGGGAGGGTAACCTGTTTGGGATTCTGGATTGAGGGATGCATGGTGGGAGGATTGAAGGCATTGGTGAGGAACTAGAAAACTAAGAGTCCAACAACTTACCTGCTGTTGCTGAGACGCAGAACTTGGGACTCGTCCTCCCTCGAGAGATGCCAATACCATGGAGAGCCTTGGATTCTAATGGCCTGCAGGTGTGCAACATGGGATGCAGTTTCCACCGCCCAGAGTACAGACCCTAACTCTATGATACTTTGGATGAATGCCTTCTACGAGGTAATAAGCTCTTAGCTGCTCAGAATGGAATTAGCTCGACTGCAGAGAATACCAATTTGTAGGCCTGTTTTAGAAACCAGTTTGGTGATGTGATCTGTGCAAAACATGTTGGGATAAATCCTGAAGCCTAATAGCTCCAGGGACCTCTTTCAAGAGATGACAAGAGATGTCGACTAAGGATTTGAAAAATGATCCTTGCAGAGGGACAAAGTGGGACAATGGGATTTTCCTGCATTGATATAATTGTTGTAGGTGGTTGACCAAACACTTATTTTATTTTCCTGATCTACAGAGATCGATCCCAGAATGCCATTGGCAGACAGCTTGGAAATGTTGAGAGGTGCCCATAGAGTGTACCTGATCTCTCTTTTGAGATGCAGCGCATGAATCAACTTGCCCGTGCTGCAATAGCTAATGCGAAAGCCAAATTTGTCCTCTTGAGAGTTGGCTAACAGATAATGCCTGTGTCTTGGACTATCGTGAATATCCTTTTATATAACGTTTTGAATGCTCCACATGAAAAATCATTCTCTGCCATTTCCTATTTTCTCCTCTGAAGCCAATTCTGCCACTTGTTATTGGTTCGTGAGTTATCAAACAGAGTGACAACTATATTCGTCATGGGTGTGCGTCTGTCTGTCCGCAGCATAACTACCCGATGATATCATCCGATCTTAATGAAACTTAGGTGGGAGGTTGATATCATGATCTAGTTGAGTCCTGCCTAGAGTGGGCATATTGCGCCCATTATGGGCGGAGCCACACCCGAAAAAGATGTCTTTTTAGGGGGTAATCGAGTTCAAGCTACATCTTCTCCGAGGGGTTTGGTGGAATCTGACAGGGGTTTCGGTATTTGGTTAGGCCAATGTCATGTGTCTAACCCCACGGAGCTCGATTTTTCATTTTCGCCCCAAGGTCAAGGTCACAAGGTCACGAAATTTTGAAAAGTCGATTTTTGATGGTTTTATTACATTGTTTGCTTCCTGATAGGGTGAAATGTCGTACATGATCTTATATTATCACATACATCATGAAATACAAGTTTTCCATCAAATTTCAGAATCTTCGACCTTTGACCTTTGAAGGGCACAAAGGTCAAATTTTCAAAGTTGTCGGAATCAAACCGAATTTTCGGTATTGTGTAGCTAACTAACCTCATAACTGATTATACATTATTTTCTATCTCATTTCAAGGTCAGTAACCTTCGTTTTGACATTTCAAGGTCACAAAGGTCAAATTTTCAAAGTTGTCGGAATCGAACCGAGTTTTCGGTATTGTGTAGCTAACTAACCTCATAACTGATTATACTTTATTTTCTATCTCATTTCGAGGTCAGTAACCTTCGTTTTGACATTTCAAGGTCACAAAGGTCAAATTTTAAAAGTTGGTGGAATCGAACCGAATTTTCGGTATTGTGTAGCTAACTAACCTCATAACTGATTATACATTATTTTATATCTCATTTCAAGGTCAGTAACCATCGTTTTGACATTTCAAGGTCACAAAGGTCAAATTTTCAAAGTTGTCGGAATCGAACCGAATTTTTGGTATTGTGCAGCTAACTAACCTCATAACTGATTATACATTATTTTCTATCTCATTTCAAGGTCAGTAACCTTCGTTTTGACATTTCCGGGCCTGGCCTGTCCGGGCCTGTTTCGGTTATAGTCCGTCCCTTGTCATTGAATACCGGTCGCTCGTGAACCATCATCGTCTCCTGACTTGTTTCTGCTATTTCCAACATGCACTACCCCACTCAAAATAGCATGTACTTTACTACCACTGCCTACCTAAGGTTAACCCAACCTTGGCCATTAATTACAAGATCGCCCTGTCATCAAAGTATCAGGATAAAGCTATTTTTCCTTTATCAAAGATATATTTGATTGCACCAAGTCTTTCACATCCTGGTGATCGTTTTACACATGTTAAGGTCTACCGACAACATTATAACTTGATACCTTTCCCAATGAATCAACTTTTACGATAAACGTCTCATCTCAACAAACATTACACAACCACAGATAATAAACAGTAGTTTGTGTATCAAAGTTTAGGCATGCAAGTCTTAGGCATCTTGTCAAAGTGTACCAATACACCACCTATCAATCACATACAATTTGTGACGGTCATGAAGATGTTGAGATGAAGATTAATAGTAGACAAATTTTTCTATATAACAGTGACTTGCTATGTGATCAAACAGGAAGAAAACCTTTAGTTTGAACCATTTTCTGTTGACAATATTACTATTGTACTCCCATACTCTCCTGTATCCTGATATACATAATGTATGATACAAATGTCACTTTTTACTTGCGAAAATCGAAGATTTTTCAAGTATATTGGTTGGTCTTGTGCGTTATTCTGTCTGTCTGTCTGTCTGTTTGTATGCCAATTGCCTGCAGGTCAGAATTTCAAAACGATCTTTACGAAACTTCACCATGAAGTAGAGTTGGTCATAAGGAAGAAGCCTATTGATTTTGAGGGCAAAAGGTCAACATAGGCCAAAGGTCAACAACTTTGTCAAATTTCTAAAATCCTCAATTTTCATCCGATTGACTTGAAAATTGAAGAGGGTTTGCCTATCAGGTTACTAAATTCAAAAACCAATTATTTTAAAGGTCAACGTAGGCCAAAAGGTCAACATAGGCCAAAAGTCAACAACTTAGGGTGGAATTTCTAAAATCCGCAATTTTCATCCTATTGACATGAAATTTGAACAGGATTTGCATATCGGGTCACTTAATTCAACCACCAATTATTTTTGAGGTCTAAAGGTGAATAGTACTCAATTTGATGCCGAATAACATACATAGGCCGAATTTCTAAAATCCTCAATTTTCATCTGATTGACTTGAAATTTGAAGAGGATTTGCATATCCGGTCACTGAATTCAACCACCAATTATTTTTGAAATCAACATAGGCCAAAAGGTCAACATAAGCCAAAGGTCAACAACTAATTTTAGGGATCTCGCAAGTATTGTGCTGTGCACGACATATTTCTTGTTTACTTTTTTCGCAATATATTCGACAACATTTGAAGAATATATATTTTTAAACTGATTGTCACAACCTGATTACTTTATACATAAAATATATGAATATTACACGTGACCCAATTATATCCTTCTCACAATTATTGAGTTACAATATCTCTAGGCATTGTCTGAGTGGAGAAATATAAAGGTTTAAGCATTGTGCTATTGGACAGGAGTGACATATTTACACTGAGGAGGCATTTACACTGAGGCGTACTTTCAAAGATCAACCAGAAACTGGTTTGACACAAGAGCATAGTATGTGTGGCTTGTACAGGATTCAGGACAAGAGGAGAAGGCCATTGAGCAGTAAAAGACCGAATGGCCAGAAACACTCTGTGATGATAAAATAAACCAGCCATGAAAGAAGTCATCCATGAACGTCTCAGGCAGAAAGCTTGTCAAGCGTATCAAGATGACAAACCGTGTAGAAAGGTCAAATGATGTATATAATAACTACAGATTTGTACTTGTTGATAAAATGTCTCCCTTGCTGCTTCATATGGATTGTTAAAGTTTGAAATAAAAACAATTAAAAAAGAGAAAAATAAAACAAATTCTTTATAGTTTGTTGAAGTGGTGACACCATTTTCTGGCTTTAAAGGTATTCAAGAATCAGAATCAATCACAAATGTAAGACTGTTAGATTTTTCTTTTTAAATTCTACTGACTTCACTATTTGTCTAATTACCTTCGCAAAAGCGGAAGGTTATGTTTTGATCGCTGTGTATTTATTTGTATGTCTGTGTGTGTGTGTGTGTGTGTATGTTATTCGCATAACTCAAAAAGTATTCAACCGAATTGCATGAAATTTGGTGGGATGATTGGTTATTATACGGGACACATTTGATTAGATTTTGGGAGCAATCGGGTCAAAGGTCAGGGGGGTCACGACCTTGCAAAATGTGCGTTTTTTGTCATAACTCGGTCAATTCTTATCCGATTTGCATGAAATCAGCACCAAACTGTTCACTGTTCTGTTCCCTACACTCCCATGCCAAGTACAGAACAGTAGCTGCGGCGAAGGTATGCGCTCTACCGAGTGCCCGTTCTAGTTTGGTTATGGATTCTGTGGTTGCAACATATCATTGTTGGTTGCAACATACGTATATGCAACACAACGTATTGTTACAGACGCGGTTTTAGATGTTAGTTTACCGAGCGGTTTGGTATTACCGCGTCCGAACAGTTACTCCCCGATTAGAA
Organism: Myxine glutinosa; assembly: GCF_964187855.1. NCBI lineage: Eukaryota > Metazoa > Chordata > Myxini > Myxiniformes > Myxinidae > Myxine > Myxine glutinosa. The sequence continues at coordinate 106,705,007 of NC_136270.1, forward strand.
CCCGATCCCGCCCGACGTTGACCAAATCGCGCTATGCTAAATCAATGAAGGAAAGGACACAACGGCTGGGATTAATGAAACGACACAAGGGGGTACAGTTCTCAAGACCTCCGGAGGAGGATATAATTGGTGATGCAGAAAAGGGTAGATTACAAGGTAAGAGGTAAAGCACAGAAAAGATGGGCACTTAGACACAGTCTTATCTACTCCGACAGACCACAGACAAACGGGACAAGACTGACTTACACAGGGATTGATGGCAAGGAAGGACAGGCAGTCGATAGCACAAGGTGCACCTTGGCTCAGGGGCAGAATCAACACGGTCCGGTCCAGAGATGCGGGGAGGTATTTCAGCGCTCGGAGGTGGCGTCTTCTCTTTCCAAGCAGAGGGCGCATCTGACGTCACCTCCCTCTTCCTGCGCATGCTCAGCGGGGAGTGACACGCCCTCGGCTCGTTAGCTCCGCCCCAGATGGAATCGGTCCGCCGCTTCTATTGGGTGCGGGGGGTTACCGGGCTCCGCCCTTGACGAGGAGCTGACAGCGAGCCCCTGCGTGGTAACCCCGTCGGAGCACATGTTCAATGGCGGCTAACCAAGCCGGAGTGAGGACGCACACTCCCCGCGCCGCCGCCGCTGTTGTTGTTGTTGTTGTTGTACCATGAGGAAGAGCTGCGGGGAGGTATTGGGAGGTCCTAAACTTTCTAACGGTGCCATACAATCACATTCTGGTGCAACGAAGAGTCAGAATTAATGGAAACGAGTCCTTAACTGACATAGACTAAGAATAACTAGCAAGATGTCCTATAGTTGTCTACGTGAGATGCGGTGGACCTGGATGCGACATTTAATGGGGGAAATAGGGGAAGGTCGGGTCTACAGAGTGTTGTTTACAGACAATGTAGGGAATGGGGGATTGGGGATAGTTGGGAAGTATTGGGGAAATAGGGGAATATTTACAAGCGGATATGGATGGATCCAAATCCCATATCCGCAACAGTATTATATTTCTTTCCTTAAAACTTAAAAACCCTGCTGCTCAACTATAATCGATTTGAGTGATCATCAACATCATCAATATCATTATCAGATTAATTCCATGAAACACTAGAACTGCAATCATGGAGTGCATACCTCCGCCAAGCTGAACAGTTTATGTTTTGCATCCCACTGATAAGCCGGATCTGGATTCAGACCTGAACCAAAATCGAATTGGCATGTTCTTTTCGTCTAACCAACTCATCCACCGAGTTTTGTCATAATCCATCGACAACTTTTTGAAATATTATATTTATATCGTTTTTTTGCCGTATCACTCAATGGTTAAGAATCACTTTTTAAAAAAGATTGTCGTATCCATATTCAGATCTTAACCAAAATCGAATTCTTCCACCTTTTCACACACCCAACCCACCATGCCCACCAAGTTTCGTCCGAATCCACCCATAACATTTTGAGATAACGTGCTATATCTTGGTTTTAGCCCGATCACTCAATTGTGAAGAATCACGAAAAAAATTCTCTGATCCGGAGCCAGATCCGGATCTTCACAAAAATATAATCATTTCATTTGTGTCACACATCCAACCTCTCCACGAAATTTCGTCCAAATCCGTCCACAACTCTTTGAGATTTCCTGTTCACAAACAGACAAACAAACAAGACCAACCAATATACTTGAAAAATCTTCTATTTTGCAAGTAAAAAACAAGAAAGACGTCATGAAGATCACGATACTTCCAACATCTACCCCACCCCCTCAAAGAAAAGTTGCCATGGAGACATCAAATTGTCCATTTCAATAAGATTAAAATTGACGATCTTAATCATTGCTTGGATAAATCAGACGAAAATTGATGATTTTAGAAGTTTGACCTTGAGTTGACCTTGGATCACAAAAATAGTTGTTTTCCCAATTCAGTGATGCACTATGCAATTGCTCTTTAATTTTCATGTTAATTGGATGTTAATTGATTTTTCTGTTGAAAATTGATGATTTCAGAAGTTGACTTCTGTTGAAGTCTGTTGAAGAAGTTGACTTCTGTTTCAGACGTTCTGTTCAGAAGTTGAGTTGAAGTTGAAGTTGACCTTGAGTTGACTGTTTGACCTCAAAATAGTTGCTTTCTTATTTCTGTGATGCACTATGTAATTGCTGTTTAAGTTTCAAGTTAATAGGATGAAAAGTGATGATTTTTCAGATGAAAATTGATGATTTTAGAAGTTTGACCTTGAGCTGTCCTTTGACCTTTTACATATTTGGTTTCCCACTTCAGTGAATCGCTATGCAATTTCTGTTTAGTTATCAAGTAATCGGATGAAAATTTACAATTTTTCAGATGAATATTGATGATTTTAGAAATTTGACCTTGAGATGACTTTTGACCTCAAAATCAATTGGATTCTTCCTTATGACCAATTCTACCATATGGTGACGCTTCGTGAAGATCAGATTAAAATTGTGACCTGCAGGCGATTGACATACCGACAGACAGACAGACAAACAGACAGAATAATGCACAAGACCAACCAATATACTTGAAACATATTCGATTTGCTTCGCTGCGGAAGTAATTAGAACCTGACCACCAATGTTTCATCTCCTTAACTGGCTCGAGCATCGTGCATTTTTGTCATCACTAGGATAAGTAAATATTGCATTCATTATTATTTATTTATTTATATTTATATAATTACGTGAAGAGGAAATTTCAGTGGTGAAATGAATTCTGTGACAGAAATCCATTTTTCCTGTTTACATTCTCATTTGAATCGGAGCCCCTTGTTTTTGATAGAGGGAACTCAGATTCAAATCCTATATATCGTTTGTGTTTGTCCATTGTGTACTAATTACCTTTATAATCCATTTTAAAATTCCAATATCTTTATCCTGAAAGTGATTTCTGCACACAAGTTCCACTATGGGCTTTAGATAAATGTAAAATCAATAAAGTGAATGTTCCCCAAGATATATACATACAGTCATGTGAAAAAGTAAGTACACCCCATGTAAAGTTTTGACTTTTTCAACATATTTCAACATACAGCTATTTGATCTTCATTTCAACAATATTGATAGATAAAGGTGATATAATATAACAAATATCATGAAACATTTACATTTTGTAGTCCATTGTATAATTTAAATAAACATAAATGCAAATTTCACATGTGGAAAAAGTAAGTACACCCCTACATTTATCACTACTTCAAATACCTAAAATTAGAATCAGGTGCACCAGCTCAGGTGCAAATGATTAGAACATCGTCAGAGAGGATCTTGGAGGAATATGAATGAATGATCGTTTTAAGGCCATTTTCCCTGCCAGAGCGGTGGTTAGCCTCGCGGGCCCCATGACAATCATGGTTCCCTGTTTGAGGCAATGTTTTCATGGCCGGATGCCCTTCCTGACGCCAACCCTTAGTCGCCTCTTACGATGTGCAGGGATACAGTGTACCTATTCTAAACCGGGGTACACACCGGGAGGAACCTGTCTTATTTAAACCTCAGACATTTAGTTTGGTTTGCTCTTTGATGTTGAAGTGTGCAGCGTCACCATGCCTAGATCAAAAAAGCTCTCTGAGGCCTTCAGAAAGAAGGCTATGGATGCTGACGAGTCTGGGAAGGGATTTAAAAAGATCTCCAAACAATTGGAAATCAATCATTCGACTGTCCGGAAGATCATCTACAAGTGGAGAAGATTCCAAACAACTGCCAACTTGTTCAGGCCAGGCCGCCCCAGCAAGTTCAGTCCGAGAGCAGACTGCAAGATGCTGAAAGAAGTCTCTAAGAACCCGAGGATGTCATCACGGGACCTACATCACGAGCTCTCGCCACTGTTGATGTCAAAGTGCACGAGTCCACCATTAGAAAGAGGCTGCACAAATTTGATCTACATGGGAGGTGTGCCAGGAGGAAACCTTTGCTGTCCAGAAAGAACATCAGGGCAAGACTCAAGTTTGCCAATGAACACCTAGGCAAAGACCAGCACTTCTGGAACAATGTGCTCTGGACAGATGTGTCAAAGGTAGAGCTATTTGGCCACAGTACCAGAAGACATGTTTGGCGAAAACCAAAGACAGCATTTGACCACAAGAACCTGATACCAACTGTAAAGCATGGTGGTGGAAATATTATGGTTTGGGGCAGCTTTGCTGCATCAGGGCCTGGGCAACTCACCATCATAGAATCCACTATGAATTCTTCATTGTACCAGAGGGTGCTTGAGGATAATGCGAGGCCATCTGTCGGAAAGTTGAAGCTCAACTGAAGGTGGATCTTGCAACATGACAATGACCATAAACATACCAGTAAATCCACCATGGAATGGCTGAAAAGAAAGAAATGGAGGGTTCTGGAATGGCCAAGTCAAAGCCCGGAACTAAATCCCATCAAGATGTTGTGGGGGGATTTGAAACGAGCTGTGCATGCAAGAAACCCCTCAAACATCGCACAGCTGAAAGAATTCTGCATGGAGCCAGGAGGGGTGGGCAAAAATTACTCCCAGTCGATATCAGAGACTGGAAGACAGTTATAAGAAACGCCTACTTGAGGTTGTTTCTGCCAATTGGGGCAATACCACCTATTAGAGCCAAGGGTGTACTTACTTTTTCCACATGCGAAATTTGCATTTATGTTTATTTAAATCATACAATGGACTACAAAATGTAAATGTTTCATGATATTTGTTATATTATATCACCTTTATCTATCAATATTGTTGAAATTAAGATCAAATAGATGTATGTTGAAATATGTTGAAAAAGTCAAAACTTTACATGGGGTGTACTTACTTTTTCACGTGACTGTGTATATACAGACTTGGCATTTAATATGGAATATTTTTTTTGTGGGGGTGAACTTACCTCTTCAAGATGTCTTAGAACCAAAAGTTCATTGGAATTATGTTGAAATTATTCTAGATTTTGTTAATGTGACCTTTAAAAGAAACAAAAACCACATTTGCCATTTCGAAACAAATAAATTGATCCTTGAAAGAGATGTAAACCGATATCGAACTCAATTCATGGACAGTACTGTGTTAAACTTCTGTACGTTTTCCAGAAGTATCTCTTTATTTTGCACATTACCCAAATTTTTTTTAAACAAAAACAAAAGTTAAATTACGACTGGGATTACCGACAGTAAAATTACAGTTCAGTACTTCGTGTAACCCCCACGAGCATTCAGGAGAGCACGTACACGTTGAGGCATGCTGTTCACGAGATTTGCCAAGGTTTGGACTGGAATCGCTTGCCATGCAGTGACAATAGCCTGCTGCAATTCACGCACAGAGGTCGGCTGCTGGTCCAAGTGGTCGATTTGACGCGTTAATTCTGCCCACAAGTTCTCTATCGGATTCATATGCGGGGACATGGCAGGCCACTCCATATGCTCTACACCATGGTCAGCAAGAAAGTGTTGGATCATGCGAGCACGATGAGGCCGTGCATTGTCATCTTGGAAGACAAAGTTTCCTCGAAAGGCTGCACGAGCAAATGGAAGCAATGTTTCTTCCAGAATGGCCCTGTACTTGAACTGGTTCAGGTTTCCATTCAGAACAACCAGGTCAGTTTTGCCCCCTGCATGAAAAGCAGCCCAAATGGTCACCCCACCACCTCCAGCTTGGACTCTTGGCACTATACAATCTTCGTTGTAGGCTTCATGCACTTGTCTGCGCACTCGGACGTGGCCATCTTGACAATAGACCAGAAATCTAGACTCGTCCCTGAAGATCACATGATTCCAGTGTCCTGGCTGCCATTGACGGTGCTCTCTGGTCCACTGCAATCGGCGCTGGCATTGTTGTCTGGTCAGGCGTGGCTTTCCCAGGGGACGCCTGGCACGATAGCCTGCTTGAACCTGTCGTTGGTTGACTAGCCTTCTGGATACAGGCACATTTGTCAGTTGCTGCCACTCAGCCCTAAGCCGATTAGCTGACTTGGTACGGCCATTTCGGACTAACTGGTGCAGCTGGCGATCATCCCTCCTTGTGGTTCTGCGGGGACGTCCTGGCCTCGGTATTGGAGCAGGGACACCCCTCTGAGCATTTCGTTTCAGGATCTTTGACACCTGACCTTGAGTGATGCCATACTGCCAAGCAATAGCACGCTCTTTCATGCTGTAATTTCGTAAAGCCACCACTCCATGACAAACAGCATTGTCGAGTTGACAGACCATCTCCAGAGGAAGCGGCAATAACTTTTGTAGACGTGCAGCAGTTGTTTTCCTCTAATACAGAACACAACAACCCTTATATACCCGACTGTGAAGCCAATCGTCAAATGTACCTGTCCTTACATTTTGTCACGCCACCTGTGATATAATCCTGTTGTTGACTTCTTCCTGCGACAGACAATCAGTGACATGGTTCTTTTAACAAATAAATCACCAAAGTGTAAAAGAAACTCAACAGATTGATATACTGAGTTAAGAAAGTTAACCCAAGTCAAGGAAAAAAAAATATTCCATATTAAATGCCAAGTCTGTATATATATATATATATATATATATATATATATATATATATATATATATATATATATATATATATATATATATATATATCTATATATATATCTATATATATATCTATATATATATATATATATATATGGCGTGCGCGATAACCGCCATAATTTGGTGCCATACTTACGCATACCCAAATGTATATGTGTATGTATATATATATATATGTATATATATATATATATATATATATATATATATATATATATATATATATATATATATATATATATACATATATATATATATACACACACATATACATTTGGGTATGCGTAAGTATGGCACCAAATTATGGCGGTTATCGCGCACGCCATATATATATATATATATATATATATATAGATATATATATATATATATATATATATATATATATATATATATATATATATATATATATATATATATATATATTCAGGTGTGCAGGTGTCTTCTGATACCTCAGTGAAATGGATACCCCTTCCTTGCATAACCCCAGGTCACGTGTGGGCAAGGTGCAGTACCTGTCAGCCCCCTTTACCAGGGTAACCGTCCGCTGCCATGCGGTTTAAATGGCAGATGGCTCTGCACATCTGGTGGATGAGAGTTCAGCGGACTCCAACGGCATGGGTGGAAGAGCTTTAATTTCTCAACGGCTGCCAGAGAGGCGGCGAGGAGTGGTGACCCCCGTCTATACCACACTTACCCGTGTGTACCAGCCATAGAAATGCAATATCATGGCAAACGCCATCATTTCCCGAGGAGACTCGACATATATATATATATATATTTATTTATTTTATATTTTTTGTCGTGTCACCGGCGATTAAGACCACCTGATGATGAATAGCCGAACTGCTTTAACTCCTGAGGCGGCACTCAATTCTGGCAGTTATTGCGCATGCGAAATGGAAGGCTGTGAGGCATTTACCTGAACGAAAAGAACACGGGTTTATTCCCGAACCCACAAAACATGCAAACACGACAAATAAGATGCAACAATAATGAATTTAATTAAAATAAGCGTGGAATGAAAAATAATGGAAAGCAATACCTTCTACGGTGAGGTACCTCCAGACGGATACAAAGACGCACACAGGCGAAGGTAAGAAAATGAAAAGAAATCCCCTTTCAACACTTAGCTCATCCCAATAGGTCCTTTTAGGATATTTGCAGCTCTTGAAGGTCAATGTAGCCACGCTCGCGGGAAGCCCTCCAAAATGGTGACAGCCCGAAAGAGCTGTACGTTTTCGGCTCCACAGGCAGGGGGCGAGTCCTGAAAGTCATTTCCTCCACTGTCGGGGAGGGACAGCGTGACCTCCAGCTCCTCCTTAACGGCCGCAACAGCCTCCACACACTGACCGCACCAAAGGTTTGTTTCTCCAAAGCGCCAAAAATCCACCCAGCACAAGAACAGATATCGCACCAACACAGCAAAATGGCTAGCATCTTATTCGAGCTGCCTTCTCTCTCTCGAGTCTATCTCTTGTGACGTCACCCCGACCAATTGCGAGGCTCCATTCAAAACGCCTCATACTCCTCTGGGAGAATCACGTCCGGGGGCATGGCCTGCTGGCTCTTTCTCCACCCCCCCCCCCCCCATCGTACCACTCCGGGGGCATGGCCTTTTGCCGTAAGTGTTTATTGGGCTGGCTTTGCTTGGCTTGTAAATGTAATTTAATGGTGGCTTTCATGGCTGCCGTGGCAGCAAAGCGTAAAGGGAAAGATTACAGTGGGTGAGCACGCACTGGGGAAAACTATCCTTAATCCCGCCCACTAATTATCACTGCTTCACTCGCCCATGTGAAGAACAATTAAACAACCTCTAGCTACAGTTTCCTACATACTGTACATCGAGATTTCTCCTGCACGTCACGCGGTCCATGCTACTTCTTACGCAAGTCTACCTCCCCTACTGTATGCTTTCACCTACCCCCCATAAAAGTAACAATATATACATATATAATTATATTTAATAAGAAGAAATATCATTTGTGTTCCATGCTAATTTAATATTCTTAAATTACCTACAGTCAAGTGAAAAAGTAAGTACACCCCATGTAAAGTTTTGACCTTTTCAACATATTTCAACTTACAGCTATTTGATCTTCATTTCAACAATATTGACAGATAAAGGTGATATAATATAACAAATATCAGGAAACATTTACATTTTGTAGTCCATTGTATAATTTAAATAAGCATAAATGCAAATTTCGCATGTGGAAAAAGTAAGTACACCATTGGCTCTAATAGGTGGTATTGCCCCCTTTGGCAGAAAAAACCTCAAGTAGGCGTTTCTTATAACTGTCTACCAGTCTCTGACATAGACTGGGAGAAATTTTTGCCCAGTCCTCCATGCAGAATTCTTTCAGCTGTGCGATGTTTGAGGGGTTTCTTGCATGCACAGCTCGTTTCAAATCCCCCCACAAATCTCGATGGGATTTAGTTCCGGGCTTTGACTTGGCCAATCCAGAACCCTCCATTTCTTTCTTTTCAGCCATTCCTTGGTGGATTTACTGGTATGTTTAGGGTTATTGTCATGTTGCAAGGTTCACCTTCGGTTGAGCATCAACTTTCCGACAGATGGCCTCACATTATCCTCAAGAACCCTCTGGTTCAATGAAGAATTCATAGTGGATTCTATGATGGTGAGCTGCCCAGGCCCTGATGCAGCAAAGCTGCCCCAAACCATAATATTTCCACCACCATGCTTTACAGTTGGTGTCAGGTTCTTGTGGTCAAATGCAGCAAATGAGTGATTTCCACCCCCCTCATTCATATTCCCGACTTTCATTGTTACCCGGCAACTCATTGTTACTCATTGTTACTCATTGATCGGAGATCTCGCGAGATCTTGGAGACGGCGGCAGGGATTTTCGAAGCTCCACACGGTCTCCACGTTTTTCGAAGTTAAGTCTGTTCACAATTGTATTTTGTCGAAACTGTATTTATCTTTCGGTGTGTGAAGTTATTGTGTGCAACTTTGGTTGTTTCTCGGTGTTTATCTTTCATAAATTGATCGTCTGTTTGCCGTGTCGCGAGCAAGGCCTTGTACAGTGTGCACTGTACAACCTTGAGGCTTTGTTTTTCTCTCAGTGGTCCGTCGTTTGTGATCCAATAACTTTCGTTCTCTGTATTCCCAGGCTTTTCACCCATAGCCTACTTCCTTGTGTAAATCTCAACTCAAAAAAAAAAAAACAAAAAAAAAAAAAACATTTCCTTCTCTGTTCTCATTCGTTTATTCATTCTTATTCGTTCGTTCGTTCTTCGACCACGTGTTTCTCCCCCATTTCCCCAGATAGTTTTCACTCATTAACCTTCAATGTTTACACTTTCCCCTCAAGTTATGTATTCCGTCATATTTTATAACACCTTTTTCTTCTTCTTCTTTAAAAGGCTGCTTTCGACTTGCTCACCAAATCAATTCATCCCAAAAAAAATATCCATCTCCTATAGTGCCTTTGTTCTACATTCCCTAAACTCTCCTGCACTCCATCCTCCATCCAGCGTCCTTAAACGTATTTTTAACTCGAAGGTCACAAGAAACTCATTTTGCAATAAATGTTCGTTTCCCATAAATCGTACACTTTCAAAAATCCAATCTCACCCCTCCCCTCCAAATCTTCCCCATAACCCCTCCCCTCCAAATCTTACCCATCACCCCTCCCCTCCAAATCTTCCCCATCACCCATCCCTTTCAAATCTCCCCCCTTGCCCCCTCCCTCCTAAACTACTCCCTCACCCCTCCCCGCCAAGACGCCCCCTCGCCCCTCCCCTCCTAGACTCCTGCCTCACCCCTCCCCTCCAAATCTCCCCCATATCCCATCCCTTTCAAATCCCTCCCCTTGTCCCTTCCCTCCAAAACTCCCCCCTCACCCCTCCCCTTCAAATCTCCCCACCCTCATTGCTTCTCAATTTCCCCCCGCTCACTCCCCCTCCTCAAAGCGTCCTCCCCGCTTCTTCCCCCTTCAAACTCTCACCTCCATCTCCCCCAACCTTCTGCCTCGCTCTTCCCCCTCCTCAAATAACACCTCATTGTGGCTCACCCAATCACCATCAAACCTTTTGACCGCCCCATCCTTCCCTTTCTCCGAGCTATTCTGAAATCTCTGACACACCTTCAACAGCTCTCCCTACCTCTTCCACCTCTTCCACATCTTACCCTACCCCTCCTCCCCCCTGTTCTGTATCTGATGCTCCCCCTTCCTCTTCATTAACGGTATGGATCTCAAACATCCGGGGCCTTCGTTCAAACTTAACTGATTTCTCCATACAGGTTGCTTCTGTCAAACCAGACGTGATCTGCTTAACAGAAACTTTCCTCCTTTATGATGTCTCTGATTCCATAGTATCTCTCCCGGGCTACTCCCTCCTCCGGTATGATAGACCTGAGCCTCGTCCTGGAGGCGGGGTTGCTATCTTTATCAAAAACTCTCTTCCTCACTCGCCCTGCACTGCACTCTCTCCACCTCACCCCCAGGAATACCTCTGGCTACGGCTTCCCCTTCGCTCCCACCTCTTGTTCATATGTGTGTTGTACCGTCCACCAAACAGTGATGACTCAATCTACATCTCGCTGTCTGATGATATGGACCAACTTCTATCTACTCATCCCAACTCTCTCTTCCTCATATGTGGTGATTTCAACTGTCATCATGCCAGTTGGCTGGGTGTGGGTACCTCTCTCACCAGCCATGGCTCCTCAGCAAAGGACTTCTGCGACTCACTGGGACTGACACAATCTGTCAATTTCCCGACCCGGATCTCAGTCAACGGAACATCTTCTCTTCTGGACTTGGTTATGACTAACTTCCCTGAAAATGTCTGCTGCTCTTCTTCTGCTCCGATCGGATCATCTGATCATGTCCTTGTTAAAGTGGACATCTCTCTGACCATCCTCAGGGAGCCTGCTCAGCGTCGACGAGTCTGGCATTTCACTCAGGCCAACTGGCACGGTCTTCAAGCAGCCATCAATCATCTGGACTGGTCTCCCATCTCTACCACCTCTGACATCAACTCATCCTGGGAATTCTTCCAAAGTAAATTGCTCTCTCTCATGCACAGATTTATCCCATCTCGTCTTCAGTTGTCATACCCTTCCTCCCGTCCATGGTACACGGAATCTTGTGGTGAGGCTGTTGCCCAGAAACAACTTGCCTTCGTCTCCTGGAAAGCAAATCCAACGGAAGGAAATCTCATTTCCTTTCACAAAGCCCGAAACAAGTGTGTGTCCACCCTCAGGAGAGCCAGGAAACAATATCTCTCCGTTCTCAAGACCGAACTCTCTTATCTGTCTCCCTCTTCCAAATCCTGGTGGCGTCTGGTCAAATCCGTTTCTGGTGTTTGTTCCCCCTCCATCCCCTCCCTTACCTCAAACGGCTATACAGCTGACTCCGCACGTGAAAAAGCTGAATGCCTCAACTCTGTGTTTGCCTCTAAATCTTGTGTCCCAAACCCATCCCTCTCTGTACCCACCATACCCAGTCGTACCCTGCTGCTCCTGGACTCCGTGTCCTTTCCTCCTGACAAGGTGGAAAAGTTTCTGTCAACCCTCGACTCTGATTCTGCAACTGGACCCGACGGCATCAGCCCACGGGTCCTAAAATCCTGCTCTGCTGCTCTATCTCACCCTCTCGCTGTTCTCTTCACCCTCTCTTTTGCTCAAGGTCAACTGCCATCTGCTTGGAAATCAGCCAACATCACCGCTTTGCACAAAAAAGGTGCAAAAACAGATCCTAGCAACTACAGACCAATCAGCCTTCTCCCAATTATCAGCAAAGTCATGGAATCCATCATTGCTTCTGATATGAAATCTTTCCTCTTCTCCAATGGCTTGATCTCTGATCATCAATTTGGTTTCAGACCAGGTCACTCTACTCTGGACATGCTGCTTCTGCTGTCTCAACAATGGATGGAGGTCCTCAATGCCAAACAGGAAATTAGAGCTGTCTCCCTCGACATATCACGTGCCTTCGACACGGTCTGGCACCCCGCTCTGCTCACCAAACTCTCCTCCTTTGGTATCCATGGAAATCTCCACGCATGGCTGGCGGACTTCCTCTCTAGTCGTCGTCAACGTGTGGCCCTGAATGGGTTTCTCTCATCTCCTCTTCCTGTTCAGGCTGGAGTTCCCCAAGGCAGTGTTCTGGGCCCCGTGCTTTTTCTGGTCTTCATCAATGATCTCTCTGACTCTCTCGAAAATCCTCTCTATCTCTTTGCTGATGACTCCACTCTCTGCCGCTCCATTCCTCTTCCCTCAGATCGGCAGTCTGCTGCCTCCTCACTCTCTGAAGACCTGGACAAAATCACAGACTGGTCAAACAAGTGGAACATGTCTTTCAATCCTGACAAATCTCACACTCTTACTATGTCTCTCCGAAAAGATCGACTGGACAACCCTCCCATCTACTTTCTCAACAATCCTCTCCAAGAAGTTCTGTCGCTCAAGATTTTGGGTCTCACTATCTGCCATGATCTTTCTTGGGAAAACCACATTTCCAAGCTGGCCTCCAAAGCCAGTCGCCGACTGGGCATCCTCCGTCGTGCGAAGTCCTTCCTCGGCACACCTGAGCTCCTCACCACATACAAGGCTTTCATCCGCAGCTCAATGGAATACTGTTCTCCCCTATGGGCCGGTGCTCCTGCCTCACACCTAGCTCGGCTTCACGCTGTTGAAACCAAAGCTTTCAGAATTATTGGAATCTCCCGCGATGAAGCTATCTCTGAGGGCCTTTCACTCACTCACCGCAGGCAGGTAGGTGGTCTTTCTGTCTTCTACCGACTCCTCTCCGGCCTTGCACCCCCAGCTCTCTCTGTGCTCTGTCCCCCAAATATTCCTACAGGTCGCACAAGATCTGCCAGCAACCCTCTGATGGTTAAACTGCCGAAATCTCGGCCCTCCGCTCACCTTCACTCTTTCATTCCTCTTTTCTCCCGCCTCTGGAACAAACTCCCTCACTCCCTTCAATCCCACTCCTCCCTCCAGGTCTTTAAAACAGCTGTTCACCACCATCTCTTATCTTCCCCCATCCAAAACCTTGATCTTTTCTACCCCCGCTAATTCACCCCAGATCCACCTTGTTTGAAATTCCAACTTCTTTCCTGGAAGTCCTGGCAGTGTCCATATGTTTTATACCTCTCCCACTGCCCCCTTCCCACGCGCCCCCCCCCCCCCAAAGCCCTCGCCCTCTCTCAGATCTCTCGATGTCTCCATGTCTCTCGGTCCCTGCTCTCAAATGTTGTGTTTGTGTCCTTCCCCCTCTCTCCCCATCTTGTCTACCGCTCCCTATGTTATATGTTTTATGTGTCGGTTTGTCTTTCTGTGTGATTAATGTTCGCTCTTTCACGAGCCTCGATATTGTATACAAAAAAAAAAAAAAAAAAAAAAAAAAAAAAAATGCTGTCTTTGGTTTTCGACAAACATGGCTTCTGGTACTGTGGCCAAATAGTTCTACCTTTGACTCATCTGTCCAGAGCACATTGTTCCAGAAGTGCTGGTCTTTGCCTTGGTGTTCATTGGCAAACTTTAGTCTTGCCCCGATGTTCTTTCTGGACAGCAAAGGTTTCCTCCTGGCACACCTCCCATGTAGATCAAATTTGTGCAGCCTCTTTCTAATGGTAGACTCGTGCACTTTGACATCAACCGTGGCAAGAGCTACCTGTAGGTCCCGTGATGACATTCTGGGGTTCTTAGAGACTTCTTTCAGCATCTTGCGGTCTGCTCTCGGGCTGAACTTGGTGGGGCGGCCTGGCCTGAACAAGTTGGCAGTTGTTGGGAATCGTCTCCACTTGTAGATGATCTTCCGGACAGTCGAATGATTGATATGAAATTGGTTGGAGATCTTTTTAAATCCCTTCCCAGACTCGTAGGCATCTATACCCTTCTTTCTGAATGCATCAGAGAGCTCTTTTGATCTAGGCATGGTGACGCCGCACACTTCAACAACAAAGAGCAAACCAAACTAAATGTCTGAGGTTTAAATAAGACAGGTTACTCCAAGATCCTCTCTAATGATGTTCTCATCATTTGCACCTGAGCTGGTGCACCTGATTCTAATTTTAGGTATTTGAAGTAGTGGTAAATGTCGGGGTGTACTTACTTTTTCCACATGCGAAATTTGCATTTATGTTTATTTAAATTATACAATGAACTACAAAATGTAAATGTTTCATGATATTTGTTATATTATATCACCTTTATCTATTGTTGAAATGAAGATCAATTAGCTGTATGTTGAAATATGTTGAAAATTCAAAACTTTACATGGGGTGTACTTACTTTTTCATGTGACTGTATATATTGAAAGGTACAAAAGAAGCATTGCCGTTGCTTTGACTATTGCAGTTGTACGTCATTACATTGAGGATATTTTAACACTCCTTGTGCAATGCTCTACTTCTCATAACCTTCTCAAATATGCAAAAAATGATATTGTCAGATACATTGGTTTTGCTTTAAAATGTTTAAAAACCGACGGTTTTGTTTTAAAATGTTTAAACTCCCCCCTACCATGTTGTATTCATTTGTACGTATATTATAACTCGCTTTTTTTCTTCCTGTTCAAAAGGCTGCAATCAATTTGCTCATTAAATCTTTCCATCGCCAAAAAAATTCAATCTCGTACAATTCTTCCTTTCTTCATTCTATAAACTCACTTTCATTCCATCCCTCCTCAAACGTTCTCAAATGGATCGCTGATTTGAATATCTCAATAAACCCAGTCTGTAATAAATATTCGATTTTCTTGAATCATTCATAACTTTCAAATCTCCCCCCTCACCCCTCTCCTTCAAAACTCCCCTGTTACGTCTCCCCCTCAAATCTCCCCCTCATTCTCCCCTTCAAAACTCACCCCTCACCATTTTTCTTCAATTCTCCCCTCTCAAACCTCCTCCACAAAGCTGTCTCCTCCCCACTTCCTCTCCCTTCCAATTCATACCTCCACATCCTCCAACCTTCTACTTCACTCTGCCACCCCTCAAACAACACCTCACTGTGCCTCATCCCATCACCATCAAATCTTTTGTCCTCCTCATCCTTCCCCTTCCCCTAGCTGTCCTGCAATCTCTGACACACTGTCAACAGCTCTCCCTAAATCCTCCTCTCCTCCCTCATCTTTCCATAGCCCTCTTTTCCCTTGTCCTGTATCCGATGCTCCCCCTCCCTCTTCCTTAATGGTATGGACCTCAAACATCTGGGGCCTTTGCTCAAACCTGACTGATCTCTCCATACAGGTTGCTTCTGACAAACCAGACTTGATCTGCTCAACAGAAACTTTCCTCCTTCAAGATGTCTCTGATTCCTTAATTTCTCTTCCTGGTTACTCCCTCTTCCGGTATGATAGACCTGAGCCTCGTCCGGGTGGTGGGTGTAGTGAAATCGTATCCGTACTGAACCCGGGTGGGGATGCTCGCTGCTCGCTGTCATTGTTGTCCCCACTAGGGGCGTGACTATAAGACCCGTTGCTGTGTCAGTGCTCCGAGACTTCTCCCTTGTGACATGTTACATCGGTAGCCTCGTTAATGGTACGCCTTTATAGAATATCTAGCTTGCTTGCATTGACTGATATGAATGGCTTTATGAGATGTCGCATCGTATGCTTATTGTGTATTTCTACTTACAGGAATGATCTGATGATCTAAATGCAATTAAACCAAACCGTTGGACTAAAAGTTGTGCGGACCTGAATGGTTTTCCACAACACTTAATTGCATTTATGATCTGCTGACATGGCTGGCAACAAGACGTTGACGGTGTCCATTTTCAGCGCCGACCCACAAGCCACGGACGGAGGCTTGCAACTCAAGCACTGGCTCAAGCAACTGGAGCATCTCTTTAATGAGCCTGATACCGCTCCGACGCCTGCCGCGAAGCTGGCAATATTACACTCAAAAATCGACTACCGGGTCTACCACGCGGTCGCTCAATGCACGACGTATGATCTTACCGTCGCGGAGCTCAAGCGGCTTTATATAAAAGAAAAAAGCCCTGTGTATGCGCGTTATTTGCTGCAGACGCGACGGCAGCAACCCAACGAGCCTATGGATCATTACGCCCAGGAGCTCCGGCAGCTCATGCTGGACAGCGCCCAGCCACGGACTCCCGAGCAGGCTAAAGATGATCGACTTTTAGATGCCTTCATAGCAGGGGTCTCCTCTCAGGAACTACGTCTCAAACTCTTGGAGAAGACCGACCTGACCTTCGCTACGGCGGTTGAGCAAGCGACGGTGTATACCGAAGCGCGGATGCAATCGAACGCCTATGATCGCACGCGCCTTTTGGCGGGCACCTCACTACACGCCCGGCCGGAGAGGACCACTGACGAGGACGTGGATCCGCCTGCTGAACTCCGGGATGCTCCGGAGGATGACCCTACCCTGACAGCTGCCGTTACGACCAGCAGACCCAAGGCCTTGCGCGGGGCCGCATGTTTTTTTTGTGGAGGGCCTCGTCATGCCCGAGTCGTGTGTCCGGCACGTGACGCTATTTGCCATTTGTGCTCGCTAAAGGGACATTACGCGAAAGTGTGCAAGAAATCGGCACGCGGCTCGCGGCCCTTCGACTCGCGCAGCCGCGGTCGCGCAGGCGCGGCAACCTTGAACGGGCTTGTAGCAGAACCCACGAGCCCAGCGCCTTACCCGTCTTCGAAGGGGAGGGCCCCTCTCTGCGGCCCGCTGGGCGCTCAGACAACCTTGACTGGCGCCACCGGAAAGCCACCACCGTCTCATTCTCCATCGGGGACAAAGGCCGCGTCCTTGGCCAAACCTCGAGCCACGCAAGGGAAGAAACAGCTTTCGAATACTACGGAAGCCTTTTGTCAAAGCGACCAAACGAAAAAGGCGATTTCGAATACTACTACGGAAGCCTTTTGTCAAAGCGACCAAACGAAAAAGGCGATTTCGAATACTACGGAAGCCTTTTGTCAAAGCGACCAAACGAAAAAGGCGATTTCGGCTACAACGGAAGCCTTTATCTGCCAGGAGTGTCAAAAGGCGATGTCAAATACTACTGAGGCCTTTTCTCATCGGATTTTGAATCGCGAAACACCGGAATGCTGGGGAAAGCCCTCTGATGACGATAATGGATTCCCCATGGTCAACGCAGACTCCGGCCACGATCGCAAAACTGCTGCTGGTGTAGGATCCACCCGCGAGGCTGGTCCGACCCATTCGGGGGGCTCAGTCCCGCTCCCAGCTGCCTCGTCTGGCCTGGCTCAAGCCCTTATTCCCCTTATGGTTGAGGGCCATTGTGTTCAGGCCTTGGTGGACACCGGATCTACGGATAGTTTTATCGACCAGCGACTTGTGCTCAGGCATGGATGGCGGATCGGGCGGTCTACACGACGGATCTTCATGGCTTCCCAGGGACTCTGGCTTAGCACAAAAGGGGAATGCCGATTGAAACTAGTGCTAAAGGGACGGGTTTTCCCTGATGTACACCTTATGGTTTTACCCGCATTATGTGCTGATATTCTGCTAGGACACGATTTTCTTAAGCTGCATGGACGTCTGGTAATGGAGTTCGGTGGGCCTGACACTCTTGTTGTGGGGGCGGACGACGCGCTAACGGTGTGCGCCCTAGCGCAAATGGACGTCCGTCCGCTTTCGCTGTTCCCCAATCTAACCTCCGACTGTACCCCTGTCGCGGTAAAATCGAGACGCTACTCTCGCGCGGACATGCAATTCATTGCGGACGAAACGACTCAGCTCTTGAAAGACGGCATCATAGAACCTAGTAGGTCGCCGTGGCGTGCCCAGGTCTTAGTGGTGCGCAGTGAGGCCCATCGCAAACGCATGGTAATCGACTATTCCCAAACGATTAACCGCTTTACACAGCTGGATGCCTACCCCTTTCCGGGGATGGACGCGCTAGTGCAACAGGTGTCCCAGTATTCGGTCTATAGTACTCTCGATCTCCGTAGTGCGTACCACCAGATCCCTATCTCTAGGGCGGATCGTATCTATACCGCTTTCGAGTCGGGGCAGCGGTTGTACCAATTTACACGATTGCCCTTTGGGGTGACGAACGGGGTCGCTTGTTTCCAGAGGGCCATGGATGACCTCGTTGCGCGGGAGCACTTAACCGATGTTTTCGTCTACCTCGATAACCTTACGGTTTGTGGATATGACCAAGAGCACCATGACGCTAATCTGAAGCGCTTCCTTGAGGTCGCGCAACGGTATCACTTAACTATGAACGAGGATAAGTGCCGATACTCCCTACGCACCATAGATCTTCTGGGGTACACCGTGACCCATGGCTCTGTCTCTCCGGATAAGGAACGTCTGCGACCTTTGCTCGACATGGCCCCTCCCTGCGATCGGGCTTCCCTGAAACGCGCCCTTGGGCTGTTCGCCCATTACTCCAAATGGGTGCAAAATTTCTCCGCGAAACTTCGCCCCCTTGTGGCCTGCGACACCTTTCCCCTGAGTTCGGCCGCATTGACGGCCTTTGAAGGACTTAAGACCGACATCGCCCGAGCCGCCGTAGCAACCATTGACGAGAGCGGCTCGTTCGTCCTCGAAAGTGACGCCTCGGATCAGGCCATCGCGGCGACCCTCTCCCAAGGGGGACGTCCCGTGGCTTTCTTTTCACGGACTCTTACCTCCGCTGAGCGGCGGCACTCGTCCGTTGAAAAGGAAGCGTATGCGATCGTCGAGTCTATTCGGCGATGGCGCCCGTACCTACTCGGGCGGAGCTTCCAAATCATCACGGACCAGCAAAGCGTTGCGTTCATGTACGACACCTTACACGCCCAGCGCATTAAGAACGAGAAAATCACTCGCTGGCGTATCGAACTCGCCGACTTCTGTTACACCATCAAATATCGCCCAGGGAAGGATAACCAGGCCGCCGATGCCTTATCGCGCCCCACTACATGTGCTGGTATCACCTCGTTGGAGGGCCTACGGGTGCTGCATGCTACTGCGGGCCATCCCGGCGTAACGCGTTTCGCTCATTTCGTGCGGAGTGGGAATCTCCCTTACTCGATTGACGATATCCGCCGTATCTGTCGCGACTGCGCTATCTGCGCGGAAATCAAACCGCGTTTCTATAACCCCCCTATGGGGACTCTGGTGAAGGCTACACGCCCGTGGGAACGCTTGGCGATGGATTTCAAGGGCCCTTTGCCGGTGTCGAGCGGCTCTCGCTATCTGCTCACTATCGTTGATGAGTACTCACGATTCCCCTTTGCTTATATGTGCGCGGACATGACTGCTGCCACGGTGATGCGTTGCTTACAGAACTTGTTCTCAATGTTCGGTTACCCGGCCTATGTCCATACCGACCGGGGTGCAGTCTTCTTGTCTCAGGAGGTGCGCGGCTATCTGCTCCAAAACAACGTTGCGTCTAGTTACACCACGCCGTATAGACCCCAGGCTAATGGGCAGATCGAACGCTTCAACGGGATTATCTGGAGGGCCGTCATGCTCCATCTCCGGACCCACGGCCGGGGCCTCGATAAATGGGCTTGGTCGCTACCTGCGGCGTTGAACTCAATCCGGGCACTCCTGAGTACGGCAACTAACCAAACTCCCCACGAGCGTCTTTTCCACCACCCCAGGAGCTCGGGGTGTATACGGTCTTTGCCCAGTTGGCTCGCTGGGCCCGGGCCGGCCTACCTTAAACGGGCAGTTCGCGCGAGCAAGTACGACCCCCTTGTGGACAAAGTGCAGATTCTCCAGGCTAATCCTGAGCATGCTCGTGTGATGACGTCTGATGGTCGTGAGACTACTGTCTCCGTTCGTCATCTTGCCCCTTGCGGGGTCGACGACCTTAGTAGGGAATCGGACGAACCAGTCGAACCCGTCTATGAGACTATGACCTCTCCCGACGCTCCCATCGCCGACAGTCCACCGACCCTCCCCCCGTCGAGACTGCCCGGGTCCGACGACTTGGCGTTACCCCCTTCATCACCCGACCCTGTTGGCGCCTCTGACACCGGGGATACAGGGTTACGAGACGCCGTACCCGGGGAATTTCGAACGCGTGCTGGCAGAGAAATTCGCCGCCCGGCCCGCTACGGTTGGGCCGACTAATACTCCGCGCCCATGCTGACGCTCACTCGCTTTTAGCCACGCGGCCGTATAATTCTGACGGGGGGTGAATGTAGTGAAATCGTATCCGTACTGAACCCGGGTGGGGATGCTCGCTGCTCGCTGTCATTGTTGTCCCCACTAGGGGCGTGACTATAAGACCCGTTGCTGTGTCAGTGCTCCGAGACTTCTCCCTTGTGACATGTTACATCGGTAGCCTCGTTAATGGTACGCCTTTATAGAATATCTAGCTTGCTTGCATTGACTGATATGAATGGCTTTATGAGATGTCGCATCGTATGCTTATTGTGTATTTCTACTTACAGGAATGATCTGATGATCTAAATGCAATTAAACCAAACCGTTGGACTAAAAGTTGTGCGGACCTGAATGGTTTTCCACAACAGTGGGGTTGCTATCTTTATCAAAATCTCTCTTCCTCACTGTCCCTGCAATGCCCTCTCTCCACCTCACCCCCAGGAGTACCTCTGGATACGGCTTCCTCTCCGCTCCCACCTTCTGTTCATATGTGTTCTGTACCGTCCTCCAAACAGTGATGACTCCCTTTGCATCTTGCTATCTGACAACATGGACCAACTTCTATCCACTCATCCCAACTCTCTCTCCCTCATATGTGGCGACTTCAACTGTCAATATGCCAGCTGGCTGGGTGTGGGTACCTCTCACACCAGCCATGGCACCTCAGCAAAGGACTTCTGCGACCAACTGGGACTAACACAATCTGTCAATTTTCCAACCTGGATCTCAGTCAACGGAGCATCTTGTCTTCTAGATTTGGTTATGACAAACTTCCCTGCAAGTGTCTGCTGTTCTTCTTCTGCTCCAATCGGTTCATCTGACCATATGCCTGTTAAAGAGGACATCTCTCTGGCCATTCTCAGAGAGCCTCCTCAGCGTCGACGAGTCTGGCATTTCACTCAGGCCGATTGGCATGGTCTTCAAGCAGCCATAAATCATCTGGACTGGTCTCCCATCTCTCCTGCCTCTGACATCAACTCATCCTGGGAATTCTTCCAAAGTAAATTGGTCTCTCTCATGCACAGATTTATCCCATCTCGTCTTCAGTTGTCATACCGTTCCTCACGTGGTTTGGCAGCCATCTTGGATGGAAAAACGAACCTTATCCGATCAACACGAAACTTCACAAACGTGATCCCCTACCCATACATAAGGTCATATGTCATGTGGTATGGCAGCAAAGTTTAGCTTCCTCGTTTAGCTTGAACTTGGCTTGCAGCCATATTAGCTTGAAAGCCGATATTTAAAAAATTCCCTTCTCTGAAACTGCTTCACCGATCGGTGTGAAACCTGTCATGGCTGGTGAAAATGTGATACTTGCAAACAGGTGAAGAGATTTAAATCAAACTTGTTTATTTTTAGGACAGTGAACGAGGGCATATACCCGTTGTGGAACTTTGCGGAGGCATATTGGTGACACAGTCGCATTGTTCTCGTTCTTCTTGTTTTACAAAAAAGGTTATGTGCCCACAAGAGTTATCAAAGCTTATGCGCCTATAACTCATTATCTGTCCTTATTTATTACAGTAAGAAATTTCTTTATTCAAGTCAGAAAATATTATCAGGTGAGGATAAATATCCCAAACATATGGATTCAAAACAACGCAAGAAAACCTCGTTTTATGAATTTATTCGTCTTACCACCCATTTCCAATGTAGGTTATGGGGGATGAAGCCCTGAAAATATTATTGTGGTGGTGTCCAGCCTTCTCTCAGATTATGGCTGCAATAAAGTCATAAAATTTAAACTGGTTGTAAAATTGTGTGACCATAAAAAGTTATTATTCTGTTCAGTGAGTGCAAATTGAAAAACTACCGAATCATCAAAAATTCCCTCCGCATCAGTCCAACCATTCCTGAGTTATATTTGAAATATAGATGGCCGTACAATACAGTTTGGCCAGAAAATGAGGGTGAGGTGTAAAAATAATAATGGTGGGGTAAGGTAGTTCATTTGGTAGCATGAATGCCAATGTGCTGTCTGGTTTATCTGCCAATCTGGTGCCGTTGCAGTAGGTGGTGCTGCATTTTGGAGCACGTTGACCAGAAGATGATGGAAAGCTGGATGTCTTCCCGTTTAAAATCGTTTGTCTTTACAAAACAAAAATTGGCCATTGTGTGCAAGTAATTGGGCCAAATTGTTCCTTCATTAGGGTAATCATTATCCTCACTTGAGGATAGGGTGTTGCATTTAAGTCCGTTCGTTTGTCTGTTTGTCCGCACAGAATAAATATGATTTTTTTTCTGCAACTGTTCGTCCGATTGACAGGGAATTTTCACCATAGGTGCACCTCCACCTATAATAATTTTTAATGATAATTACGTATGACGTCATAAGTCACGTGGTGTGGGCGTCATCTTGGAAAAACCGAATAACTTTGTTCTTCTATATCTCCGAAAGTGCTGCATAGAAAAAATTGAGACATGGCTCATTGTAAATAACTCTAAATGTGAAATAACATACTTTAATGATGATGTCATAGGTTCCTCAATTATGACGTCATAATTCGACAAGTACAAAACTTCTTCCGATCAAGATGAAATTTCCTGAACGTCATCTATGGATAAATTGGTGGAGAAAAGAAATATAATGATGATGTCTGTGGTCACGTGGTTCGGCCGCCATATTTGTTTTAACACAAAAGCCTTAAAACCACTAAAACACATCCTGGCAAGGGTCTGCAATCTCTGATTGCTCTTTCTTGTGTTACCTGCAATAGGTGATAGTACTGAGATACGGATATGGCACACCACAAAATGGAAGCACTGTGGCAAACTGCTGTGGCATTGCATGATGGCAAAATGCCATATTTTTTGTTTCGAAGCATGTCTTTAAGCATTGCATCACATGTGAAAATTGTTAATCATTTTCAGGGATACAAAAAGTTTATTCAGGAATGGATAAAATGAAGAAATTAAATAAAAATTATGGTGGAGATTAAGTACTGTAGTTGATGGGAATAAGAGTGGGCAGGATGGTGGGGGGTGCATGTGGAGGGATGTGTGAGGACATTGTCGAGGTGATAGACTTGTGCTGGAAGAGAATGGTGTGTTTGGTTGTTTGCTGAAGATTCACGACTTTTGCTCTAATTGATAATCCTATACAGCTGCTGATGTAAAAGCATCTTATCTATATGGACTGTTTATTACTCCCGCGAGGGAGTAATGCATTCGATCGTGTCCGTGTGTGTGTGTGTGTGTGTGCGTGTGTGTGTTCGTGTGTTTGTGAACAAGATATCTGGAAAAGTTCTGAACGGATTTGGATGAAAGTTGGTGGGATGATTGCCCTTGGGATAAGGAAGAATTGATTAGTTTTTGGTGAAGCTCAGGATATTATTCCGGATCCAGGAATTTTTTGAAAGATTGTTTACCATTGGAAGATAGGGCTCATTTTTTTTAAACATTATCTTCTATATATTCTATATTTAACATTGTGATATGAAAATAGTTTTCATATTTGTTGTAAATGTAGTTTAAACTCGTGGTTATGCGTTAGAGTGGTGTATTTTGTTAGCAGCGTCGTCTTCAATGTTCATTTTTTTTCTTCTTCTAATAAAGACACATTCTGTCATTTTAAAACCACCAAAGTGTGTATTAGGCTTCCTCGTTTCATAAAATGTATCGTTTGATACGTATAATGCTTTAAAACTGTTTTTTTTACACCTCAGAAGAGATATCAACATTTACCTCAGCGAATGTCAATCGCGGTGTCAGTATTTGATGAACTTATAAAGACTTAGGTGAGTTATAAGTGTGACAAGCATGTGCACGGGATTCTTCCCAGAAGAATGAGTGGTCGCATTAGCTTGTACGACTTAAAATGAGCGAGTTTTGTTTTGACGTTTGGGCCAGTTTTACATGTCGTATCCCTAAGGAATGAAACGAACGTTTTCCTGTATTACAATTTTATTTGACGTCACCCATGCCTCAAAATACACTCACTTATATAGAATTGAACGCTGAATCCGAAAATGTAAGTGAAATTGCCTTGTTTTTTTTTTACATTATCTTCTATATATTCTAAATATATATCTGTGCAGTGTCTGTGTTGTCTTGTCTTGTGTTGTCACTGAACTACTCCCTCAAAGTTTTGTGAAATCGTACTATTCCAACTTGATCTGCGGGAGTATGCGCTCTACTGAGTGGCGTTCTAGTTTCATCTGATTTTATCCACTCGTACATAGACACACATTTTAAGGAGAGATTCTGCTCCATGTAAAATGTTTTGTGAACATGAATGTTGGAACTTCTGATGGCAAAACATTTATCCTCAGAAAAGAGGTATTGAAGCTTCATACAGAAGGATTTAAGTGACTGTAGTTACAACTATAAGACTGCTATCCCTTTACATTACTTTAACAGATAATCATTTCAAGGACAGACATCCCAAAATGACAAAGTTATTCTGTGAACATCTTTCTTTCATACTCAATGACTTTTCAGTCGTTTTTGTCTTTCATCGTTTTATTGGATGGAGTTAATAAGTCTTCTGCTGTCCTCCTTTAGGGCGACTTCATTCTTTGCTCACCAGTGTGCATGAAGTCTCTCCCATCCTGTAGGGCTGCCTCTAATTTTTGGCTTTTATCTCACTGCCAAGCACTTGCTTCATGAGAGCAAACTTGACTCACTGAGCAAGCTGAATATGGATCGTATCAAGAAAATAACTTACCTAGAGGCATCGCTAAAGCAATATGTTGTTTCTAGGTTTTACCAAATACAGTCCATTTAATTATAAGAACAATAATTAGTCTTAGCCTAAAACTAAATGCAAAATTGTGAATTTACTGCACCACGGTGTCAACACAAATTCGCATTCCGTTAGCATTTACATATCTCCTCGGGATGGAAAAGTCACACTCATTATAAAATCTGAATTGGCATGATTGTAGAAGATGGAAATTTGGTTTCCTTTGTGATAAGAAAGTCTTTTCCAGTTTGGAACAATCAGAAACATGAAATTGGATGATAAAATGAAACCGATGAAACACCAGAACATATCAAACAAAATTTAACGTTTATTCATCTTTTATAACTTACTGGTAACTGCATATCTCCCCCAAACCCTGCACCCGCCCCCAATGCCGCTAGCTTCGCCCCAGTGCCGCACCTGCCCACAGCTTCGCCCCAGCCCCCCTGGCTTCACCAAAACCCCACACCCTCTCAGATTCACCTAGCCCGACACACTCCCAGCTTCCCTCATCATCCTCTCCTCAACCTTTCCACAGTCCTGCACCCTACATGCAGCTCCTCCCCGTCCCTAACTGTTGGACCTCAACTTCCGAGGCCTCTTGTCCAACCGCTTGTTTCAAGAGATATCTCTCAATCCAGACTACTGCCGAAAAACCAAATATCATCTATTTAACAGAATCCTGCCTCACACATGATGTCCTTGATTCCTTAGTGTTGCCGTCTCTCCCTGGCTATTGCCTTCTGTGTATTAAAAGACCTGCACGTACTTCTCTTACACCTCCCAAACCCCAGGAGTACCTCTGGCTGTGACTTTCCCTCCACTCCCACCTTATGCATCTCTGTGTGTTGCACGGTCCTCCAGTGACGACTCCATCTCCATCTACATCTCTCTCAGACTACATGGACCAACTTTTAACCACTCATCCAAACTCTCTTCCTTATATCTGGTGATCTCAATATTGTCAGCATGCTGGGTGTTGGTACCTCTCTCACTAGCTATGGTACTTCTACAAAGGATTTTTGTGACTCCATGGGACTGACTCAATCCATGAACTTTCCTACCAGGATTTCTGTCAATGGCAGATCCTCCCTTCTGGACGTGGTTATGACACCTTCCCCAACAATGTATCTTGCTATTACTCTACTCCAATTGGTGCACCCGATCATGTGCTTGTGAAGGTTGTCATCTCTCTGGCCATTTAACGAGAACAACCTTAGTGCCGTTGAGTCTGGAAGTTCACTCAGGATAACTGGCAGGGACTTCAAACAGCCATTGCACTTCGGTACTGGTCTCCTATATCTACTGCCCCGGATATTACCCCAGCCTGGGAATTCTTCCACAGAAAACTGCTCTCCCTTATGCATACCTTCATCCCATATCGTCTTCAGTTGTCATACCCATCCTTCTGCTCAGGGTACACCGAATACTGCAGTGAGGCAGTTGCAGTGAAGCAAGTTGCATTCTCATCTTGGAAGGCAAATCCCACTGAAAGCAGCATTAGATCGTTCCACAAAGCCCACAACAAGTGTTTGTCCACTCTCAGGAGAGCAAGAAAACAACATCTGTCCAACCTCAAGATTGACCTTTAAAAGCTTATCTCCATCCTCCAAACCCTTGTGTCACCTTGTCAAGTCGGTCTCTGGTGTATGCTCCCCTCCATCCTTTCCCTCTCTTTCAATGGCACCATGCTTGCGAGAAGGCTGAATGCCTCATTCTGTGTTTGCATCCAAATAGTGTGTCCCCAACCCCCCACTCTATGTACCCATCCTTCCCAGTCATACCCAACTGCTTCTGGATTCTGTCTTTTGCACCTCAGAAGGTGGAGACGTTTCTGGCAACCCTTGACTCTGATTCTGCAACTGGACTCGACGTCATGAGCTCATGTCCCAAACTCCTGCTCTGCTGCTCTTACACTTCCTCCCTCTGCCATTTTCACCCTGGTATTTACCCTAGGTCATATTCCATCTACTTGGAAGACAGCCAACATCCCTGCATTACGTAAATCTACATATAGTTTTTGGCCCTATCTCCCAATGGTAAAGAATCACCTAAAAATATATATATTAACCAGATACGGATCCGGATCATCAGCAAAATCGAATCGTTTCTTCCTTGTCACACACACAACCTGTCTACCAAGTTTAGTCCAAATCCGCCCATAACTTTTTGAGATACCCTGCTCTTTGTTGGTTTTAGCCTGATCACTCAATGGTGAAGAATCACTTCAAAATTAAATAATTCTCATATCCGAATCCATATTCAGATCATCAGCAAAATCGAATCGAATCGTCCTTGTCACACACCCAACCTGTCTACCAAGTTTAGTCCAAATCCGCCCATAACTTTTTGAGATACCCTGCTCTTTGTTGGTTTTAGCCCGATCACTCAATGGTGAAGAATCACTTAAAAATTAAATAATTCTCATATCCGAATCCATATTCAGATCATTAGCAAAATCTAATCGTCCACGTCACACACCCAAACTGTCCACCAAGTTTAGTCCAAATCCGTCCACAACTTTTTGAGATATCCTGCTATGTATCGTTTTTGCTCCTATCTCCTAATGGTGAAGAATCATTTTAAATTTTTTACCAGCCGGATCCGAATCCGGATCTTCACCAAAATCTAATAATTTTGTCCTTGTCACATACGCTACCTCTCTGCCAAATTTCATCTGAATCCGTCCACAACTCTTTGAGATATCTTGTTCACAAACAGACAGACAGACAGACAGGGGTGAAAACATAACCTCCACCTACCTTTGGTGGCGGAGGTAATAAGGTGCAAAACCTGATCCCCTTAACTACAGACCAATTAGTTTACTTCTAAACATCAGCACAGTCATGGAATCCATCATCACTTTTGACATAAAATAATTCCTATTCTCCAATGACCTCATCTCAGATCATCAATTTGGATTCAGACCAGGGCCCATCTATCTACCTTGGACATGCTGCTTTGACTGTCCCAAAAATGGATGGACACCCTCAATGTCAGACATGAGATCAGGGCCGTCTCTCGCTCGACATATCTCTCAAGCTTTCGATACAGTCTGACATCCCATCTTGTTCTCCAAACTTTCTACCTATGGAATCCAAAGGCAACTCCATAACTGGATTACTGACCTCCTCCACTCTCTTAGCCAACGTGTGGCTCTCAACGGAATCCTTTCATCGCCTGTCGCTGTCAAGGCTGGAGTGCCCCAAGTCACCATCTTGTCCCATTCTTATTCCTAATATTCATAAGTGATCTCTTTGACTCTAAAATCCTCTTTATCTCTGTGCTGATGACTACTCCCTCTGAATTGACATCCCTCATCCTTAAGATAGACAGGCAGAAGCCTTGACAGACCTTAACAAAATCACAAATTGACTTGACGGACCTTGAAAAAAATCACAAACTCTCTTCAGACTTTGACAAAATATCAAACTGGTCTAATATTTGGAATATGTCTTTTCATCTTGAGAAATCCCACACACTCACTCTCTCTTTCTGAAAGGATCGTACCCAAACCCTCCTATCTACTTTCTTAACAACCCTCTTGAAGAAGTTCAGTCACTCAAAATTTTGGATCTCACTCTCAGCCATGATATTTCTTGGGCACACTACATTTCAAAGATGGCCTCCAAAGCTACATTTCAGAACCACATGGGCACACTACATTTCAAAGATGGCCTCCAAAGCGACATTTCAGAAACACATGGGCACGGTACATTTCAAAGATGGCCTCCAAAGCGACATTTCAGAACCACATAGGCACCACTACATTTCAAAGATGGCCTCCAAAGCGACATTTCAGAACCACATAGGCACCACTACATTTCAAAGATGGCCTCCAAAGCGACATTTCAGAACCACATAGGCACCACTACATTTCAAAGATGGCCTCCAAAGCGACATTTCAGAACCACATAGGCACCACTACATTTCAAAGATGGCCTCCAAAGCGACATTTCAGAACCACATAGGCACCACTACATTTCAAAGATGGCCTCCAAAGCGACATTTCAGAAACACATGGGCACCACTACATTTCAAAGATGGCCTCCAAAGCGACATTTCAGAACCACTTGGGCACACTACATTTCAAAGATGGCCTCCAAAGCGACATTTCAGAACCACATAGGCACCACTACATTTCAAAGATGGCCTCCAAAGCGACATTTCAGAACCACTTGGGCACACTACATTTCAAAGATGGCCTCCAAAGCGACATTTCAGAACCACATAGGCACCACTACATTTCAAAGATGGCCTCCAAAGCGACATTTCAGAACCACATAGGCACCACTACATTTCAAAGATGGCCTCCAAAGCAACATTTCAGAACCACTTGGGCACACTCCATTTCAAAGATGGCCTCCAAAGCGACACTTCAGAACCACATGGGCAAACCACATTGCAAAACTGGGCATCCCCCATCATGCAAAGTCCCACCTTGGTACACCTGAACTCCTATCCACCTACTAAGCTTTCATCCACTGCTAGATGTAATACTGCTCTCCCTTCCGGGCTGGCTTCCCTTCCTCACACCTTTCTTGATCATTGTAATCTCCCGTGATGAAGCTGAGTCTAGGGGCCTATTACCTTGTCATCACCGACAGGTCGGTGGTCTCTCTGTCTTCTCATGCCTCCTTTCCGCTCTTCCGCCCTCTGCCTTCTCAGGGAGCATGCGGTCCACCATTTCTACTCCTGCTAATCTCCCCACCCCAAATTTTTCTTCTGTATCCATCTTATCCAGCACCTGCATTCTCTCCTACCCTCACCATCACCCACGCATCCCTGGTTGTCCGTCTCCATTGATGTCCTTCCTTGGCCCTGCTGTTGACATTTCCCCCCTTCTCTTTCTACTGTTCCTTGTGTTATGTTGCATCCTGATCCATTTTGTGTTTGAGAATCCAATGACAACTCGTGCAGCAGGTGCTCATATGTTGCACGTCCCAACTGCATATCACATTTGAAATTAAAGCAGCTGTTGTGTTTCAGTTTTTGTTAAAGCAGCTGTTGTGTTTCAGTTTTTGTTGTGGCCTCTCAGTCACAGAAAGGCAACCGTAATATATATTAGCTCTGCACAGCAGGGTATGGCACAAGCTCCCTTTTCACATAATCTCTCTCAGTAATTGGGATAAAAACTCCCATGTGCAAGTCTGATGATTAATTGACAAACACGAACAACATTTCTTGAATTTGAAGGGTCTTTGCACATGAAGCTTCAAACAACGCGTCATATTTCCCCTGTAGCCTTCAATGTTAAAAACAAAATATACTGCTATTCAGTATCAGGGTTTTCAAAATATTGTTATGTCGGTGGGGTAGCAATATGTAGAGCCAGATAGATCTGTGTAGGTAGGTATTCGTCTGTCGCGGTAAGGAATCTACCATGTAATAAGTTTAATGTGTTGGCGTTTTGTCAGTTAAGAGTATACCTGTGAGCATACCAGGATGTTCGAGTGATAAGTAGCGTAGGGATTAAAGAGTAGCGCCCCTGTGTGTCACACCTGGTAGCTAAACCTTTGTCCCTTATGGCAATGCACACCAACATAGACATGTAGTTAGGTCCCTAGTGCAACACTAAATAATTCCCTTCCCTGACATGACTGTGAAAGACGAACAGGCAAGGAAACCATGCCGGGGCACTGCCGATGATGGCCGCCGCCATTACACCTCCGACAGGACTAGCCACATCGAGTGCCACGCGCTATGACCATGGAACAGGGAACGAGTGTTGGGGTGGCGTGGTAGGCATGAACCTCCAGCCAACAAGTCGGTGGAGGGCACTGATTGGGAGGCGCGCCAGGGCTGACGTCACCACCGCGGGAAGGTTATTTAAGGGAGCGCCGAACGCCATTTTTGCCCTTGCGTCTCTTGCGGTTCGTGCTCTTGAGTCTCTTGCGTCTGGCTCTCTTGTCTCTCTTGCGGCTCTTGCGGTTCGTGCTCTTATTTGCGCAGCTAGCCCTTTTTGGACATCCGGCGCTTCGTCTTGTGCAGCCCGAGTTCAGTTGAGTCATAGCCCAAGTGGAGTTCGCTTGCTTCTTGCACGTTTGCTTCGGGAGGGCTGACTGGGACGTGGCAGGCCGATCGTGTGTGAAGATCGACCTCGCTTGGAGCCGCTAGCCTGCGTTGGACGCGCGGTGCTTTTCCTTCTGTGGGACCTCGTGGTGCTTTGAGTGGTGCTTGTGCTTGGAGCGGTGCTCGGTGATGTGGTGCTGAAGCGAGGGACCTTGCGGGTACATCGGGGCCGAACTGAGCCGTGTTGGACGGCGGACAAGACAAGACGAGGGACAGATAAGGCCGCACGCACCATTTTACACACCACGACGAGACAATTCTTTTCGTAATTCATCCTCCTTTGTTCGTTTCTGAGTCCGGTGTGTGGGATCCCAATTTAGTTACATTATTTGATTATCATCACGTTTTCCTGTCCCTGCGTTTTATTTCAATAAACCCTTGTATTATTTTATATTCCCTGTCAAACCTGTGCCCATGTCGAGTTAATTTCCCTGCAGGATCGAAGCTACGTCGGTTCGTTGAAGGTAAGCGCTTGCGCAGCCTTCCATTTTCCTTCTTCCTCCCGCGTTTGATAGTCAAATCCGTGTTTGTTCGTCGCCTCGAATAAATCCGTTTAGGCCTATCCACGGTCTCTGGTGTTAACCGGAGTCACACGACAATATATTCAAATATACTACTTGTTTTAAAGTCATGGATGGAAATCTGATTGCTTTTTTATTTTTTACGGCGTAGCCCATCGGGAAGAGCCGTCTAGAACAGTGTTTGTCCATCTGTATGTATGTACATATGTATTATGTATGTATGAATGTATGTCCCCTCAAACGTATACCAATCAGAGCTGAGAGCCTGGTCACATGACAGGGCGATGTGATTACGTCTGACGACATTACGACGGCTGACTATACCAACCGACATTTGAATTTACAATTATATCCACTCACTATGGGAGTGGCAGGAAGGGTCATTCATCTTTGAGGTATATAGATTACAGTCGATCTATGGTCGGGTCTCAAGAACATTGGATGTGTGTTCATTTACCAAGGTTCTTATGGAGAGATCGTCAAGTGGTGTAAGCATTCGAACAAGCACTCCATTCAAAACCGTTAAGGAACGGCTGGCTTGGCAAGCGCTAGCTAGCTGCTTGGTGAATGAGCACACCTCCAACCCTTGTGGGGTATAATCTAGATTACAGTAGATCTTCACTCGGTTCTGGAAGTAAAACTTACCTCATGGATGTCGAGATTCCTCCCAATTTTTTTGTTTAATGTTATAAACAGCATTAGCGATTGTTAAAAAAGACAATAATGTGTGTTTGTGGTTTATAATACTTTACAAGCCCGGCTACGCCGCTGTTAGACTTTTGGTCTTGTTTTTATATACAAGATTGAGGCTCATGTGAGAGCTAGCACATTTAAGACACATTAGCACATAAAACACAAAAAACATAAACGGACACATAGAACATATAAGAGAGACAAGATGGGGAGAGAGAGGGAAGCACACAAGCACAACAGTAGAGAACCGGAACATCGGGAGATCTGAGGAAGGCAGTGGGCTTGGGGGCGGGGGCAAGGGGGTGGTAGAGAAGGGGTGCACGGTATCTATCTATAATTCCAGTAATCTCTGTGTGTATGTGTGTGTGTATGTGTGTGTGTCTGTGTGTCTGTGTGTCGTTTGTCTGTGACCGCTGTTTCTCGACAACCACGGGTCCGATATACTTGAAACTTGCCAGGTATATTGCTGGGGACCCGAGGATGTGCCTTTTCAAGGTTTCATATTAATCGGAGAAGTAGTTACCGAGCTATGGCGATTTATTTACCAAACTCCGCAAGCCATTCGCTTTGGCTTTGCGAATGGACCAAACCATTTCATGTAAATAGAGGGGGGGGGATTGTCACCGTACTCGCAAGCCGTTCGCTTTGGCTTTGCGAATGGACCAAACCATTTCATGTAAATAGAGGGGGGGGGGATTGTCGCCGTACTCGCAAGCCGTTCGCTTTGGCTTTGCGAATGGACCAAACCATTTCATGTAAATAGAGGGGGGGGATATAATTTTAGATATATATATAGTACGGGCATGCCCTAGTAAAACAAATTGACACTACTAGGAATTTCAGGAATGAAGTCGGGGATTGAAACAGGTGGATTTGGGGTGTATTAACGGGGATAGAAAAGATCAAGGTTTTGCATGGGGGAAGATAAGAGTGAACAGCTGTTTTAAAGACCTGTAGGGAGGAGAGGGATTGAAGAGAGTGAGGGAGTTTGTTTCAGAGGCGGGAGAAAAGAGGAATGAAAGAGTGAAGGTGAGCAGAGAGTCTTGATTTTGGCAGTTTAACCATAAGAGGGTTGCAGGCAGATCTTGTGCGACCTGTAGGAATATTTGGGGGGCAGAGCACAGATAGAGCTGGGGGAGCTAGGCCGGAGAGGAGTCGGTAGAAGACAGAAAGACCACCAACCTGCCTGCGGTGAGTAAGTGAAAGGCCCTCAGAGTTAGCTTTATCGTGGGAGATTCCAATGATTCTGAAAGCTTTGGTTTCTACAGCGTGAAGCTGAGCTAGGTATGAGGCAGGAGCACCAGCCCAGAGGGGAGAGCAGTATTCCATCAAGCTGCGGATGAAAGCTTTTTATGTGGTGAGGAGCTCAGAAGTGCACAGAAAGGACTTCGCACGATGGAGGATGCCCAGTCGGCGACTGGCTTTTGAGGCCAGCTTGGAAATGTGGTTTTCCCAGGAAAGATCATGGCTGATAGTGAGGCGTGACAGAACTTCTTCCACAGGATTGTTGACAAAGTAGATGGGAGGGTTGTCCAGACAGTCTTTTTGGAGAGACATAGTGCTTCACTCAATTATCTCTGCTTCCTCATTCAAACCTATTTTCTGCAGGAACATTAGATTCAATTTGGTGGTTCATGATCATAATATAAATAATAATACTACTAATAAGAATTGAAATAGGACCGCAGGTCCTGAAGCTCACCTGGATCAGCAGCAACAGTCACTGTAACCCCCCACCATCACCCTCATACCTTAATTTTTTTTAAATGCTGTGAACAAACTTTGGTACATGGGCGATGAAAGTTGTCATCAAGTTTCATTGAAATTATGTGTGTAGTTTTGCAACAGAGAGCAAATATCTATTTTGGGGGGTGGGGTAGGGAGGGGTAAAAAACACCTTCTCTAGTTCCCCTTATTGAGCCCAGACTTTGATGCGGTAATACCCGCCATTAGGCATCACATATGAAGGTTGTAGCCAAGTTTCATCGACATCGTGTGTTTGGTTCAAGTGATAATGACTGAAGTGTTTACAGACTCACAGACCTATCCACTAACACTGCTCGATCGCATAAGTTCGGTCGGTCGGTTGATTGGTCGGTCGGTCTGTTGGTCGGTCGGTCGGTTGATTGGTCGGTCGGTCTGTTGGTCGGTCGGTCGGTTGATTGGTCGGTCGGTCTGTTGGTTGGTCGGTCGGTTGATTGGTCAGTCGGTTGGTCGGTCGGTTGATTGGTCAGTCGGTTGGTCGGTCAGTTGATTGGTCGGTCGGTCGGTCGGTTGATTGATCCATCAGTTGGTTGGTCGGTCGGTTGATTGGTCCATCAGTCGGTTGGTCGGTCGGTTGTTTGGTCAGTCGGTTGGTCGGTCGGTTGATTGGTCGGTCGGTCGGTTGATTGGTCCATCAGTTGGTTGTTCGGTTTATTGGTCGCTCGGTCGGGTCACAGATCTGACCTGACATGAAGAAAAAGTAATAATACTATATAATAATACTATGTCTGTGTATCTGACGATTTTCTCTTAAGCTGGTTTTCCTCTTAAATTAAAACCCATTTCATTATAAAGATCTTTGTCCGAGGAGTTCCAGTTATATATCATCTTTTTCCATTACGAATGACCATTATATGAGTTTTTATCATTTAACTTCCTTAACCGCTATTTTTGACGGAATCTGAATAATCGCCAGATGACGGGATCTCGCGAGATTGTGCATTACACGTGTTTTTATTTATTTAATTTAAACATTGTGCTTATCAAACAAAACAGGAATGCTGTTAACAACAGGAAGAAAGAGAGGAGACATTGAAAATTTAACATTCTGTTCTTATTTACTTTTAACGTTGTTCATAACGAACGGGAACAGAGATAATGTAGAAACAGCGCAGACATGTTTTAATCATTCATGTATTCACCTTCATGCTCCTGCCCTTTCTTCCCTCCAGTTCTTCAAGACAGCTGTTCACCTCAATCTCAGATCATCACCAATCCCAAACCATGATTTTTCTACCCTGTTAATCCCTCTAACCCACTCCAATCTCTTCTCCTTCCAAATTTTCAGTTTCCCTCCTGAGAGCTTCCCTCTGTATCCATCTTGTCCACCCCATGCATCCTCTCCTGCCCCCCATTACTCCCACACCCATTGTTTTTCCAAGTCTCCCCCTATCTTGGTCTTCCTGTCTGATTTTGGTGTTTTCCCCCTCTCTCTCCTGTACCTTTTGTCCTGTTGCATCCTGATATGTTCAGTGTACTAGTTCTAGCTCTTCCACGAGCCTCGACTACGTATACAAAAAAACCTTTACAGACTAACAGAAGGTCAAATGGGAACAGTCAGACAAAAATACTGTTATAGATCGCGGTTTGGATGTTATAGACCGAGCGGTGGTTTAAAACCGCGACCTAACAAACTCACCCGATTCCACCCGAACGTTGGTTGTATCGCACCCTAGCTGCTCAATGAGGGAAAAGACAAAAGCGACGCAATGCAAGAGGAAAACGGAGACAAAAAAAAGGTTTGAAATACTACCACATTTATTCCTACTATTTACACACAAGCAACAAAAAGCAATTCAGTTTATTTACAAGTACAAGACGCAGGTGACACAGTGCAAATTTAGCTTATCTACAGACTTAACTTATTACCCAGGACAGAACAAACAAAGACGACTCACACGGGGAATGCCAGGGATGGCAGAAGGTGGATGGCTGGCGGGAGAGGAAAGGTCCAAGGGGGGGTCTTGCAGCACAACCGGCGCGTTCAGCAGCCGCCGTTCCGTTTCGGCCCTGCTCCGAACCGCCGTTCAGGCCCCCTTTGGCGGTGGGGTGGCGCGGCTGCGGCGGCCTCCGTCCGCTGCGTTCCCAGGACTTGTCTCACTGGTCTGGTCCCTCAACCCTCAACTCTTTCTTGCTTCTCTCACTTCTCACCACCGACTCCTCTCTCTGGCAACCGACTGTGACCAACTCCTTGCAACCAACTCCTCCTCTCTTCACAACCCTTCTTTTTCCAACCCAGAGTGCATCTCTCTTTCTTCTTCTTCTCTTCCACTTCCGGTTGCGCCCTTTTATAGCGCCCCCAGCGATCACGCCCCCGGCGCTTTGGACACGCCCATCGGGGCGCTCACCTCGGCCCTGGCTGGTCGCACGACCCTCGGGCTCCGCCCCGGACGACGACGGGCGGGCGCGCCCCTCCCCTCCTCTGACGAGGTGGAGACACGCCTTTCTTCTCCGACCCGAGCCTCGTGGTCAATGGTGGTTATTGGAGGTTTTGGAGGGGATGGAAAGGGAGATTTTTGGGGATGGGAAGGAAAGGGGGTCTATTCTCTTTCACTGGTGCAATGGAGTACTTTTAATTAATGGGAGACACAGCCTTATCCTAAAACACAGAATAAGAGATAACTATCAAAAGAAAAGATATATCGTGTCCTGCATGTATGTTTTTTATGGACTAACTACGGGAACACCCTTTGACCTTTATACAACCACAACGGAGGGAGGAGGGGTGATATTTTACAACAACCTTTTACAACAACCTTTTACAACATTTTACCACCACCACAAAATAAAAAAAAACATTCTCATATTCACAACACTGCACCCTCCTCCCCTTAGGCACGTCCCGGGCCTATTACTTTTACCTTAGTGTGGCATGTAGGTGTAGTTCCCTCTACTTTTAACCTGACCCTGAGTGTGACAGTTTTAAAACATAAATAAATGTGTCCCGCTGCTCCATTGCACCCTGCCTAACAGACTTACGCCCACAGTTAACCGAATTGCGGAATGGTCTTCAAACTATACAATGACGGTGGGGAGCATTATTTACACTGACGCTAATTTTATTTACAAAACTAACCCAGGACCTGTAATTGTTCTTTCTGGGGGAGGACAGTCGGCTCTGCATCAATGCACCATTAAAGCACCCAAAAACGCACCAATACACACCCAAGCACCAATCGGTGCAGTCCCCATTGTTCAATGAATAAAATAAAACCAACAAACCCAACCCTGCAGGTGTCTCTTGCTCTTCGGCTCCCTCTGCTGGTTATCATTATTTCTTCCAGTTGTTGTCATTTTCTTTGCTTTGCTTACTGGCGGCCTATTTTCAATAAAACTTGCACCCAATGTGTCCTTTTTATTTATTTATGGCCCACCAGGCCGACTATGTGTATGGTTCACCTGTGGGGCATTGGTGCCCTGTGGCCAAGGTCCGCCAGCAAGATTTCGGGCCCTCATGGCCGGTTCCAGCAGAGGGGCCATGCCCCAACCCATGGGGTCCATAAGTGGTGCTCGGCCACTGACATGTGGTCCATAATGTGGTGCATCGATGCAGACAGCTGGTTCTGGGAATTTCGGGCGCACAATGGCCGACCCACGCACGCTCCCCTCGGCGCCCAACGGCGCTCAGGTCCTCATGTGGGAGACAAAAAAAAGGGGGGGGGGGACAAGACAGATGAGCGAGGGGTAAGGTCTCAAGGGTACACATCAAAAAGGCAATGCAAGGCGAAATGCGTACGGAGGGCGAAGTGAGAAAGCTCGTCCCTACCGTACGTCACCCCCCTGTTACCTAGCCCACCCTTGCCCTTACCCCATATGTACAAAACCTACACATTACCAAATTCGTCACTACTGTCACGTCTTCCCCATATTTCCCCTATATCAAATTCGTCTCCACAATCCCTCTACTTCAAAAATTTGCCATCATCAATTCATCATCAATCCTCATAAGGAGGCAGAGATGGAACATCAAAGCACAATGTCACACCCACGTCATGATGCGTCTCACAATCCAAACATTTGCATCATAAAAAATAATCAAAACATGGCATGGTGTGGAGTACCTGTCACCTCAGGTGAGTGGATGCAGATGGTGCGAGGAGATCCTTCATCCTAACTATTTCCTAAATGACTTTAACACACTTTACACTACCCGGGGTCTTTCTCCTGCCAAACCATTGGCCCTCTTACACTATGGGTTCTAAAAAACCAATTCCCATTGGCCAAACTGTGGTGCTCTTCAATTTGGGGTCTCACTCCCCCGATTCATCTCCCGGTGCCCTCGCACAATTTCTGGGCTGCGACGTGTACCTCTCCCAACAGGTCTACCCACCTGCACACCTCCACCACTGTAGTTGCCACCCGAGCTTACCTAGCTCCTCACCCTAACCTAACTAACTGGGGACAGCCCCTCTCCTGGCTCTGTCACCCCATGGTGCCCTCTGGCACTGGGCTACCCGGGTCCGTCCTCCGGATCCTCGGGCCCCATCCACAACAACTACTACCGGCTCCCAGAGCCCACCTGCGGCCTCACCTGGCCGACATCCTTACAGTGGTGGAGTGCCCAAACCAACTACACACACTAACAGGCTACACGCCCAGCCATTTCCACAACACTAATGCACCCATCCAAACATCATTCTTCCAACCGCACCACAGATGCCAATATCCAACCACAATTTACCTGTACCCTCTACCTAACTCTTACACTACCCGCCCCGGGTATCCGTGATGGGCGGTCCACTCTTCCCCCATTCACACCTTCGCACCATCCACTCCACTCCACAATTTCCACCATACCCACTCCACGACCATCCATTCCAATACTCCATACCATTTATTCCATACACCTGTCTTTCATTCACCTGTCGTTGCACACCTGTGCAATCCTACCTGGTGCCACCTGCACCCTCCTCCTCTTCCTGGACCAGTTGGCCAACACAACACACATCACCATCACTCACTCATACACTGCTCCACACACCTGTTCAGTTGCACACCTGTGCAATCACACCTGTTCCATTCTCACCTGTTCAATCCTCACACACACGGCATCATCTCAGCTAACTACTCCCCTCTGAAACTTGCGCTTCCCAGTCGTCCCTTTAAACTATTGCGCTCCCACGTCATTATCATCCACACTAATCTACCTGCGTCCCCACTACAGGTATCAGTCACTAACTAAACTTAACGTCACCTAATGTCATCTTCGCTAGGGCCCTATCAATATAACCTAACCCACCCGGGCTAGTTTTCACTGCCATACACCCCATAAACTATAGCTCCTTTGCCCCCACCTGTGAGGGATGGTGGATTTGCCATCCCACCACATCGGGGGTCCCTCACTACCAATTTCGCTCGTCCAAATTCAACCAATTCAAAAATTTTCCATTTACTGCCAATTCTATTCACTTTTCTAAATTTCGGATCAAATCACTATCACTATCACAGTCCGTCTACTTATTACATCCTCTCGGTGCGCCAATTCACATCTACAGCCCGGCTTCGTACAGCCGAGCAATGAACGCGGGTCGTTTTGTGCCAGCGGCTGGATACGTCCCGCATTCGGGGCAGGGACGGGGGCTTACCCGGGCCGAGATCCCACGCACCACTTCGGCGTGGAGCCATCCAATGTCCCGATCTCGACCTGCCGGCACGTCTCAATAGAAAGTGGTCGCCATGACGACCCTTCCTATCGAGCTGCCCGCTCCGCCTAGTGGAGCCCGGACGCGGCCGTTCCACGCGAGGCCCAGCGTGGATCGCGCACGGCGGTTCTTTCGAAACCGCCGTGGTTCGGATCCCCGCTGGTTCTCGCGGCACGCGAAGCCCGGCACGCACCGAGGGCCTGATTCGGCTATAAGTCGTTCTAAACTCTACCCCGTCTAACGTCGATGCTTCACCTGGACGCTTACACCCCGCAGCCCGTTCCTTGCTCACACATCCAGCTGTGCCCATGCTCCTCGTACCTTTCCTTACACACCCAGGTACACCCATTCCACTCACAGCCTTGGTCACACACCTGACCACCGAACACTTTGGCACACACTCGTTGCTCGCACACCTCACCAATACACCGCTTCGCGCCCCCTCCTCGGTCACCTCCTCTGTGACAATCACAGGTGTACCCTCATTCGCACACCCAACCACGTGCCTCACCACCAACTCCAGCGTGCATTCCCACTCACGCTCTACCATTCCAAGTGTGCATCCTCGCTCACCTGTCACAACCAACTCACGCTCCATTTCACTCTCACTACTCTCACCTCCATTCCTGACCGCGCACTCACTCTTACTTTCGACGGCACACTCTTTCCTCATGCACCTGTCCGTTACACACCTTTCTCGCGCACACTCTCCCGTTACACCCTCTGTAACACTCACCACAGACGTACACTTTCTCGTTACATCCTCTGTAACACTCACCACAGGTGTACACTCTCTCGTTACTTCCTCCGTAACACTCACCACAGGTGTACACTCTCTCGTTACTTCCTCCGTAACACTCACCACAGGTGTACACTCTCTCGTTACTTCCTCCGTAACACTCACCACACCGCGCTTCCATGTACCCCCTCGCACACGCGCTCCGACCGGCTCACTCCTGACGGCACACTCACTCCTCGGCGTGCACTTTTTCCTCACACACCCCATGGTCGGACATTCTCGCACACCTCTTTTTTCGCACACCTGTCCTGTCACACACTTCACCAACGGCCTTTCACGAACACCCGGATCCAAACCAATCCCCAAGCCGACTGAATCTCCCCTCACATCATGTACATTGCCACTCACCTCCGTACCTCGTCGCACCTCCTCTGCCACCTGCAAACTTTTTATTTGGTTAGTGAGCACCGCATCATGATTTGAACACAGACCTTGTACATATTCCATGACTTCCTCCTTTATCTCCCTCTTAGCTTCCCTCCGTCTCTTCTTAATTTCACTCACCCCTTCTTCCACCTCCTCTAATTTTTCCTTTACCTCCTTCAGCTCCCGGTGCGCCCCCTCGATTTCTTCCTCCATCGCTACTTTAACCGTTTCTATGTGCGTCCTTACCTCCCGGTCCTTCGTCTCCATTACTTCTGTCACCTCCTCCAACCTCTTCGTCAATCCCTCATGTACCATTTGACATTCCTTTTGTGTCGCTATTAATTCATTTTTTATGTCCTTTTGTGTTGCTTTTAAACCCCCGATGATTGCTGTGTTCTTTTCCACTTGGTCCGCTAGTTCCTTTTGTCCCACTGTCAGCTGTTCTACTCCTTTCGTCAGATCTTCTATTCCCCCTTGTAACTTTGCCGTATTATTTCTCACCTCTTTCTCTATACGCTTTTCGCCTCGCTTTACCTCCTCGCGTAGCCCCGAGACCTCCTCACTCACCCCTCGTCGTATTTCCTCCATCTGGTTCCCCATCTGTTCGATTTCCCGGGCGGATTGTTCCCCTATTTCCCGCAATTTGTCCTCCATCCTATTTTCTAACCCCATTAACCCATTTTTCACCCCATCTGATTCTCCTGGGCAGCCATTCTATTTTCCACCCCCGTTAACCCATTTCTCACCTCTTTTATCCCGTTGTCTAACCCCTCAAAATTATTGTCTAACTTCTCACCGGTACCCCTCGCTTCGTCCCTCATTACCCCCATTTGGCCCTCCAATCGCTCACCCTGAGCATCCATCCGGTTCCCCATTACCCCCAATTGCTCACTCTGAGCATCCATCCGGTTCCCCATTACCCCCAATTGCTCACTCTGAGCATCCATCCGGCCCTCCAATCGCTCACTATTCTGGGCCATAAGGGCCTTCATTTGTATAAAAAAAAGGTTCAAATCCATTGGCATCTCCGGTTCGACTACCGCGACCATGGGCGTGGCTAAAAGTGGCGCCGCTGTAATCACGTGCGCTAGAGCGCCATTTTGTGCACCTGAAATTCCCGCAACCACATTGCCATTTTCCTCCTCCCTTTCTTCCCCGAAGTCCTGGGTTACTTCTAACCCCTCTATCTCTCCCACCGGCATCCCGTCGCCTTGGACAGCCATGGCGCGATTTCAAAATTCGGGCTCTTCCTTTAAAACAAAACAAATTTCGTACTTTATAATTTTGAGCGCGTGAAGCGCGCTCCGGGTCGATCTCACTCCCCGACACCAATTGTTATAGATCGCGGTTTGGATGTTATAGACCGAGCGGTGGTTTAAAACCGCGACCTAACAAACTCACCCGATTCCACCCGAACGTTGGTTGTATCGCACCCTAGCTGCTCAATGAGGGAAAAGACAAAAGCGACGCAATGCAAGAGGAAAACGGAGACAAAAAAAAGGTTTGAAATACTACCACATTTATTCCTACTATTTACA
Source organism: Myxine glutinosa (assembly GCF_964187855.1). Lineage (NCBI taxonomy): Eukaryota > Metazoa > Chordata > Myxini > Myxiniformes > Myxinidae > Myxine > Myxine glutinosa. The sequence goes on from NC_136270.1 coordinate 106,747,672, forward strand.
CACAAGCAACAAAAAGCAATTCAGTTTATTTACAAGTACAAGACGCAGGTGACACAGTGCAAATTTAGCTTATCTACAGACTTAACTTATTACCCAGGACAGAACAAACAAAGACGACTCACACGGGGAATGCCAGGGATGGCAGAAGGTGGATGGCTGGCGGGAGAGGAAAGGTCCAAGGGGGGGTCTTGCAGCACAACCGGCGCATTCAGCAGCCGCCGTTCCGTTTCGGCCCTGCTCCGAACCGCCGTTCAGGCCCCCTTTGGCGGTGGGGTGGCGCGGCTGCGGCGGCCTCCGTCCGCTGCGTTCCCAGGACTTGTCTCACTGGTCTGGTCCCTCAACCCTCAACTCTTTCTTGCTTCTCTCACTTCTCACCACCGACTCCTCTCTCTGGCAACCGACTGTGACCAACTCCTTGCAACCAACTCCTCCTCTCTTCACAACCCTTCTTTTTCCAACCCAGAGTGCATCTCTCTTTCTTCTTCTTCTCTTCCACTTCCGGTTGCGCCCTTTTATAGCGCCCCCAGCGATCACGCCCCCGGCGCTTTGGACACGCCCATCGGGGCGCTCACCTCGGCCCTGGCTGGTCGCACGACCCTCGGGCTCCGCCCCGGACGACGACGGGCGGGCGCGCCCCTCCCCTCCTCTGACGAGGTGGAGACACGCCTTTCTTCTCCGACCCGAGCCTCGTGGTCAATGGTGGTTATTGGAGGTTTTGGAGGGGATGGAAAGGGAGATTTTTGGGGATGGGAAGGAAAGGGGGTCTATTCTCTTTCACTGGTGCAATGGAGTACTTTTAATTAATGGGAGACACAGCCTTATCCTAAAACACAGAATAAGAGATAACTATCAAAAGAAAAGATATATCGTGTCCTGCATGTATGTTTTTTATGGACTAACTACGGGAACGCCCTTTGACCTTTATACAACCACAACGGAGGGAGGAGGGGTGATATTTTACAACAACCTTTTACAACAACCTTTTACAACATTTTACCACCACCACAAAATAAAAAAAACCATTCTCATATTCACAACAATACGCAGACACCATAGCTGGCACAGAAGAAGAAAAAGAAGAAGAAGAAATATGGGAGCAGTGAGCTGGAGCAGATTCGGTGGTTATTGCAGATATCATGAGGCAATCTTAAAAGACTGGTGGAAATAAAATAGATAGCTTCTATATAATTATTGAGTTGTGAAGACTTTTTTATTGGGAAGTTCATAAATGAGACATCAAAAGAAGCATTAAATTAAAGCAATGTGCTGCAAATTGTAATTATGTTTGTTTATTAAATGTAAAGCATTGATGTGCTTGTCTTTTATGAAATGCATGAAATATCTTACAGCGTACTATTCAGAGTCGCTGTACAAATATAATAAGGTTTCAAACGAAAAAGAACTGATGGGTCAAATATTTATCTTTACAATTTTCCCATGAAATGACATTTGCTGATGTTTCAGAAACATATTTGTCCTGATGTTGGCCCAGTTTTTCATCATTTCTGTCTTTCTGTCTTTCTTTTTAGTAGTGTTTTTTTCCCATCCGAAAACGACCCAAAATCTACCATTATTTTTTCTGTTGTGAAATGAGCAGCCAGCGGTGTATTTGGTGGTGTTTAGGGCAATATAGACATATTTTGTATTTTCTTTTCTGGAACATTCAGTGTTCTATGAGTAAGATACTCACAATCGTCCTTGACACACCGACAACAAAGAATAAGTAAATGTATTTTTAAGATAAATTATATATTAATATATTTTTGTACAAATAGCGTGGTGTTGGCTTAGCGGTTAGGGTGCCGGCTTGGGATCCTAGGATCCTGGGTTCGAATCCCGGTCAATTGCTGAATTAACGCCAGCGGGGTTGACTCAGCCTGTCAGCCCTTCCTGCCATCAACTTGACTCCGAGGTCGGCAAATTGAGTACCAGCTTACTGGTAATTCCCTGTGTGTCGCAAGAGGCGAATAACAGGGTTGATGGCAGGAAGGGCATCTGGCCATAAAACATTGCTTCGGTGCCTGAAAAAGGCCAACCCCTGCTCTGCAGGGAAAAATGGCCTCTAAAGGTGGTCTCATTTTTTTTTTACAAATAGTTTAAACATATTTATGTAGAATAAGACATGAGCACCATTGCTTACTGTACCTAGTTCATAAAACCTCTTGAATGCCTCTTATACATTCGATGTGAAACTTCTTCGGATAAAACTTCATTAAAAACTTCATCAAAAAACTGGGTTAAACTTCTTCTTCTTCTTCTTCTTCTTCGGACAGGATAAGTATCGAACTGAAAGCAGTGATAAAATAAATAAATAAAATAATAAATAAGTGCAGCACTTCTAAGTGTGAACCATCAAGATGAAGAAAACAATACCTGCTTTAAAATATCGATTGTTGTACATAAGACAAATTGTTCATTTTCTTTTTCAGTTACAATGAAGCCAACTTGGTACTAAAGTACGATGCAAGCTTGCATCGTCTGGTGAACCTGGCAGTCGACCACATCGATTCTCCGTACTATGCATTGCGAGACGAGCACGGCAGTTCCATTGGAGTCGCCGCTTGTGACATTGATGGTGATGGCTGGGAAGAGATATATTTCCTCAACACCAACAATGCATTCTCAGGTAGTGTATCCGAAGTGCACTCGGTGTGAATTAAAATGCTGCCCGGTCCAAGAGTGCTGCTGGTGATGCCTGCATGATGCAAATCCAGCAATGCATGAGATTTTGTATAAAAATCAATTGCTAGTGACAAATTGGCTGTACTATTTCGATTATCAAAGATTATCACTGATTTTCATATTATTTTTGCAAAATTGTTTTACTGTCATTGATTCAATCAACTTGCTTCGTGACATTCAAGCACAGGCGGGTTATCGCTGGCTGGCCAGGACTGGTGTTTCACTGGGGGCGGCACGAATCTGGATTTTGTTCAGGGTGCCAGCAATAACTCAGCTGCTCTTCACCAGCTGTGTTTTTGTGAAGTCAGGTCTGGTGTTGTCTGAAGTGTCTCTCTTCATGTGTGCACATGATTTGTGTGACAGCTCTTCGATAAGCCTTATATCCTGTTTTTTTGTTTTTTTTAATGTATCTTTGAAAATGGAAAAAAACAACAAAAAACAAACAAACAAGCAAGTTAATTGCTATTAAAGTTTTGGCTTTATCCACAAGTTTATATATTCGAAAATATTTCATCAATTCTGAGAGTGTTGAAAAAAAAAAAACATCCCCGTGTCCAAACAGAAATGATTTAGAAAGATGAATATCCATACATGTCCACAGTAAAAAATATCTCACCAACATGAATGATTTACTTCATAGTGACAACTAGATGGCAAATGTAATTTTGACATGAAAATTGGAAAAGATCAAAAAGATGGTCATGATCCGAGATGAAGCAGGAAGCAAAAGCGATGCACATCGTCATGATGATGTGCTTTTCCGAAACTAGGCACCTACAGCATAAAACTATTTTGCATGAGTGTGGATAAAGTTAAACTGCTGCGCTTTATTTTTTTCTTTTTTTCTTTAAAGTCTTCAGTGGCTATTCTTCGGCTTCCCAGGGTTTCTTTATTTCCTTACGATGCATATAATATTATTTCTCCTTTACAAAAATGCTATTGAAATCTGCCTAAAAAGTGAAACTGCTGTTGTGAGCACTACCTTTGCAGCAAAGTATGATTTTACATATATATATATACATATATATATATATATTTATATATATATATATATATATATATATATATATATATATATATATCTCAAATGGATCCATTTTGAGTTCTCCAACCTTTAATGAGCAAACAAACAACTGCTTGTAGCGGTTACCGCTGGATGCACACAATCACCTTGCACCGGCCAGAACACGGCCAGACGCGCCTCTCCCGGGCATGCCCGGACTCACTGTTCCCGGGCACGCCCGAACCTCCCGGGCACGCCCGGTCTCGTCTTTTCCCGGGCATGCCCGCTCTCGCCTTTCCAGGGCTCGCCCAGAGCGTCCGGGCATGCCCGCTATCGCCTTTTCAGGGCTCGCCCAGAGCGTCCGGGCATGCCCGCTATCGCCTTTCCAGGGCTCGCCCAGAGCGTCCGGGCATGCCCGCTATCGCCTTTCCAGGGCTCGCCCAGAGCGCCGCATGCCCAGCCTCGACTTGCCAGGCCGCAGCCAAACACGCCCGGGCAGGTCCAGACTCGCCTTTCCAAGGCTCGCCCTTGACACCCGGGCATGCCCGGTATAGCTTTTGCCGGGCAAACTTCCCGACATAAATGTGTATATATATTGCTGCCCGATAAACGGGCTTGTCAGAATACCTGAGCTGTTTTGTTTCAATAAAGCAACTCGGACGAATTCCGTCTTTGGTCGCGTCAATTCTTTCGACTCGCGTTGGAGCGCAGTTCCTTCATTGGTGACCCCGACGTGATTCCCGGGCATCCTCCGCAGCGAGGCCGCCCCCCGTCCACAGTTCCCCCCACTCGACCACCCACCACCACGTCGGACCCCTCCCCACGACCCTCCAGGAGTCGCTTCGGCCGGGTCATCCGGACCCCCCTTAAATTGACCCTGCCGGTGCAGGTCGATTCTGGAGGGGCGTGTGTAGCGGTTACCGCTGGATGCACACAATCGCCTTGCACCGGCCAGAACACGGCCAGACGCGCCTCTCCCGGGCATGCCCGGACTCACTGTTCCCGGGCACGCCCGAACCTCCCGGGCACGCCCGGTCTCGTCTTTTCCCGGGCATGCCCGCTCTCGCCTTTCCAGGGCTCGCCCAGAGCGTCCGGGCATGCCCGCTATCGCCTTTTCAGGGCTCGCCCAAAGCGTCCGGGCATGCCCGCTATCGCCTTTCCAGGGCTCGCCCAGAGCGTCCGGGCATGCCCGCTATCGCCTTTCCAGGGCTCGCCCAGAGCGCCCGGGCACGCCCAGCCTCGACTTGCCAGGCCGCAGCCAAACACGCCCGGGCAGGTCCAGACTCGCCTTTCCAAGGCTCGCCCTTGACACCCGGGCATGCCCGGTATAGCTTTTGCCGGGCAAACTTCCCGACATAAATGTGTATATATATATTGCTGCCCGATAAACGGGCTTGTCAGAATACCTGAGCTGTTTTGTTTCAATAAAGCAACTCGGACGAATTCCGTCTTTGGTCGCGTCAATTCTTTCGACTCGCGTTGGAGCGCATCCGCAGTTCCTTCATGCTCGACGTTTCGATCAGCAACACCGATAAACGTGCATCCACTGACCTTTCTCAAGAGTAAAGCAAAAGTTTTGCAAGAGGAAAGCAAAAGGTGGCGTCATGCTAAGGGGATGCTTTTAGCAGCAGGGACTATGAGACTTGTAAGGATAGAGGCACTGGCAGAGTTTGGGGGGAGGCGGGGGGGGGGGGGGGGAATGCCCCCACCTTAATATTTTTCAGTAGTTTACAATTAAATAAAAACATCCCGTATTTAAAAGTGAGCAACAATAATGAACATAAACTGTATTTATGATTTCATCTACACTGTAACTACACGAACAAACGGTAATTTTGGAAGTCAGACATTATATTAAGGCCATTATTAATATTAAGCCCTTGCCCCCCTATCCCCCCCCCCCCCCCAAATAGAGAAGTCAAACTACGCCTATTTTTAGAAACCTTCAGAATAACCTTTATAATTACACTATAGAACGCTTTAGAATTCCACTTTAGAACCCTTTCGAATTACACATTAGAACCCATTAGAATCATCCTTTAGAACCCCTTAGAATTATACTTTAGAACCCTTTAGAATTACACTTTAGAACCCTTTAGAATTAACCGTTAGAACCTATTAGGATTGCACTTTAGAACCCCTTATAATTACACTTTAGAACCCTTTAGAATGCAATAGAATTACACTTTAGAACCATTTAGGAATTACACTTTAGAATTAGGACCCATTAGAATTACACTTTAGAACCATTTAGAATTATACTTTAGAACCCTTTAGAATTACCGTTTAGAACCATTGAGATTCCATTAGAATTAGACTTTAGAACCCTTTAGAATTAACCGTTAGAACCTGTTAGGATTGCACTTTAGAACCCCTTATAATTACACTTTAGAACCCTTTAGAATGCAATAGAATTACACTTTAGAACCATTTAGGAATTACACTTTAGAATTAGGACCCATTAGAATTACACTTTAGAACCCTTTAGAATTACACTTTAGAACCATTGAGAATCCATTAGAATTACACTTTAGAACCCCGTTAGAATTACACGTTATAACCCGCTAGAATTACCCTTTAGAACCCTTTAGAATTACACTTTAGAACCATTGAGAATCCATTAGAATTACACGTTATAACCCGTTAGAATTACACGTTATAACCCGCTAGAATTACCCTTTAGAACCTTTTAGAATTACACTTTAGAACCCTTTAGAATTACACTTTACAACCCTTTAGTATTACACTTTAGAATTACACTTTACAACCATTGAGAACCCATTATAATTACACTTAGAATTACACTTTAGAATTACACTTTAGAATGCCCACCCCTTTCCCAATCTCCTTGAGATACCAATCAACCTGCTGCAACCAGGAGGCGCATGGTCGACCCGTTGGCCTCCTCTACCCACGAGGATCCCTCACAGAACGAATCTGTTGAGCAGGATCAGCGTCAGGAAAACGAGCCACATGTTCATACAGCTGCAGCGGACGCTCACGAACTGGACAGGTAACAAATCTCATCCGAGTCTCTTTCAGCAAACAATCGTTCGACACAAAGTCCGACCAGCGATAGCCAAGGATTCTTCGCAGAGACCTGGTACCAAAGGAGTTAAGTTAATCTCATATCCTTGATCAGAGTCTATTTCTCACAACAGTAGAGCAAGACTGGAAACTCTATGACTTAAAGACTCTGACCTTCATCCTCATGCAAGCGTAGCCACCCACCATGATCTCACCACTATCCGGACTCTGAACCTCAAAATGCTGAATATTGGTGGCCTACCTCAATCCACGTAGCGTAGCCACCGACCATGATCTCAAGCTACCCACCATGATCTCAAGCCACCCACCATGATCTCAAGCCACCCACCATGATCTCAAGCCACCGACCATGATCTCAAGCCACCCACCATGATCTCAAGCCACCCACCATGATCTCACCACTATCCGGTCTCCGAACCTCAAAATGCTGAATATTGGTGGCCTACCTCAATCCACATAGCAAGCGTAGCCACCCACCATGATCTCAACACTATCCGGTCTCTGAACCTCAAAATGCTGCATGTTGGTGGCCTACCTCAATCCACATAGCAAGCCTAGCCACCCACCATGATCTCACCACTATCCGGTCTCTGAACCTCAAAATGCTGCATGTTGGTGGCCTACCTCAATCCACATAGCAAGCCGAGCCAGCCACCATGATCTCACCACTATACAGTCTCCAAACCTCAAAATGCTGCATGTTGGTGGCCTACCTCAATCCACATAGCAAGCCTAGCCACCCACCATGATCTCACCACTATCCGGTCTCCAAACCTCAAAATGCTGCATGTTGGTGGCCCACCTCAATCCACGTAGCAAGCGTAGCCAGCCACCATGATCTCACCACTATCCGGTCTCTGAACCTCAAAATGCTGCATGTTGGTGGCCTACCTCAATCCATGAAGCAAGCGTATCCACCCACCATGATCTCACCACTATCTGGTCTCCAAACCTCAAAATGCTGCATGTTGGTGGCCCACCTCAATCCACATAGCAAGCCTAGCCACCCACCATGATCTCACCACTATCCGGTCTCTGAACCTCAAAATGCTGCATGTTGGTGGCCTACCTCAATCCACATAGCAAGCCTAGCCACCCACCATGATCTCACCACTATCCGGTCTCCAAACCTCAAAATGCTGCATGTTGGTGGCCCATCTCAATCCACGTAGCAAGCGTAGCCAGCCACCATGATCTCACCACTATCCGGTCTCTGAACCTCAAAATGCTGCATGCTGGTGGCCTACCTCAATCCACATAGCAAGCCGAGCCAGCCACCATGATCTCACCACTATACAGTCTCCAAACCTCAAAATGCTGAATGTTGGTGGCCCACCTCACTCCACGTCTTGTTTATTTCATCCATTATAAAAACTGAAAGATTCCCCGCTGCTGAAACAGTCTTCTTCATTCAGACAGGCAGCCAAATTGAGTCAGCCTGGGCAACGGTGCGTAATGATACACACGCAGTGCACAGCCCCAAATGGAATTTGGAACAATGGACCAGCAACAACAAAGAGAACAGCAATGTTGAGGGTCTAAAGTTCCATACTGAAAAAAAACATCAGTGTAAATTCACCGGCATGCACCGTGGGCCTGTTGAATGAAAACGCTGAAGATATCAATCTAATTATACAATGGAGAGTGGTGCATATTTTATGGTGCTTTCAAAACGAGTATGAAAAAGGCCAGAAAGGAATGTAAATGCCCTATGTGTTTATCTCATGATGGGTCAAGGCCTCCTTGTTTTTCCCGGTGCTGCTTTCGGATCACAGTGGTCACGTGCCATGTGTAGTGTGTACCGACCAATGATGAAGTGCTACTGTCACGTTACTCATTTGCACGTACTCGTCATCTCCGAGTTGTCCATCATCTGGACAGAGTGGTAATTTCCCCTGGATTTTGTTCACTTTCTCTGGGCAGGCAAGATTTAGCAATGCATGACGTGGGTGGCCTGACGTCACAATATTTTTCATGGTGAAATGAACAGATTGGCGAACGACGCAACCATAAATAAATACAATGAATTAAATATTTAGAGTCTGCGGGGGAAAAACTTCCAGCCTTCGTTGTGTTGCTGATTTCTGGAGACCTCCAGGAGGCCGCCTGATGGAGGTATGCTCTCTACCAAGTGCTGGTCTAGTTGAGTATGCATCCGTATTACGCAATCAAGCTGTATGGCATATGTGACTTTTATCGAATCATGCCATATGGCACATGGAGCTTCTCATCGCTTTTGTTCGTCTTTTACACATCTGATTTCTCTCCATGAAACCTTCAACTCTTTCATTTCCTTTTCCATGGTGCATCACCAGGTCGCTCGTGGCCACCAAACCCTTCTCTTCCCACCAAGTTCCCAGCATATTTCCTGTTTTTGGTATGTTTTCATCCACCATGTGTAACACACACGCAATCCATCTCCACCTCCTATTTTTTATTTATTTATGATGTTTATTCTCCCTGTTAGCCTTTCGACTTCCTTCTTCCTAGCCATGCCTGGCTAGAAGATTCTGAGGACTTTCTTTTGGTGCTGGAGATGAAAGACTCATTTTGGTGATTTTTGGTGAAGATTCACATTGAAATAGTAGGGCTGACTTCACGTTGCTGTCAAGGATCCTGAGCTTGGTTTTCGAGTTGCACTTCTTGCATTTCCAAGTTCCCTTCATCTCATGAATTTTTTTTGTACCCCTTGTAGTACATCTTCCTCAACCCTTCCTGTTGTATTCACCATGGATCCAAAAGTATGAACTTTTCAACCTCTTGTATGGGTGAAGTGATGCCCATGATGTTCTTGTTGTGTGTGTAATGTATGTTCTTGTATATATATATATTTTTGGCTATGTTTAATTTGTATCCTGGTTACTTTTTTCCGCATGCGTACTGTGTAAAGACTGTGAATTGAGGCAGATGCAATCTGCAAAGTAGAGTTCCTATTGATATTCATATCGTCGTTCCTCCATGGTATCTCATTCCTTCTCTGCTCATTTTGTCTTTGTCAACACCCAGTCAAGCAACAAGTAAAAGCTTAAACTAGAGGTACAGTCACGTGAAAAGGTAAGTACACCCCATGTAAAGTTTTGACTTTAACATATTTCAACATACAGCTATTTGATCTTCATTTCAACAATATTGATAGATAAAGGTGATATAATATAACAAATATCATGAAACATTTACCTTTTGTATTCCATTGTATAATTTAAATAAACATAAATGCAAATTTCGAATGTGGAAAAGGTAGGTACACACTTGGCTCTAATAGGTGGTATTGCCCCCTTTGGCAGAAGCAACCTCAAGTAGGCGTTTCTTATAACTGTCTCCCAGTCTCTGACATCGACTGGGAGAAATTTTTGCCCACTCCTCCATGCAGAATTCTTTCAGCTGTGCGATGTTTGAGGGGTTTCTTGCATGCACAGCTCGTTTCAAATCCCCCCACAACATCTCGATGGGATTTAGATCCGGGCTTTGACTTGGCCATTCCAGAACCCTCCATGTCTTTATTTTCAGCCATTCCTTGGTGGATTTACTGGTATGTTTAGGGTCATTGTCATGTTGCAAGGTCCACCTTCGGTTGAGCTTCAACTTTCCGACAGATGGCCTCACATTATCCTCAAGAACCCTCTGGTACAATGAAGAATTCATGGTGGATTCTATGATGGTGAGCTGCCCAGGCCCTGATGCAGCAAAGCTGCCCCAAACCATAATATATCCACCACCATGCTTTACAGTTGGTATCAGGTTCTTGTGGTCAAATGCTGTCTTTGGTTTTCGCCAAACATGTCTTCTGGTACTGTGGCCAAATACCTCCACCTTTGATTCATCTGTCCAGAGCACATTGTTCCAGAAGTGCTGGTCTTTGCCTAGGTGTTCATTGGCAAACTTTAGTCTTGCCCTGATGTTCTTTCTCGACAGCAACGGTTTCCTCCTGGCACACCTCCCATGTAGATCAAATTTGTGCAGCCTCTTTCTAATGGTAGACTCGTGCACTTTGACATCAACAGTGGCAAGAGCTACCTGTAGGTCCCGTGATGACATTCTGGGGTTCTTAGAGACTTCTTTCAGCATCTTGCAGTTTGCTCTTGGGCTGAACTTCCTGGGGCAGCCTGGCCTGAACAAGTTGGCAGTTGTTTGGAATCTTCTCCACTTGTAGATGATCTTCCGGACAGTCCAATGATTGATTTCAAATTGTTTGGAGATCTTTTTTAATCCCTTCCCAGACTCGTAGACATCTATAACCCTCTTTCTGAAGGCCTCAGAGAGCTCTTTTGATCTAGGCATTGTGACGCCGCACACTTCAACAACAAAGAGCAAACCAAACTAAATGTCTGAGGTTTAAATAAGACAGGTTCCTCCAAGATCCTCTATAACGATGTTCTAATCATTTGCACCTGAGCTGGTGCACCTGATTCTAATTTTAGGTATTTGAAATAGTGATAAATGTCGGGGTGTACTTACTTTTTGCACATGCAAAATTTGCATTTATGTTTATTTAAATTATACAATGGACTACAAAATGTAAATGTTTCATGATATTTGTTATATTATATCACCTTTATCTATCAATATTGTTGAAATGAAGATCAAATAGCTGTATGTTGAAATATGTTGAAAAAGTCAAAAATGTACATGGGGTGTAATTTACTTTTTTAATAAAAATTTGCTTTTTCACGTGACTGTATACACATTCACCTCTAAGCTGTCTAGCCTAAGCTCGAATCCAAACCCACTGTTTCATCTCAGATGCTGTTTGTGTGAACTTATCCCTGGATGTCTTTTGTGTCCACTGATTTCCTGGCAAAATCAGTCTAACAGCATGCTTGAGAATCTCCACAGTGGACAGGTTGGGTGTGTGACATGGGCTAATGAAATTTGCCTTTCATCAGTCCTGAGCTCAAGAGCTCGAATCATTGACGGAATGCTTGATCCACTCCCCACCCGCTCCTCCCAGTCCATCACTGACCTTCTCCAACTCAAACCATTATCTGACAATTGCTTCAAATCCATTTAATGAAATGGGAACCCACTATTGATATGAAGGCAAGTGAAGCTAAAATCTCTTTGTATCATAGATTGTCAACACCTTTGGTGACCAAAAGACCCTGTGTACCCAATCATTGCTAATGTGTAACTTTATTTGACGGTGTATAATGATTCTCACTATTATTACTACTACTACTACTACTACTACTACTACTACTACTACTACTACTATTATTATTATTACTACTACTACTACTACTACTACTACTACTACTACTACTACTACTACTATTACTAATACTACTACTACTACTACTACGACAACGCCACGCCTACTACTACTACTACTACTACTACTACTACTACTATTACTACTACTACTACTACTACTACTACTACGACAACGCCACGCCATTTTTCTGCTCATCGAGCCGTGCTATTTTCGACATTTCCTCCTCATCCTCCTCCGTTTTCGTTTGTATTTTTGTTTTGTTTTGTTTATCTGAACCGAGTTGGTTCATTTTCTTGCTTAGTTTGACGTTCCATTTGATTTAGTCCGTCCTTTTGTGTTCAGGCCGTGTGGCCGCGCCTGTGTGGGACTAGTTACGGTACGCCTTATTGCGGCGTTATCGTTAAAGTACTGTCGCGCACCCGCCAAAATTAATATCAGGCGGTCGCGGATGCCGATCACGAAGGCTTTAACTCCGAGGCGGAAACTCAATGGCGGATTCCAAAACCTAAAACATCTAAGCGCGTGGAATGGAGGGAAGCGGCGAAAGTCCCCGCAGCCTTAGCTGTGAAATCAACCACCCGGTAAAATGCGTTCAGATATATGTACAAAAATAATATAAGGGTTTATTCAGGAAAAGCAAAGACAGTAAAAGCACGCGCCAGTAATAAAATAAGGTACTAAATTGGGATCCCACGCACAACAGATTTCAAACACGAGACGAGGGAGATGAATACGAAAATAACACGTCTTCTATGTAAAGTGTATTCGCGGATACGGCCTTATCTCGTCCTTGTCGTCTTGATGGCTGCCGTCCAACACCCGGCTCCTTTCGTCCCACGGCACGCCTCGCTCCAAGTTCCAAAGCCCAGAGCAACAAGCACCGATCACCACGAGGTCCCACAGCAGGCTAGCGCGAATCCACCCAGCAAAAAGGAGCGAGCTCCAACTACCTCGACGGCGATCTTCCACACGACAGCCAACTCAACCAGGGCCGGGACTCTGCTCACAAGCCAACTCAGGATTGCACCGGGACTCGCCCAAACTGTGAACTGCAAACCGTGAACTCAAAAACCTTCTCACTGCCAGGAATGTCACTCAACTGCCAGTCCTACTCCATCTCAACTATCAAACGAACGGCCCTCTACTCTTCTGCCTGAAAAGACGTCCGGCCCCCGTTCATATCCCTGGCCGATGACGTCAGCATTGGCGCACTGCTCTGCCAATCAGAGCCTCCACTGACTCGCCAACTCGTCCAGGGGCACGCCCACTGCATCACTCTCACTCTCACTCCCGCTCCTGCTCCTTGTGTTGTAGCACATGCTATGCGAGGTGGATAGGCCTCGCGGAGGTGCAAATGGTGGCGGCCGTGTGGTGGTGTTCTCGCCCGATTTCTTCCTAAGTCATGTCAGGGGGGAGTGGGCGTCATTACTGTTGTACTAAGGGAATCCTAACCAAGTGTCTATGTGGTCTGTAGTGCCATAAGGGACAAAGGTTTGATTACCAGGTGAGACATACAAGGGCTCTACTCATTATTCCCTACACTAACTATCACTCGAATCTCCTGGTAGATTCACAATCATACACCTTAACCGACAAAACGCCTACACATCGACTTATTACAGGTAGTGTTCCTTACCGCGACACACGAAGCATGGTACCTACTCAGATCTACTCTGCTCTACATATATCACTACACAAATTCATAACAGTACTTAGCGACTCTTTTGTTCTTTGGTTTAATCATCATTTAGTGTGCTGAAGTTGCACACTGCGGTGAGCGTCTGTGTGAGTGAGCGTTATTTGGTTAATAACGTGTTTTTGTTACCTTGGTTCTGAGAGGACAATTAATTATTTTTGAATCATGCCAATGAATAGTGACTGGGCTGATGTCGCTGCGACCATTTCTGGTGTGGTGCAGGTGTAGGGAAAACAGCACACCCGTTTCAGTCCTTGACAAGGAAACATGGTGTGAGATGCGAGTTGGGACAAACTACCCAAATCGAAACGTATGTGAGCGCAATGTCCATTGTGGTTGGTTCATCAGAAATATTTGCAGCCTCTAAAATGTATGGAAGAGCTGTGTTCTTCCTTAAATCAGAGGCTGCAGCGAATAAGGTGACAGAGAAAGGCATTGTTGTAGGAGGGTTATTTGTCCAAGCAGAACCACTTTCGAGCCTTGGAACACCAATCATACTCTTTAACATACCTCCCTTTATTGCTGATCATGTGTCTGTGCCATTCTTGAAGCGATTGTGGGTGCTAAGATCACACATTAGGCCTGTGCCTCTTGGATGTCTTGAGCCTGCACTACGTCATATCTTGTCTTTTAAAAGACAACTTTCCATTTGAACTGCACAATGACATGGAGTTGGAGGGATCATTTGTCATTCTGTTTGAAGGCAAGAATTATAAGGTTGTGGCGGACACAAAAGCCCACTGGCGTGGTGACATCATTCCACGCACCAAGTGGGCGGTGGCCACGCCCGAGGGGTAGGCGTGGCCTCATGCTATACACCGGGCGACCAGCCCGGAGGAGTTCAGTGTTACAGTGTAGTCTTACAATAAAGACGTTTATATGTTACCGCTTGTCCGCTTCCTCCTTGCTCACAAGCAGCGCGCGTAACGCCGCGCTTTACTGGTGACCCTCGACGTTGGATCTGCCGTAGCGATCCTTCCGAACGCGACGCCATTGCAATGGCCAACGACAAGGCAATGGCGATTAAACTTCCCGAATTTTGGGAGGCCCAGGCCGAAGTCTGGTTCGTTCAAGCCGAAGCCCAATTTCAGCTTCGGCGCCTCACCAACGACGACCTGCGCTACTGCCATGTCGTCGCCTCCCTCGGGCCCGGCACGGCCGCTCGAGTGGTGTCCGTCCTTCACCACCCACCGGACGGCCACAAGTACGAGGCACTCAAGCGGCTACTCCTAGCCACGTTCGGCCTCACGGACGACGCACGGGCCGATCGCCTCCTGGATCTCCCCGAGCTCGGTGAGACGCGCCCGTCGGTCCGAATGGACCATATGCTGTCACTGTTGGGCGACGAAGCCCCGGTTCGCTATTCCGGGCGCTTTTCCGTCGTCAACTTCCAGCGCAGGTTCGCCTCGCGTTGGCCGGGACCGGGCTAACGGAACCCCGAGCATTGGCGGCCGAGGCGGACAAGTACTTCGCCGCTTCGGACACGCGGGCGAGCGTTGGCGTGGCCGTCACGGCCTTCGACGCTGATGTTCCACAGCATCATCTTCTACAGCACGCTGAGGTTCAACAGCATGCTGATACGCACCTCGTGAACGCCGCCACGCCCCGCCCACCGCCGCGGCGAAAACCGCCACCGCGGGGAAACCCGTCGACTCCACCGGCCTGGCGGAGCCAGCCGCGCTCCTCCAGCTCCACCACCTGGTGCTGGTTCCACGCCAAGTTCGGCCACGAAGCTCGGCGGTGTCATCCGCCGTGCTCCTTCAACGGGTCGGGAAACGCCCGGGCCGGCGCTCAATTGTGGCGATGAGCGCCGGCCGTTCGAGCAGCCTGCTGTTCATAACGGACACCTTCTCCGGGCGCCGTTACCTGTGCGACACGGGAGCACAGGTGAGTGTCATTCCCGCCGGCACGTCAGACAAGCACGCCGCGGGTGGGGGCCCCGCGCTGCTTGCCGCGAACGGGACGCCCATCCGTACGTACGGAAAACGCTGCCTCTCTCTGCGGTTTGGAGGGCAGGTTTTCCGATGGACGTTCGTCACCGCCGACGTGCCCATGGCACTGCTTGGCGCGGACTTCCTGTGTGCTAATGGGCTCCTGGTCGACGTCAAGCGCAGACAGCTTGTCCAGGCCGAGACGTTCAGCTCGCTCGCATGTGCGTTGCCCAGCTCAACGAGCGGCTTGCCAAGCGGCTTGCCGAACGATTCGGTTCCGGCCACGTTGGTCTGTACGCTTCCGGCAGCGGACGCATTCACCCGCCTCCTCGCCGGCTTCCCGGCCCTCACGCGGCCCACCTTCTCGGCGGGGGCCGTCAAGCACGGGGTGGCCCATCACATCCCCACCGTCGGGCCACCGGTCTACGCACGGGCACGCCGCCTCGAGCCGACGAAGCTGGCGGTGGCAAAAGCGGAGTTCGCTACCCTGGAGCGACTCGGCATCGTTCGGCGCTCAGAGAGCGCTTGGGCGTCGCCGCTGCACATCGTGCCAAAGCCCGGCGGGGGATGGCGACCGTGCGGGGACTATCGCCGTCTCAATGACGCCACGACTCCCGACCGCTACCCCGTCCCCCACATTCAGGACTTTTCCGCCCGTTTGGCGGGCAGGTCCTTCTTCTCGAAGGTGGACCTCATACGCGGCTACCATCAGGTCCCCGTCAGGCCGGAGGACGTCCCGAAGACGGCGGTCATCACGCCATTCGGACTCTTCGAGTTCCTGCGCATGCCCTTCGGTCTGAAGAATACGGCTCAGGCGTTCCAGCGACTGATGGACAGCGTCCTGCGCGACTTGGATTTTGTCTACGTCTACCTGGACGATATCCTCGTCGCCAGCGCGTCCCGCGAAGAGCACCTACGCCACCTCCGCACGCTCTTCGAACGCCTGGGCCAGCATGGCCTGATTGTGAACCCCGCAAAGTGCCGGTTCGGCGCCGCCACAATCGATTTTCTGGGGCACCGTGTCACCAGGCACGGAGCCGTCCCCCTGCCGGCCAAGGTGGAGGCGGTGAAGGGGTTTCCGCGCCCCCGCACGATCAGAGGGCTGCAGGAGTTCCTGGGCATGGTGAACTTTTACCATCGGTTCCTGCCCCGTATCGCCCAGCTCCTGCGCCCCCTGCACGAAGCTCTCCGAGGTAAGCCGGGCAAAGGCGACGTTACCTGGACCGAGCAGATGGACACGGCGTTCACGGGCGCGAAGCTCGCCTTGGCTAACGCCACCATGCTCGCGCACCCGGCGCCCGATGCACCGATCGCCCTCACCACCGATGCCTCGGACTACGCGGTGGGCGCGGTGCACGAGCAATGGGTGCGTGGAGCTTGGCAACCGCTGGCGTTCTTTAGCCGGCAACTTCGCCCGCCCGAACGCCGTTACAGTACCTTCGACCGCGAGTTGCTCGGACTTCACTTGGCGGTCAGGCACTTCCGCCATCTGCTTGAGGGCCGGGCGTTCACTGCCTTCGTCGACCACAAGCCGCTGATCTTCGCGATGGGCAAGGTCACCGAGCCGTGGTCGGCCCGGCAGCAGCGTCACCTCTCGGCCGTGTCCGAGTACACGACAGACATCCAGCACGTCGCGGGGAAGGACAACCCGGTTGCGGATTGCCTTTCCCGGGCCGTCGCCCATGCAGTCCACCTCGGCATCGACTATGCCCGGATGGCAGCGGACCAGGCCGCTGACCCCGACGTCCAGGCCTTGCGGACCGCCGTCACGGGCCTCCGCGTCACCGAGGTGCCGTTCGACGGCGCGGGCGCGGCCCTCTTGTGCGACGTCTCCCTCAGGCGTCCTCGCCCCATTGTGCCCGCGGGCTGGCAGCGCCAGGTGTTTGACGCCATCCACGGCCTGTCCCACCCGGGCGCGAGGGCCTCCCAAAGGCTGATCGCCGACAAGTTCGTCTGGCATGGCCTCCGGAAGGCCGTCCGCGGCTGGGCCAGGACATGCCTCGCGTGCCAGCGCGCCAAGGTGCACCGGCACACCCAGGCCCCGTTGGCCCCGTTCACGGTGCCGGAACGCCGGTTTGACCACGTCCACGTGGACCTGGTGGGACCTGTGCCCCCCTCGCGGGGTTTCACCCACGTCCTCACCATGGTGGACCGCACCACCCGGTGGCCGGAGGCCGTGCCCTTGGCGTCGACAACGGCGGCCGATGTCGCGCAGGCTTTCATCGCCACCTGGGTCGCCCGGTTCGGCGCCCCCTCAGACATCTCATCCGACCGCGGCCCCCAGTTCACCTCGGAGCTCTGGGGGGCGGTTGCGCAGGGGCTCGGGGTCCGGCTGCACCGAACCACGGCCTACCACCCCCAGGCTAACGGCCTGTGTGAGCGATTTCACCGCTCATTGAAGGCCGCGCTCCGGGCCACCCTCCGCGACGGCGGCTGGGTCGACAGGCTCCCCTGGGTCCTGCTGGGCCTCCGGACGGCGCCCAAGGAGGACCTGCGCGCATCCGCGGCGGAGTTGGTCTTCGGGCAACCGCTGCGGGTGCCGGGCGAGTTCCTCCCCGACTCCACGGCACCATGGTCCGCGGCACAGCAGCGCTCCGCTCTGCAAGAGACCGCCCAGAGGTTCGCCCCGGTGCCAACGGCATGCCACCGGCACCCACCGACGCACGTCGCCCCGGAGCTTCGCACGGCGGAGTACGTCTTCGTCCGCCACGATGCCCATCGGACACCACTGCGGCCCCCGTACGACGGGCCTTTCCGCGTGCTGGAGACCGGGGCGAAGCACTTCACCCTGGACATCGGCGGTACTCCTGACCGCGTTTCGGTAGACCGCCTCAAGCCGGCCCACCTCGATGTGGACCATCCACCGCCAGTGGCCCGACCCCCACGTCGGGGCCGCCCTCCTGCGGGCGGACCCCCGGCACCGCCCAGCCCCGCCGCCACGGCGCCCCCCGGTCCTGCACCCATCCCAGGGGCAGCCAGGGGCATCCCACCTGGTATCCCTGCACCCCGGACGCCGCCGATCGCCAGGGGGCGCTTCGGCCGGGTCATTCGACTGCCCCACAAACTGGCCCTCCAGGTGCGCGGGAATTCTGGGGGGGCGCGTGTGGCGGACACAAAAGCCCACTGGCGTGGTGACATCATTCCACGCACCAAGTGGGCGGTGGCCACGCCCGAGGGGTAGGCGTGGCCTCATGCTATACACCGGGCGACCAGCCCGGAGGAGTTCAGTGTTACAGTGTAGTCTTACAATAAAGACGTTTATATGTTACCGCTTGTCCGCTTCCTCCTTGCTCACAAGCAGCGCGCGTAACGCCGCGCTTTAAGGTCTTTTATATGACTAATGAGCCTTGTTGTCATATTTGTAAGGCAAAGGATCACTTAAGAGCAGACTGTCCCACTGTCTCAAAAAAAGTGTCTGCTCCTCGGAGCGTTGGACAGCAAAAGGAAAATGAGAATATCACTCCAGGTATCAGTAAAGAAGTACCTGCTTCTCCATGTCCAGAAGAGTCGAAGGAAGAGGAAAGTAGTACTTCAGAGGTTTATGTGCCGTGTCCTGGATCTAGCTTACCCTCAGACATAGACCAATGGCAAATGGTAAAGTTAGTGAAAGGGAAAAGAGCACAGAAGAGAAAATCGGAGCCAGAAGCTATGGGGAATGGTGATCATGTTGATACTTCTAAAGATACAACTGATAAGGACATGGCAAAACGATCAACAAAGTCGGGTGCTCTGAAAAAAAATAGAGATCGTTACAGAACCTGAACAATTGGAAGAAGAAATAGGTACTCATCCTCAAGTACCAGATCATGAATGTGATCGGCTGCCAAGTGCAGCTAATGACCTGCAAAAGAGCGAACAGAGAAGCAAAATATCTATAACTAAAGCCAGTGTGGTAATGACGACTGACCTGGTGACATCTCCTAACTTGGCAGAGTTAAAGGAGATTGAGAGGTCTGTTGTGGAGATGGTGCATCCCGCTGCACAAACAACAGCTGCAAAGAAGCTTCGCAATAAGCCAATTGAAGCTACATCCACAGTGGAACTTCCTCAAATAAAAAACACCCCCGAATGCTCAAATGAAACTGTGGAGTCCATTTCTGTTGAAGAAAGTATACTAAAAGAACCAATCATACAAGCAGCTGAGGTCATGCCTGTACGGATTGAGGTGTTGAGTACTTCCTCTGTATCGACAAGATGTGCAGAGCGGGAAGTCGACAGGCAAACTTCACGGAAAACAAATCAACTGGATGAACTCCTCGTTCCCTTGGAAGTAGCATCCTCAATTCCTACAGCTTTGTCTAGTGGGGCAGCAATAACTGCACCAGTAATACCGGAGGAAGTTTCATCTGTGTTGCCAGAAGCCTCTGCCAAGCCTGTTTTAAGTAACGAAGAGGCAGAGGGTGAGGCACCCAGAGAAAAAGCAAAGGGGAGAGACCATGAGATCCCGGATAGTGATGACGAGGAGAGCATTGGGGACTGGGAAGATCAAGGAGCGATGATGACCTTTGAGTCGGAACTGCCTTCAGGGCATCTTTCTTGCATTCTTGGCAATGAAATTTTAGAGTTCCTTGAAAAAGGTTTACAAAGTAGGAAGAAAGTTCAAACTGCCTTAAAAAGGTGGAAAGACTACAATTTACTCTTGCATTCTCTGGATGTACTGAGAAGAGAAGGACACAAAAGTAAGGCTTCAGGCTTGGCTGAACAAGTCTGAGTCAGGAAGTTTCTTTCACAACTGTTAATCTATGGATCTAAGAATGAAATGACTTAGGTTGGGTTTTCTACTTTGTGAAAGCAAAGAATTTTGATTTTCATGATGACCGCAATAGGTTTTCTTCTTGGATCATTGAACGTCAACGGATGTAAAAATGCATTTCGGGTGCATCAAGTATTGTCCCTCTGTTTGAAGGAGAAACTTGGAGTGGTGTTTCTACAAGAGACCCACACAACTCAGCTTGATGCTCTCAGATGGAGAAGTCGATGGCAAGGATCGGCATATTTTAGTCACTTAACAGATACGTCCTGTGGGGTGGCTATCCTCTTTTCATCATCCTTAAAGGCCAATACACTTGTGATAAATGAGGTCAGTTTAGGCCGTTTGTTACATGTGAAAATACGGTTTGAGGATGTTGTTATTAATCTCGTGAACGTTTATGCGCCATGTGTTGGAGCTGGGAGAGTGCGTTTCTTTGACCACATGCGAAGATTTATGCTTTACCTGACGAAGAATTCGCAATTATTGGAAGTGACTTTAACTGCACTCTCAATCCCTCACTCGATCGCGTGGGTCAAGAGCCGCATGCTCCGTCTGCGAAAGCTTTACAAGAAACAATAATGCAGCTAAACCTGAGAGACATTTGGCGTGTACAGCACCCCACAGAAATGTCATTTACATACACTGGCATCAGGGGTGGCCATATCTCGCAATCCCGACAAGACAGAATCTATCTGTCTTATCGTTGGTGCAGGAATATCAGTGACTGCGGTATCAAATTCTCACATTTTACGGATCATAATCTTGTCTGGATAAAGCTTTCTCTTGCTGAGACAAGGCGTGGTACTGGTCTCTGGCACTTCAACAATGCCTTAGTTCACGATGAAGGTTTTCTTTCAGCATTTCATAACTTTTGGCAGGTGTGGAGAAACAGAAAAGGAGATTTCTGCTCGCTTGGACTCTGGTGGGATGTGGGGAAGGTGCGGCTGAAATTGTTGTGCCAGGAGTACTCATAAGGAATGAGCAAAACAGTTGGGATGGAGATATGGAGGCTCGAAGAGGAGCTGTTGCATCTCGAGCGTCGTCTGACAACAGTTACCCCTGCTGAATTGCAAAGGTATGAAGAAAAAAAGAACACCCTGAAAGTGTGTAGCAGTATGAAGGCCCGTGGAGCGTATGTGCGCTCACGGTTGCAGCTACTATTTGAAGAGGAATAATCCCTGAGCTATATTAAAGCTTTGGAAAAACGCAAGGGTCGAGCTAACACTATATGCAGTGTTCTGGCTGAAGATGGCTCGGTGCTTGATAATTGCAAAAGTGTTCATGAACGAATTCGAGCCTTTTATGCACAGTTGCACTTGGGGAAAAGTGTGGACGCTAATGCTTGTGGCACTTTGTGGAATAGCCTCCCAGTGGCTGCTCCGGAGGATCGAGAACAACTAGACGCTCCTTTTACTCTGGAGGAATTTACGGCTGCTCTACGGAGTCTGTCGGTAGATAAGTCCCCTGGAATTGATGGCCTATTTTGCGAGTTCTACAAAAAAGTCTGGGATCTGATTGGACATGACTACCTAAGCGTAGCCCACGAAGCATGTAATGCACGCCAAATGCCACAGTCTTGGCGTCGAGCAACCTTTGCTTTGATTCCTAAGGAGGGAGACTTGAGAGACATGAAAAACTATCGTCCGGTGTCTCTGTTATGCGTGGACTACAAAATAATGGCAAAAGTGTTGTCAAATCGTCTGGGACCTGTGCTGACAAAATTAGTGGTCTCTGACCAGTCATATGCTGTCCCTGGCAGAACAATATATGATAATATATATCTGGTCAGGGACTTGATACACTATGCGGACATGATTAAAACTCGAATTGGGTTCCTCTCTTTAGATCAGGAGAAAGCATTTGACCGAGTGAACCATGACTACCTCATTGAGACCTTGCTATCCTTCGGGTTAGGGAGGAGATATGTCGGTATGCTTCCGACACTCTACACTTCTGCAGAGTGCCTCATTAAAGTGAATGGTTTATTACTCGCACCTCTTCCTTTTGAGAGTGGAATAAGGCAAGGATGTCCTCTGTCTGGCCAGCTATATTCCTTGTGTATTGAGCCTTTTCTCTGTCTAATGAGGCGAAGGTTAACTGGCATCATGGTACCAGACTGTAATAGTCCCTTCTTTCTTTCTGCTTATGCTGATGATGTTCTCGTGTTTGCGGGAAGTGCAAGAGACATGCAAACAGTTTATGACTGTCAGCAAATCTACCCGGCAGCATAATCTGCTCAAATAAATTGGCAGGAGAGCTCTGGACTACTGGTTGGAACAATGCAGATTGGCGAACTCCCGATGCTGTTTCAGCAATTAACATGGAGTCACCAGGAACTCAAACATTTGGGGGTCTATTTGTCAATCTCTCGTTATGGCTCATCAACTCGCAATTGGAGCACTCTAGAAGGAACTAGAACGGGCACTCGGTAGAGCGCATACCTTCGCCGCAGCTACTGTTCTGTACTTGGCATGGGAGTGTAGGGAACAGAACAACAAAAATACGATTTTGACCTTTCGTGACCTTGACCTTGACCTTTGACCCGATTGCTCCCAAAATCTAATCAAATGTGTCCCGTATAATAACCAATCATCCCACCAAATTTCATGCAATTCGGTTGAATACTTTTTGAGTTATGCGAATAACATACACACACACACACAGACATACAAATAAATACACAGCGATCAAAACATAACCTTCCGCTTTTGCGAAGGTAAAAATGCAGGTGAAGCTGAGAGATTGGAATGGATTATTAAGAATCCTACCTTTACATGGTAGAGCTATTTTACTGAAACAATTTGTCCTTCCCAAACTGTTGTTCAGGCTTTCTTGCATAAGTGTTCCTGATTGGTTTCTGGCTAAGATGCAAAGGAAGTTGGTGGACTGCTTTTGGAATGGAAAGCATTGGGTATCTTTGGGAATCCTGAGCATGCCTCTTGCTGAAGGTGGACAGGGCTTTCCCTGCCTCCAAAGCCACTTTTACACCTTCAGGCTGCAGGCAATTAAAAGATACCTTTATGCGAACCCAACACCACAATGGTGCATGTTGGCATCGTACTTTTTCAGTAAAGTGCTCAGCCTAGGATATAAAAGGCAAATTTTCAGTATCAACTGCAAAAACATTTCCAGCGACCCATTGCCTTCTTTTTATCAGGAAATGCTGAAGGCCTGGTATGCAATTGAAATGACCAGAACAAATGGTCCCCACCCAGGGAAAGACCTGCTGGAAGAGCCACTTTTCTTGAACCCTCTACTACAAGCCCCAATGCTAGCTTCCATCAGTGTAAGGAGAAAACTCTTGTTGAAAAGTATACTGTATCTACAGTGGGCGATTTCCTTAAGGATGGGAAGAATGGCATTCTCTCACCTGAGGAACTTGCAGCAAAGATAGACCTGCAGACAAGAAGAGTTCCTTTTAGGATACTCCAATAGTTCAAAAATTCACTGCCTCCTGATTGCCTGGATTACCTGGAGAATCCTTACGAAGGTGAGGAAGCTATGCAGGTTTGCCCTCCTACTTCCATGGCTTTCACAATGAAACCACATGGATGCGATATTTTCCTTGCGCTACCTCCGCATAATATGAGCAAGGTCCCTGGCATGGCTGGGGTGCCCTTCTGTGATACATCAAAGAAGGAAATATATGCACGAGTAATCCACTCATTCCACTTTGTTGCGTTAGCAAATCTCATGGACACTCCATGGCGTGAGGTTCTTCTGCCTCCCTTGCCCGTCCATCCAAGGTGGTTGGGGACCTAAGTTGGGGGCTGCTTCACGGGGCACTAAGTTCTGGAGTTCTCCTGCAACACTTTACAAATACTCCTCATGGATGTTGCTTCTGCGGACAAGCAGAAACCATTTATCACATATATCTGCAATGTCCGCGTCTTCAACCGCGTAACTTTATTTTGGCATCTGCAAAACTTGCAATATATAAAAGTAGAAAGTGCAAGATTGAAAGCAATGTCGTGCAGTGTAGTTTTGTATGCCTGGGAACTTTGTTGCGTTCACGAATCACTTCGGAGTTTAAGGTGGCACAATATTCCCGATCTATCGGGAGTTTTATAGAAGTCTGGATAGTAAATAATGCACTTTGTAGTGTTTCCCCACAAGGTACTTTGTTATTATTTGTATAAAGGTGTCATTTTGGGTTTTTGGTGTTTTTTTAACTCCCCATCTGTCTCGGTAGTGCTTTTTCTTTAAAATGCTCTACCTTGTCTACTGCGGTTCACTGCGGACTTGCAGAGATGAGGAATTGAGCGACATTAAACTGGGAACATATGTTTGCCTGAGCTTGCATGAGCTCTGAACGCAAATCTCTATAGCCTTTCCAACAAAAGCACTACTACTACTACTACTACTACTACAACTACTACAACTACTACTATTACTATTACTACTACGACTACTATTACTACTACTACTACTACCCCTACTACTACTACTACCGCTACTATTACTGATACTACTACGACTACTATTACGACCACTACTACTACTACTACAACTAATTTAACAGCCACAATTAATCTCTCCTTGTGGGGCTGGAAAAGAGGGAAGTTTGGCCCAAGTTTGGCCTTTCCCAAACTGGCTTGCCAGGCCTGACCTTCAAATGGAGCTGATTTTTGGCAAGAATTTGCAATTGGTTCAGGATGCCAGCGATAACTCGCCTCCTCCTTATGAATGAACTTCTGGGATTTTTAACATCCATTAACTGATGCTAGCAGATGGGATACCCAGTTTAACATCCATCTCTGAGACTACCTGCAAAACTCCAATCCGCCAATATTTATAGTCAGGTCGAGAATTGAACTCGTACTCTTGAAAGCTCAAAATATAAGTGTTTCTACCTGTGCACCTGTCTACCTGTCAGACGATGACGTTTCTATGATTACACCTCCATAATTGGCAAAACCTATGAGCAGGGCCGGATTAACCTTTTTTGGGCTTGGCGCAAAACAAATTTATGGGCCCCCGTTTGGGAGACCATTGCAAAAAAGAAAATCTGCGTATCTGGTGCAGCAACCTCTTGATTTACGCCATAGTTGTGTTCTTGAAAATAGTGGTTTAAATGAAAAATGTGTAAACTAAAACTAAAATTTCCCCATAATAAATAATGTAAGATGCAGAGGTTAGGGTGTGCTGCCTCAGTCCTCATCTTATTGGCCTATTTTTACTATTAGTGGTTTATTTCATTTAAATTACAATGTTTAAGATCCACCTGGGGTTCTTTCTCCAGCAGTAGAAGGTCCTCATTTGAGAGCTCATCCCGGTATGAATCCAACAACCCCTCTACATCACCCTCCTCCACCTCATCGAAGCCGACAGTCTTGGCCACTCCGACGATGTTATGTCGTGATTTTGAACATATCATTATTCACTCTGAAACCCTTTAAGCTGTGAACAAATTGAGGGCAAAGTTTCCCCCATACACCATTCATACAGTAACGGATGACTTCCCTCCAACACTCCTCAACATTACATGGAGCATCCCTTATTGTAAAGGCCTTCCAGAATGCCTTTACAGCCATCTGCTCATTATCAGTTGATTTCACCACATTTACAAATATTCTTCAGAGATAATAAACCTTGAATGTAGCAATCACTTCCTGGTCCTCCTATCATCTGTATGATCACCTCTTTCATACCATCCTAAAACATCCACATACTTCAATAGTGACATGGCCTTCCCCTGTCCTTTGCTCACACTACTAACCTTGCTACTCCACAAATGGTTTCTAGTCATGATTTCAATGGTCATGCTTATTACAGCGGTACAATTCATGTGCAAATTGGTAAACACTTCACTACACGCACGACGCTAACATGGAGTGTTTCTGGAAACTGAGGGAGGAGTAAGGCGAGAGAGAGAGAGGAGAAGGTGAGGGAGAGAGGGGAGGAAACGTAGAGAGGGGAAGGCGAGAGAGAGAGGGGAGGCGAGGAGGAGAGGGAGAGGTGAGGAAGAGAGGAGGCGAGGGAGAGAGGGGAAGGTGAGGGAGAGAGGGGAAGGCGAGGGAGAGAGGGGAAGGCAAGGGAGAGAGGGGAAGGCGAGGGAGAGAGGGGGGGGAGAGGGAGAGAGGAGGAGGCGAGGGAGAGAGGGGAAGGCGAGGGAGAGAGGGGAAGGTGAGGGAGAGAGAGGGGAAGGCGAGGGAGAGAGGAGAGGGAGAGAGGGGAAGGAGAGGAGAGAGGGGAAGGCGAGGGAGAGAGGGGAAGGCGAGGGAGAGAGGGGAAGGCGAGGGAGAGAGGGGAAGGCGAGGGAGAGAGGGGAAGGCGAGGGAGAGAGGAGAAGGCGAGGGAGAGAGGGGAAGGCGAGGGAGAGAGGGGAAGGTGAGGGAGAGAGAGGGGAAGGCGAGGGAGAGAGGAGAGGGAGAGAGGGGAAGGAGAGGAGAGGGAGAGAGGGGAAGGAGAGGAGAGAGGGGAAGGCGAGGGAGAGAGGGGAAGGCGAGGAGAGAGGGGAAGGTGAAGGAGAGAGGAGAAGGCAAGGGAGAGAGGGGAGGAGAGGAGAGGTGAGGGAGAGAGGAGAAGGCGAGGGAGAGAGGAGAAGGCGAGGGAGAGAGGGGAAGGCGAGGGAGAGAGGGGAAGACGAGGGAGAGAGGAGAAGGCGAGGGAGAGAGGGGAAGGTGAGGGAGAGAGGAGAGAGAGAGAGGGGAAGGAGAGGAGAGAGGAGAAGGCGAGGGAGAGAGGGGAAGGCAAGGGAGAGAGGGGAAGGCAAGGGAGAGAGGGGAAGGCAAGGGAGAGAGGGGAGGTGAGGGAGAGAGGAGAAGGCGAGGGAGAGAGGGGAAGGCGAGGGAGAGAGGCGAAGGCGAGGGGGACAGGGGAAGGCGAGGGAGAGAGGAGAGAGAGAGGGGAAGGAGAGGAGAGAGGAGAAGGCGAGGGAGAGAGGGGAAGGCGAGGGAGAGAGGGGAAAGCAAGGGAGAGAGAGGAGGTGAGGGAGAGAGGAGAAGGCGAGGGAGAGGAGAAGGCGAGGGAGAGAGGAGAAGGCGAGGGAGAGAGGAGAAGGCGAGGGAGAGAGGGGAAGGCAAGGGAGAGAGGGGAAGGCGAGGGAGAGAGGAGAGGGAGAGAGGGGAAGGAGAGGAGAGAGGGGAAGGCGAGGGAGAGAGGAGAAGGCGAGGGAGAGGGCGGAAGGCGAGGGAGAGAGGGGAAGGCGAGGGAGAGAGGAGAAGGCGAGGGAGATAGGGGGAGGCGAGGAAGATAGGGGGAGGCGAGGGAGATAGGGGGTGGCGAGGGAGATAGGGGGAGGCGAGGGAGATAGGGGGAGGCGAGGGAGATAGGGGGAGGCGAGGGAGATAGGGGGAGGCGAGGGAGATAGGGGGAGGTGAGGGAGAGAGGGGCAGGCGAGGGAGAGAGGCGAGGGCGAGAGGGGAAGGTGAGGGAGAGAGGAGAAGGCGAGGGAGACAGGGGAGGCAATCCGGATGTTATCGCAAACAAGTTTTTATGCTGTGGATCAATGCGAAAATTTAATCACAGCGTTACTCACGCACTCGAGTCATGTAATTCCAATCGCTGATGAACGTAAATTTAAAAATGGTATAAATGGCAGGCGCACACTACAAAATCGCGCAAACAGAACACATGTAAAACGCGAGCTTACCGTACTGGAACTGGAATTGTATGCAATTAACAGTGTGGTGACGTCACATTAGTGTAGCAGCATAGCAAACCTGTTGTGCATTTTGTGATACAAGCACCAAATTTGGCACAAATGTACATTAATATGTTGCGAACATTTTCAGATATTGGGCCACTTGAAATTCCGTAATTTTTTTTTTCAAATTTTTTCAAATTTCGTAATTTCAAATTTTTTGGGTGACACCGTCACAATTTCGGTCTTCGAGGCCGGCCGATATAGTGGGGCGGCTTAGCCCAAATATTCAAAAGAATTGTGCATTTTGTGATACAAGCACCAAATTTGGCACAAATGTACATTAATATGTTGCGAACATTGTGTGGTCAGCAATGAAGACGAGAGTCTGAATTACATGTATGCAAAAGACCTTGTGAACCAGTGAAGCAAATACACGGGTAAGCATGAATTAAATCTAGGGCATGATATAATTTCCATGATGTTTACCTCTACACTCAATGGTGGAAGGAGGTAATGTTTTGATCCCAGCTTGTCTGTATGTCTGTTTGTCTGTTAGTCCACAAAATTCCAGACAAAGCTTGTAGTAGTGGTAGTTGTAGTGGTAGTGGTGATAACAGAAATTGTTATATAGAACTGAACTTATATTATTATTATATGCAGAAAATAACTTCATTTCTATATGCCCTGCAGTGGACAGGTTAATTGGTTTATGCACTGAAGGGGTCACCCTGGTGTGCACTGCTGTGTTCTGCCTCACTGAGTTGTTCAGGTATGATGTACTCAGCACAAGCTTCCGGTCGGCCCGGAGGTGGGGGTGCGGGGCCTGTCACGGAACGTCAAAACAAACGGCCTGCCGGGGCCGCCCAAAAGTCGGGCGTGAGGGGCGCGTCCACTAATGGAACGCCTCTCGCTTCCCAGATCGAGGGCCACGTGGTCAGGAGAACCTCGTCCCTTCCGGTCACACTTTGCCTATCGGCCGGCCTCGAAGACCGAAATTGTGACGGTGTCACCCGAAAAATTTGAAATTACGAAATTTGAAAATATTGGAAAAAAAAAATTACGGAATTTCAAGTGGCCCAATATCTGAAAATGTTCGCAACATATTAATGTACATTTGTGCCAAATTTGGTGCTTGTATCACAAAATGCACAATTCTTTTGAATATTTGGGCTAAGCCGCCCCACTACATGACAGAAAATGATAGTGTTTTTTTCAATTTAAATTGTATGTTTTTTTTGAAGTAGCATGAGATTAAATTATATACATATTCTTTATTGAAATGTATTGCAATGTGCACACTTAGAATAAATCTATCTTGCTCATTATGGACCCATATGATTTGTGTCTACTTCCGGTTCCTCGGGCGAGTGAAGCGTACTTCGAGCTCTCCACGGCATCGAAGTTTAAGTGTTTTCCCATTCTTGTCTTTGTCAAATTTCCACTGGTTATTTTGCTGTGTACGTGTTATTGTGTGTTTCTAGTTGGTGTTGGTTTGTAATTCGTACAAACTTGTGTGTAGTTAATCGTTTTCTGGGTCGTACCTCGTGCGCGGCCTGGTGACTTGGGGCTTCCCTCCCCCCGTCGGTGTTTTGTCGGTTTGGGTTATTTCCTTCGCTGTATTGCTTGTTTCTTGTATTTTATTTTCTCCCCCTCACCTCACCTCCCGAGACAAAGAATTCTATATTGATTCTTTCTCTCCTCCCGGACACGTGCTTGTTCGCTCTCCTCCTCGTCTCGACTTGTGCCCCGCCCCCTGTATCTCGTTTCTCTTCCGCCTCTGCTCCTTCCTTCTCAAATCCACGTTCTCGCTTGGAGACTTTTCCCAGATTGTTTTTCATGGTTTTCATGGTTCTGTTTGGATATTGTTGGAATATGTTTAAACCGCAGCCGTGATGCTGACGCCCCCTCCCCCCCCCCCCCCCGAATTTCCATGTTTTAAACGTCTCCCAGTGTGTACCCTGGTCAGAATAGGTACACCGTATCCCTGCGTGTCGTAAGAGACGACTAAGAGGGTTGGCGTCAGGAAGGGCATCCGGCCATAAAAACATTGCCTCAAAAAGAGAACCATGACAATTACACTACATATTGGCAGGGTGCCGCCCGAAGTAGAGATCGGTTTCTGAGGTTTGGGACATGGAATGTAGGGACAATGACAGGGAGATCAGGAGAAGTGGTGGAAGTATTGGTCAGAAGAAGAGTGGACATATGTTGTGTGCAAGAGACGAGATGGAAGGGAAGTGGTGTGAGAATGGTGAAGGGTAGGCAGGGACAGAAATACAAGTTTGTGTGGCAAGGGTGCCCGGAGGGCGTGAATGGTGTTGGTGCCCTGTTTTCTGAGGAGTTTGTAGACAGTGTGGTGAGTGTGACTAGAGTGAGTGATAGGTTGATGATGGTGAAAATGATGATTGGAAAGCTCTTGGTGAACGTCATCTCGGGATATGCTCCGCAGGTTGGTCGAAGCGATGAAGAGAAGGACAAGTTCTGGTGTGCGAGAGAGAAGCTGATGGAAAACGTGAAAGATGAGGAAGTTGTTGTGGTAGGAGGAGACCTAAATGGACATGTGGGAAGGAGTATGGACGGTTTTGAGGGAGTTCATGGGGGTTACGGATATGGTGTGAGAAATGGAGAAGGTGAAAGGATTTTGGAGTTTGCTGATGGAGCTGATTTGTTGATTTGTAATACTCAGTTCCAGAAAGAGGATAATAAGCTTGTTACATACACGTCAGGTGGGTCGACGACAACCGTTGACTACCTGATGGTGCGTAGGCGAGATAGGGGGCACCTCCGGGACACAAAGGTGATCCCGGGGGAGGAGGATGTTTCACAGCACCACTTGGTTGTCTGCGACATAAGGGTGAAAGGTGCGAGGAGAGCTCGGCGGGTGAAGTACCAACCAAGAATGAAGGTGTGGAGGTTGAAAGAGGTGACAGTAAGGGAGGCATTAAAAGAGAGGCTGAGTAGGGTAGAGGATGATGTGGTTGAGCTTGAAAGTAGTTGGATGTCAATGAAAGCTAGTCTGTTGGGAGCCGTTGGTGAGGTATGTGGATGGACAAAAGGACCACCGAGGCACTCGGAAACATGGTGGTGGGATGATGAAGTTGGAAAGAGGATTGACGAGAAGAGGAAGAAGTTCAAGGAGTGGCAGAAGGCGAAGGGTACGGGAGCAGAAACAGCAGAGCATGAAAGTTATAAGGCAGCCAGGAAGGCTGCAAAGAAAGAGGTAGAAAAGGCGCAGGAGGCATGTAGGAAAATGTTCGGAGAACGCTTTGATTTGGAAGAGGGTCAGAAAGCAGTATTCAGGATTGCAAAGCACATAGCGAAAGAGAGGTGTGATGTGATGGGGGTGTTTTTTTTTTTTGTTTTTTTTTTTTGTATACTGAATCGAGGCTCAAGGATGAAGTGGGACAAATCGTTGTCGACCCAGATGGAATTAAAGGAAGATGGAAAAGATATATGGAAATGCTGTTGAATACAGAGCATGAATGGGATGGCAACATAGAGAGTAACCCAGTTTTAGGACCGGCAGAGACGATAACTGAGAAGGAAGTTGAGGAAGCGATAAAAGCAATGAAGAGTGGAAAGGCGGGAGGGCCGACGGGACTTGTGGTAGATATGTTGAAGGCAGCAGGAAGTTGGGGTGTGAAGAGAATGACAGAGATCTGTAATCTGATGGTGAAAGAAGGCCGCATTCCAGTAGACTGGGAACTGAGTACCCTCGTCCCTCTATACAAGGGGAAAGGTGACCCTCTGGAGTGTGGCTCGTACCGAGCGATAAAGTTATTGGAGCATGGAATGAAGGTATTGGAAAGGGTGTTGGAGAGGAGGATAAGGAAGAAAGTGAAGATCGACGAAGTGCAGTTTGGATTTATGCCAGGAAGAGGAACGACAGATGCGCTTTTCCTTGTGAGGCAGTTGCAGGAGAAGTACATGGAGAAGAGGAAGAAGTTGTTTTTTGGGTTTGTTGATCTGGAGAAAGCATTCGATAGGGTCCCACGCAAAGTATTGACATGGGCATTGAGGAAGTTAGGAGTGGAAGAATGGTTGATCAGAGTCGTGATGGCAATGTACAAAAGAGCGCGCACAGCTGTAAGGACGAAGGATGGGAACAGTGGTGAGTTTGAGGTGAAGGTGGGAGTGCATCAGGGGTCGGTACTAAGTCCACTACTATTTGTAGCTGTGATGGAAGTGCTGGCTCAGAACGTAAAGGAGGGTTTACCGTGGGAGTTGTTGTATGCAGATGATCTGGTGTTGATTGCGGAAAGTATGGATGGACTGAAGGAAAAGATGAACAAGTGGAAGGAATGTATGGAGACAAAAGGTCTGAAGGTGAATATCCGAAAGACGAAGGTGATGGCAAGTGGTAAAGCATGTGGTGAGGTGGAAAGAGCTGGGAAGTGGCCGTGTGCTGTGTGCAGGAAGGGTGTCGGCGTGAACTCAATTCAATGTACAATGTGCGCTGAGTGGGTTCATCAAAAATGTAGTGGTCTGAGAGGGTCATTTACCTGTGTGGCAGCTACATTCAAATGTAAGGTGTGCACAGAGGGAGCTGCAGATGGAGGAAATGTTGAGTTGGATATTGGAGATGGCGTGAAGTTGGAAGGTGTGAAAACATTTTGCTACCTCGGAGACATGCTGAATGGAGAAGGTGGATCAGACTCGGCAACGGTTGCTCGAGTGAGATGTGCATGGAAGAAGTTTCGGGAACTGAGTGGCATGCTGATGAGGAGGAGAGTGTCGCTGAAGCTGAAGGGAAAGGTGTATGCTGCATGTGTGAGAAGTGTTATGATTTATGGGAGCGAGACATGGGTAATGAACGTAGAGCAGCAACGAAGGCTGGAAAGGGTGGAAATGCGAATGGTTCGATGGATGTGCGGAGTATCGTTGAGAGAGAGGAACACAAATGATGAATTGCGAAAGATGATGGGAATATTGCCTGTGATTGATGCTGTGAAGAGGAACAGGTTGAGATGGTTTGGTCATGTGTTGAGGAAGGATGAAAGTGACTGGTTGAGAAGAGTGATGGAAATTAATGTAGAAGGAAGTAGAGGACGGGGAAGACCGAGAAAGACTTGGCTAAAGATGGTGGAAGAAGAAATGCGGGCAAGGGGATTAACAAGGAGAGATGCAGAAAATAGGGCAAAATGGAGAAGATTGTCATGGGGACCGCAAGGCTAACCCCCGCTCTAGCAGGGAAAATGGCCTTAAAATGCATGTTGTTGTTGTTGTTGTCATTATGGACCCCTTCTGTCTGTGGGCCTGGCGCCGAGGCACCATTGGAGCCTTTTTAAACCTGGCCCAGCTATGACTGATTAATTTCCACAGGGGAAATGTTGTGCCAGCTGTCCTGTAAGCTCGGGCATGGTCACTGGTACCAGAAAAGTCTCAATGTCCTGCTTTAACCAGAAGTAGAATGTTAATTCCTGAAAACGTGTTGCTCATTGCTCATTTTTGCATCTCCTGTGCCCTTGGGACATGGCGACATTGCAGGAAGAGTTGTTTTACTTAAACTAACTAGATGGTATTCATAGAATACTTACCCTGCGCAGTCAACTTGGTGTGAGTGAACTCTTTTGTTTTTGAAGGTTTTTTTTTCTTCTTTGATCCAATATGGCTGCCAGACCACGTGACATAAATTTATATTCTCTAATATAATTGTTGCGTAGATCACGCCCAATAAATTTCAAAATGATCAGACTAAAAGCGTTGTCCCTGTCAATTTATGACGTCATAATGAAGGCACCTATGACGTCATAATGAAGGCACCAATGACATCATCATTGACATATCTTATTCCCCATGGGGAGTACTTGACAATGAGCCATGTTTCAATTTTTGCCATGCAGCGGGATCGGAGATATAGAGGGGCAAAGTTTTTCGGTTTTTGTAAGATGGCTCCTTTACCGCTGAACTATGACATCATAATTATCATTAAAATATTCTGCAGGAGGAGGCGTTCCTATGGTGAAAATTTCGTGTCAATCGGTCCAGGAATTGCAGAGAAAAAAATTCATACTGATTCAATCAAGTGTTGTACTTGCCAAATTATGACGTCATTATTACGGTACTGATGACATCATCATTAACATATCTTATCCCCCAAGGGGAGTGCTTGACATTGAGCCATATTTCAATTTTTTCCATGGAGTGGTTTCGGAGATATAGAGGTGCAACCTTTTTCGATTTTTCCAAGATGACGCCTGTACCACGTGATCAATGACGTCATAATTATCATTAAAACAATTCTATAGGAGGAGCCGTTCATATTCTGAAAATTTCGTTTTCATCAGACTAACAGTTGCAGAGGAATTTTTTTTTTCATACTGATCAGATCAAGCGCTGTACTTGTCGAATTATGACGTCATAATGGAGGCACCTACGGACATGATCATTAACCAATCTTATTCCCCATGGGGTGTACTTGACAATGAGCCAAGTAAAAAAATTTCCATGAGCGCTTTGGGAGAAAAAGAGGTGTATTTTCCAAGATGGCGTCCGTACCACGTGACCTATGACGTCATAATTAACAGCAAAAAAATCTACAGGCAGAGGCGCTCCTACAGTAAAATTTAATGTCATCCTACCAATGGTTGCCGAGAAAATGATTTTTTTAAATGTAGACACAGCACACGTAACACACATACGTATGAATGCCTAACCCTGCTTTTCGCTTCGCGAGCACGGGGTAATTAGTGGCAAGTTTCAAACTTTATTCCACCTGGAAACAACTTCAGGCATCCTCATTTTGAGAGTTAGACACGATTTTGGTTAAGGCATTGATCTGACAGCCCAAAGATCCTTCATTGTTCCAAATCTCCTTTTGAGGCAGTTGCTAAAACAATGTTTGCCTTAAAAGGTGTAAAAGCCAAATGAAGTACATTTTCATCAAGCGTATCATACATTGATCATGACGAGCTTTCCTGGATGTTTCAGGCATGGCGAGCTATGCTGACAAGCTCTTTAAATACCGAAATGGTCGCTGGGAGGACATCTTGAGTGACGAAGTGAACATGCGGAGAGGGGTCACATCTTGGTTTGCCGGTCGCTCTGTGGCCTGCATCGACAGGAAGGTAAGGGGACCGCACGGAATCTGAATTAATTCATCACTTGCTTCCACCAGTCTCTTTGTATGGACAGACCGAGATAAGGCTGCAATTCACTGGTTCCTTGGGGGAATAGAATCCATTGCATTCCAAATGAACTTAATGTTTGCTCCTTTGATTTTTTTTTAAGATAAAAAAAGCTTTTGTCACTTTCCACATCACATTGTCAATTCTCGTTTTTTTTTTTTTTGGCTTTTTCAATTTGTTTGGCTGCAGAATAATTTATTCATTATGTGGTAAAGCATAACTCATCAAATTAACTTTAATTTCACCTATTAATGATGTAAAAGGCTGACAGGTGGCCTAGACTAGATGTGCGCACACTCGTTGGTGGATGTTAAAGACGCCACTGTGTCCTTCGCGAAGAGTATCCGAGCCCTCGCCAGCAGAATGGTCAAATTCAAAATTCCTGAACAAAATACTGCTGGGAGAAGGAAAAACCACCCAGCATGACCCCAGGCCACGAAGCTTCTTCATCATCATCCTAAAATACGCCATTTGTGTCTGTCTGTCTGATGAATTTTTGATGCCAATACATTCTGTCGTTACTTATCCAATCTCAACCAAACTTGACAGGATGACCGAGGGTTACACAATGAAGGTTGTAGCGCATTTATTTGCCCCCCTCCCCAAGGGAGTTTTCTCCCCCTGAGCGAGTTTGCCTGCCATTGCCACCAATGGGGTTGCACGTTGAGGTGTATATAAATGTTAAATTGGCTTTATCGTGGTATATTTCCAAATATGATTTAGAGTGGCGTTTTTCCAAAGATGCTTTTAATAACAAAATTAATGATAATCGCATATTGTTAACTAGCAGAAGTACCCGGCATTGCCGGGCGGGGGAGGAGGAGGGGAGGGGGAAGAGGAGGGGAGGGGAACGGGGGGGAGGGGGGAGGAGCAGGGGGAATGGGGGGAGGAGGAGGGGATGGGGAAGAGGAGGGGAGGGGAACGGGGGAGGGGAAGGGGGGAGGGGAAGGGGGGGGAGGGGAAGGGGGGGAGGGGAAGGGGGGAGGGGAGGGTGTGGGGGTGCCCTGGGGAAGAAGGGCCCCTCCCCCCTCCCCCTTCCCCTCCCCCTCCCCCTTCCCCTCCCCCTCCCCCTTCCCCTCCCCCTCCCCCTTCCCCTTCCCCTCCCCCTTCCCCTTCCCCTCCCCCCTCCCCCCTTCCCCTCCCCCCTCCCCCCTTCCCTACTACTACACCTACCTACTACACCTACCTACTACCTACTACCAACTACCAACTACCTAACCTACTGATGCCATAGTGATGGGTAAAATAGTGGCAAGAGGCTTTGGCTTCGCCGGCTCATTGCGGCTTTGCAGTCGGGTACCAGTAGTAATAATGGCGTTTCTGTCGGATCAACGGCTTCGACAGGAAGTAAAAATATTATAAACCACAAACGTATGATTAGCTTTTTAAACAGTCGCTAATGCTCTTTATAACACTAAATGAAGAAATTTGGAGGAATCCTGACATCCGTGAAGTAAGGTTGACTTACAGAACTGAGCGAAGATCTACGGTACTCTATATAACCCACAAATGTTGGGTTAATAACATGGCCCTTTCTGCCGCTACCGTGGCATTTTTCGTAGCGAACTTTTGAAACTCGCTCATGCTGTTTCATACGAAACTAAAAGGGAGAAGCTCGGGTTGTGCTCCCTTACCAATTAGCTAGCTAACTGCCCCTCCCGGAGTCTGCGGGTGTACTAGTGATGATATAAAAATATAAATCGGACCGATTCGCATTTTACCAAATATTCAGGATTTTGTCAATAATCAGACAGAGCCTTGCGATATACTAATCATAGCCAGATGGGCTTGGCCCCTACTCTACTACATCACTACATGCTACATTTTTGATAGTTTGGAGATCCAATTGTGCACCGTGGTTATTTGAGATTTCATCGTCACTGTTGTCAAACCTGTAATTGATGTTCCAACACAGATCCAGGCCATCAGACCCGAACGTGTGTACCTAGACTCATCAAAACCAGTTTCCACATTTCAAGGCCCCTGGATACCCTTCCATGCACCATGCTCTGTAACCATGTATTGACCACGATGATGAAAGGCTTGCGTGCAACTTGCTCCTCCATCCTTGGTTTCCCATGGAATCCACTGCTCGCCAAAATGCTCCGGCACTTGCTGATATCCCGCTGACTCCCTCAACCCCTCCATTGCATCATGAATTTCATCCAGCTCTTCCCAGAACCGTTCCTCATAAATCTTGACTAACCTATGTGGAGTACATTCGAGCCCTGAAATCTGCAAATTTATTAATGCTTAACCCAAGGAATAAATGGGGTGCTAATGTCACGTCTTTGAGGGACTGCTGATTAACAGTTAACACTTAACACTTAAATATTTTAATGAGGCAGCAAATTGGTGCCTGTGATGGGGAAATATTTCTCCAAATGCAGAAGCAGCTTTGCAATCGACATCACGCTGTGTTTACCGCCATGCACCTCCTGGCAAAAATCCAAGCTTCCATTAAGGTTTGAGTTTGTATTCAGTGTACCAAAAAGGGACTGCTTCAGCAGGTGCATAACTTGGAGCACCTGCTTATCCCACATCACGGTGGGTGGTTGTGTTTAAGGTGTTTTATTTGACTCTTTGTGTACCTTGCACCTTTGTTTACATCAACAAATTCAGTGCATCAAAATAACCTTTCAGTGGCACATTCAAGCACATCTTTGTTTTGATCATTATAGCTGCTAAACAAGTATACATGGTTCAATTACTGTACATTAAACCGCAATGTTGGAAATGAATGAACCAATGAATGAATATCTAGTACTTGAGGCAACAACACAAACTGAGTCTTATTTTGTGTAAGTTGATGGTTATCGAGTGATGACTCATTAGCCCACTCACTTTTTCCCTCCCTCCCTCCCTCCCCCTCCTCCACCACTCTCCGCCCACATTAGCACAGCAGGAGATGTGTTTTTGCAATCATTGCTTGTGTGAGTGTGTGTCCGTCCGTCCATCCATCTGTCCAGGCCATAACGTTTCTTCATTTGAGCTTTTCTCATCGAACTTCCAACAAACATTTATTGGGAGAATATGTATAAAATAATGAAAAAATGGTTCAAAATGTGAAAGGGCAAAGTCCTAGTAAGTAGTAACTATAAATAGCCCTTGTTATCCCTGCCACAGCATGTCAAGCGCAAGACGGCCTGTTTTTTTAAAAAATCGCTTCCGTGTTTATTTAATACTTGCAAAATCGAAGATTTTTCAAGTATGTTGGTCGGTTGCTTTTGTGATTCTGTCTGTCTGTCTGTCTGTTTGTTTGTCACTGGCCTTCAGGTCACAATTTTCAACCGATCTTCAGGAAACTTCACCAAATGGTAGAGTTGGTCAAAAGCAAGAAGCCTATTGTTTTTGGGGTCAAAAGGTCAACATAGGCCAAAGGTCACCAACTTTGCTAAATTTCTAAAATATAATAATAATAATAATTCATTTATTTTGTATAGCGCTTTTCATGAAGCCCAAAGGCGCTTTGACAGAGTGCAAAACATAATGCATAACAAAACATGAAAACAACAATTGCAAAAAGACAAGAATCAATAGGGAAATATTTAAAGCAAAAGGAGGGAGAAGGAGAAGTGATAGTCAGGGGTTAAATGCTGTGGGTTGAATGTTGAATGCAGTGCTGAACAGGTGGGTCTTTAGTGATGTTTTGAATGTGGTGAGTGAGGAGGAGTCTCTGATGGTGTGAGGTAGTGAGTTCCAGAGGGTGGGAGCAGCGATGGAGAAGGCCCTGTCCCCCCAGGATCTGAATTTGGTCCGGATGGGGGGGAGGGGGGGGGTCAGGAGGTTGGTACCAGCAGAGCGGAGGTTGCGGGTGGGAGTGTGTCTGGAGAGGAGGTCAGCCAGGTAGGATGGGGCCAGGTTATGGAGGGCTTTGTAGGTCAAGAGGAGGATTTTGTACTGGATTCTCTGGGAGATGGGGTGCCAGTGAAGCTTGTAAAGGACGGGGGTGATGTGGTCACGGGTCCGGGAATGGGTGAGTAGACGGGCAGCGGAGTTCTGAATGTATTGGAGTTTATTGGTGATTGTTGAGTATTGTAAAATTGTAAAATCCTCAATTTTCATCCGATTGACCTGAAATTTGAAGAGGACTTGCATATCTGGTCACTGAATTCAACCACCAAGTATTTTTGAGGTCAACATCGGCCAAAAGGTCAACTTAGGCCAAAATTCTAAAATCTTCAATTTTCATCCAATTGACTTGAAATTTGAAGAGCACTTGCATATCTGGTCACTGAATTCAACCACCAAGTATTTTTGAGGTCAACACAGACCAAAAGGTCAACATAGGCCAAATTTCTAAAATCCTCAATGTTCATCCAATTGACTTGAAATTTGAAGAGGACTTGCATATCTGGTCACTGAATTCAACCACCAAGTATTTTTGAGGTCAACCTCGGCCAAAAGGTCAACTTAGGCCAAAATTCTAAAATCTTCAATTTTCATCCAATTGACTTGAAATTTGAAGAGCACTTGCATATCTGGTCACTGAATTCAACCACCAAGTATTTTTGAGGTAAACATAGGCCAAAAGGTCAACATAGGCCAAGTTTCAAAAATCCTCAATTTTCATCCGATTGAATTGAAAATTGAACAGCATTTGCACATTGGGTCACTAAATAGGGAAACTAACTATTTTTGAGGTCAAAAGGTCAACTCGAGGTCAACCTTCCAAAATCATCATTTTTCATCTGAAAAATCGTCAATTTTCTTCCTATTGACCTGAGCTTTCATCAAGATTGTCAATTTTAATCTTGATGAAATGGACAATTTGCTGTATCAATGGAAATTTTTTTCTTGGGGGGGGGGGCGGATTTTGCAAGTATCGTGCTCCGCATGACGTCCTCTTGTTTATTTATTTACCATTGAGCTTCAGTGTGTCTGTTCAGGCCATAACATTTTTACTAATCCAGCTTCTGCCATCAAATCTTCAACAAACATTTATTAATATGAGAATATGGACAACACAAATGAATAAAATGACCAATTTTTTTTAACTGTCATTTTCATCAAGTTTAGTTTGAGCACAAAGCGGACGTGTACGGGCTTTGCATTTTGATGCTTTCTAGTTTTATT
Organism: Myxine glutinosa; assembly: GCF_964187855.1. NCBI lineage: Eukaryota > Metazoa > Chordata > Myxini > Myxiniformes > Myxinidae > Myxine > Myxine glutinosa. Next base: position 106,787,788 of record NC_136270.1, read on the forward strand.
TGTACTTGAATTCTCAGACTCAAGGGAAGAAATGCTAAAATTCAAATAAACCAATTAGGGTTGGCTGTAATTATCTTTACACATTTTAATCGTGCCTTGCAAGTTGCGAGGTAAGCTAAAATGTACAGTGGCCTCCATAAGTATTGGACCAGTCAAGTCAAATTTGCTATTATCGCTATATACTCAAGAAATCTAGATTTGAGATCAAAAGATGAATATGAGGCGAGAGTGCAGAAGGTCAGGTTTTATTTCTTGGTATTTCTATAGATATATGTTTTGTCTTTGTAGAACAATAGCACTTTGTATGTTCATTCCCCCCCATTTTAGGTAAGCATAAGTATTGGAACAGGTTAACTTAAAGTAAATTAAAGTCGTTTAATAGTTAGTATTTGATTGCATATCCCTTGGATGTAATAATTGCATCGAACCTGTGACCCAACAACATCACCAAACTCTTCATATCCTCCTTTGAGATGCTTTTCCAACCATTTTCAGTTGTTGTTTGTTTTGGGGGGTTTCTGACTTTAGTCTCCTCTTCAGCAAGTGAAGATTCTTCAGCATGCTCCATTGGATTTCAATCAGGAGATTGACTTGGCCAGTCTAAAACCTTCCACTTTTCCCCCTGATAAATTCCTTGATTGCGTTGGCAGTGTATTTGGGTCATTGTCTTGCTGCATGGTGAAATGCAGCCAAATGAGTTTGGAGACATTTTCATGTACATAGGCAGACAAAATGGTTCTGTACATTTCCAAATTCATCCTGCTGCTGCCATTGTTAGTTGCATCATCAATAAAGATGAGTGAGGCGGTTCCAGAGGCAAGGCCAAGCCATGATGCTCCTTCCACCATGCTTCATAGATGAGGTAGTATGCTTTGAATCATATGCAGTTCCTTCTTTTATCCACACTTTCACCTTTCCATCTGCCGATAAAACTTTGACCCAGAAATCTATTGACTCACCTCTGTCCTTCTTGGCAAATTCTGATCTGGCCTTCCTATGTTGGTACTGATGAGAGGTTTGCATCTTGCATGTAGTTTTTGTAATACTGCTTTCGGTAGATTGTGATAATTTCACTCCTGCACTCTCGAGGTTGCTGGTGATGTCATTGGCAGTTTCAGGGTTTTTCTTCACAGCTCTGATGATTTTTCTGTCATCAACTGCAGTTGTTTTCCTTGGCCGACCTGGCCATTGTCTATTGCTAAGTACACTAGTGGTCTCTTTCTTTTTTAATATATTCCAAATTGTTGGATTTGCTATGGCGAATTTTTTCGTCCCCCTTCGCACCGCGGAGCGAAAGGGGGACTATGGTTTTCCCCTCTGTCCCTGTGTCCGTCCGTCCGTGTGTCCGTCCGTCCGTGCGTGCGTGCGGGTGTGCGTAAGCGAAGGACCGCATTCGAATTTGGTGTGTGGGTGCAACCCACGTCAAAATCCAAGATGGCCGCCGCCATGTATGTCTGATGCCATGTATGTCTGAACCTTGTGAGCGGAATATCTTGAAAAATAAGCGAAGTAGCAACTTCTAATCTGGTGTGTGGGTGTATCTAGGCACAAGGAAGAACGCTATTGAAAATTGGGTCGCCACGTCAAAATCCAAGATGGCCGCCGCTATGTATGTCTGATGCCATGTATGTCTGAACCTTGTGAGCGGAATATCTTGAAAAATAAGCGAAGTAGCAACTTCTAATCTGGTGTGTGGGTTTATCTAGGCACAAGGACGAACCCTATTGAAAATTGGGTCGCCACGTTAAAATCCAAGATGGCCGCCGCTATGTATGTCTGAACCTCGTGAGCTGAATATCTTGAAAAATAAGCGAAGTACCAACTTCTAATCTGGTGTGTGGGTGTATCTAGGCACAGGGAAGAAAGCTGTTGAAAATTGGGTCGCCACGTCAAAATCCAAGATGGCCGCCACCATATATATGTCTGAACACTGTGAACGAAATATCTTGAAATATAAGCGAAGTACCAACTTCTAATCTGGTGTGTGGGTGTATCTAGGCATAAGGAAAAACGCTATTGAAAATTGGGTCGCCACGTCAAAATCCAAGATGGCTGCCTCCATGTATGTCTGAACCTTGTGAGCGAAATATCATATCATAGCATGTTTTCTGCGTCTTCCACTTTGTCAACTCACATCACTTCCTCGACGGGGGACCTAGGCATAACGCTTGTTGTGCTATGGTTATAATTGAATGATTCTGTTGTTTCAGCTTCCAAATTGCTTGCTTTTCTTTCATAGACAGTTCTCTAGTCTTCATGTTGGTTTATGCCTACAGAACCCAAAGGCAAAAAACAAAGGCTAAAACCAAGACTGGACATTCACAGCTCTTTTACATATGAACAATCAATGCAACAAGAAACACCTGAGCCACCTGTCAGTCATTTCTTCCAATACTTATGTTTACCTAAAATGAGGGGACTGAACATAAAAAAGAGCTACAGTTCTACAGTGGCACAACATGTATCCATAGAAATACCAAGAAATAATTGATGACCTTCTGTACTCTTGCCTCATATTCATCTTTTGATCTCAAATCCAAATTTATTGAGTATATAGTGATAATAGCAAATTTGACTTTACTGTTCCTATACTTCTGGAAAACACTGTAAACTGATTAATACCTGGAGGTGGTAGAAAACCAGAAAGGAGGCAGTAGAAGACAGAGAGACCATTGAACTAGCTTCATCGCAGGAGATTCTAATAATCTTGAAGGCCTCAGAAAAATCAGTTTCAGGACAAAAACTTTTGGAATCCTACCCAATCCCATCGCCCAACCCCCAAAGCCATTCATAAGTACTAATTCGTTTACAAGTAAGCAGCATCCTTCATTGCTTTTGTGAGGAAAGCACAACCAGTCTTGTGGTTCCAATTAATAGTTGAGTAGATTCCTTCTTTGGAAGACAGGCACCCCATTATAATCACAGGCCAAAATTTTATTTGTAATTTAGGCTGAAAAAAGGGAAAACAATTCCTCAAAATTGAATCCCAGACTTGCTCATCACATAATTTGCAAACCCAATCGCAAAATTTTGTTGCGCAGTGTTACAGATCTGTCACTCTGCCTTTGTTGTTATTATATACTTGTAGGATTTTTAGTTTCAGATAATATTGTTGTTAAGATTTTTGTGTGAAATGGAGATGACTTCAGTAAAAGGTAAAAATAAATGATTGTCAAGGAAAAAGCAAAACGTGGCAAAGAGACCAGAAGAAGACAGATCAATATGGGCAGAAAGAGAAGGAGAGAGCTGTGAGTCATGTCGAGGCTACAAGCGGACTTGTTTTTATATGTTGGTCGCGAATGAGTTGAGGTTTCCCCTGAAAGGGATTGCACGACATCGTCATATATTGCAAGTGCAATTAAACCTGCGTCTCAGGTTTTATCACCAAGTGTGAGTCGTCGTTGGAGAAATCAAGCGCCTCCATTACGGGCCTATACGGCATTTTGTCCTTGAAGAAGAAGAGGCTGTCCGCTTGGTGCATCTTGTTTTGCCGTTGGGATTTCCGTATCGACCTCATCGTGTTGATTGCCTTTGGTTTACCTACTGGCTCAATTCCCATATCGACCTCTCACCTCGTAACTCCTCATCCACAGTCGTGCCAATACCTGCCTGTTGTTTTGCCGTTCTGCACGAACTCGACCTTCACGTGGAGATCTGTGCATGGACTTTGGGAAATGTTACATTCTACTCACGGTTGGCGTATCGTGAGTTCATGCTTTGAGAGCATTGGAGAATGATGGTACCATCATATGTATTGTTCATTTGATGCAAGTGACATTTTCATTGTACTTTCCTTAATAGTGTTATTATTGTGCATGTGAGAGTTCTTTATACAATTACTTGTTTTGTTCTACAATTGCATTGGTGTGGTTTTACCACGGTTTATTAGAAAACGCAAAATAACAAATCTTTCTGCCGTGTTCCTGCTCCAGACTCGGAGGTGCACTGTAACCGGGGTTTGGGAAGGTAATACACTACCGGTCAAAAGCTTTAGAACACCTCAATTTTTCCAGTTTTTATTGAAATTTACGCAGTTTAATGTCTCAATGTACTCTGAAATTAAGCATAGAACAAATAAACAATTGGAGATAAAAAAGAAATCATAGAATCATTTTGTTTAACAAAATTTAATTTAAATTTTTGACTCAGCAAAGTAGCCACCTTTTGCAGATATAAACGCCAAGCACACTCGTGGCATTCTTTCTACAATGGAAATCAAATATTGTTTGGGAAGTTCTTCCCAACACTGTTGCAGAAGTTCCCACAAATGTGTTGCACTTGTCGGTTGCTTTACTTTCACCCTTCTGCCCAGTTCATCCCAAACCAGCTCGATGGGGTTTAAGTCTGGAGACTGTGCTGGCCATTCCATGATTTGAAGCCTACCGGCTTGTTATTTTCCTCGAAGGTAGTTTTGACATAGCCTGGAGGTGTGTTTAGGGTCATTATCTTGCTGTAGGATGAACCCCTGACCAACTAGGCGTATACCAGAGGGTATTGCATGGCGCTGCAAAATGCTGTGGTAGCCCTTTAGGTTCAGGGTGCCAGTCATTCTGTGCAAGTCGCCGACTCTGGATCCAGCAAAAGAGCCCCAGACCATCACGCTTCCTCCTCCATGTTTGGCAGCTGGTGTCACACCCTGAGGAACCATCCTTTCGCCTACTCGACAACGTACAAAAACCGTGCGTGATGAATCAAATATTTCAAATTTTGATTCATCGGTCCATAAGACCTTCTTCTAGTCTTCAGTAGTCCACTAGCGGTGCTTCATGGCCCAGGCAAGCCTCTTTTTCTTATTTTGCCATCTTAGCAATGGCTTTCTTACTGCCACTCGACCTGTCAAACCTGCAGCTCGAAGTCTTCTCTTCACAGCTGAAACTGAGACTTGCTTACTTCGACCAGTGTTAAGCTGTGCTTGAAGCTGTTGTCCTGTGAGCCACCTATCACGCAAGCTGATGACTCTCAGAAACTTGTCTTCTGATTCTGTTGTGGCTTTGGGTCTGCCAGACCTCCTCCTGTCAGAGTTTCCTCCAGTTTCCAATATACTACTTCCTGCAGTACAAGGAAGGGCATCTGGCCATAAAAACATTGCCTCAAACAGGGAACCATGATTGTCATGGGGCCCGCAAGGCCAACCCCCGCTCTAGCGGGGAAAAATTGCCTTAAAACGATCATTCATTCATTCATTCATTCTGCAGTACAATATTGTCCAAATAATGCTTCAGAGGGTGTAATAACAGTCTGTTCCAATACTGCTTTTATACAGACAGGGGGTTTGTAATCAAGTAATCAGAGGTTGGGACACCTGTAGGAATTATTTGCATCAACTTTCAAGGCTTAATTTACTTACATTGCTGCAGAACAGCTGTAAGTTGTTAACCCATTACTTGTTCCCTGAAGAAGGTCTTTCTTTACAATATAACTGTGCAACTTACATTATTTTCCCGTTTTTGCTAACCTAAACCTTTTTTTTAACGCCGAGTAGTTTACTGCTTACCTTTGTACCATTTCAGGTTATTCACTGGACATTAAACTGCGTAATTTTCAATAAAAACTGGAAAAATTGAGGTGTTCTAAAACTTTTGACTGGTAGTGTACGTTACAGAAGCTATTTTGACTGTTTGGTCAATCAGAGAACTTGTGTTCACATCATCCTAGTGCTGCGTCATTGTCATCCTGAGCCTGAAATGTCCATTATTACTCCTACTTTTGAAAGTTTTGAAATTCTTCACAATTAATAGCATGGTTATGATTATTAATCTCCTGTTCTTTTGCACAATAATAAATAACTCAAATTAATTGTACTAGTGTAATGTCCATAGTGGGCTGACGGGTGACTTAGAGGTACGTATACTCGCCTCTAGGCTGCTTATCCTAGGTTCGAATACCGACTCGCCTATAAACTGTCATCCTGGTGTTTGACAGGCAGGGGTGATTCATCAATGTGTGTGCCATCCCTCAGATTGACATTAAATGGGCATCCCATCTGCCAGAATTCATTGGTTAAAGATCGCATATGGTGTCCTTCGAGAAGAGTAGGTGAGAGCCATTGCCAGCTCCATGGCCAAATAGCCAATGCAAATTTTTAATGGGATTTACAATGCATCAGGAGGCCTTGGTCCTCAGAAGTTCTTCAAGGTTTGGTGAAAATAGGACCCTTCGTCCCCCTGTCAAGATTGGTTGCGATTGGATAAGTAACGACCGGATGTATTTCCGAAAGACAGACACCAAATTGCATATTTTAGTATGATGAACTAGTTTTGACAAAATCTATAGCAGTTGTGGAACATAAACCTCCAAGACTACATTTATTAATAAAATTATTTGTATTATTTACGACATTATAAAAGTTTTCTTTTATAAGGGTAGAAACACGGATACCCAGAGTTATTGGAGTTGCCAGAAACAAGATGTCCTCATCTAGATTATCTTTATATCCATGCCGTTGCTCATTAATGAGGTTGCTCAGCGGGTCCAGAGCCAGGCAGAACAGGAGGGGTAAGAAGCTGTCTCCCTGGAAGATCCTGCAACGTATCTTCCTTCACTCCTGGTATTTTGATCTTTCCTTCCTAGTGCTGTAATATCAATGTGGTATTGAAAAGCTCCATTGCTTTATCTATCAGTTTGATTTATTTGGGGGTTCATGTTGCACAATTGCATGCACTGTATCATCCATGAATGAGGAGCAATATCAGAAGCTTTTTTGTAGTCTATCCAGGATGTGGACAATTTGGTTCTTCTTGTTTTACAGATTTTGATTATTTGGGAGACATGTTATTGGCCTATATGTGTCGGTGTGTGTGTCAGTGTTTGTGTGTCTGTATGTGTCTGTCCAGGCCATAACTGTTTTGCCATATGAGCTTTTGTCATGAATTTTTCAACAAACCTTGGTTATGAGAATTTGGAGAAAATTTATGAATAAAATGAACTTCTTTTTTGTTTAGCTGTTGTTTTCGTCAAGTTTAATTTAAGTAGATACCAAAAGCAGGTCGGCTTTGTATTTTTAGAGGCTTTGTAGTTATTATTATTATTATTATTATTATAACAAGCAAGGGGCTGAAAGAACAGGAATGAAAGGGGAATGTAGCAAATAAATGGAAATTAAGGGGTCGTTTGGGGAGGCTTAATGATAGGGAGAGAACATCAAGAGTATGGATGCGGACTGTCCTGGGGAGGAGGTAAACAGCCATCTTCAAGTCCTGGAGGGAAAATGCTTTGTCCGGATAATAGCATCCACCATCATGGATAATAGATACGAGATAGAGCGCCTGGGTAATGGAGTACCAAAGCCTTTCCCATTCATTATTGTTAATTTTTCACAATGCAACGTTCCTTTTGATGTTACCTTTTTACCTTTTCTTTGGAGCACATCTCTTTGGCCATTTCAAGCTCATTGTACAGGAGATTGTTCCAAAATATATCTTTTCCCATTTACTGTATATGTTTGACATGGACAGCCCACCTGAGTTTTTTTTTCCGGATGAACATGGCTTCTGTGTTGTTGTTTTTTTCGTTATTTAAGTGAACTGCATTGTTTGTGATTCTGTGTTGCCATTTGGGATTCATTAAAGAGCAAAGCATATTAGATGACATTTCTCGAGCGCTTTAACGTACCTTCAATAGTAAGTACCTTTTGCTCTAATACATCAGTGAAAAGCTAGCAGAAGCATTGTCCGCTTGCAGATTCCAGGCGAGTTCCATAATTATTCCAGAGAGGACCTTTGAGCCTTTTCAAACGCACTGCTTGAATTGATTTTTTGATTTTTGTTTTTATTTCTTAATCATTGAGTGTTGCGTTGGAGAGCACTCCTCCTATATCATCTTGGGGTCATTGGTGCTTATATTTATTTATTTTAATACAAGGTCGAGGCCCATGGAATTGCTAGTGTTAATAGTTGAATTTGAGTAATTAGTCCGAGGTGCTGGTTGGAACAATACTCATGATGTGTTTCATCAATGCTATTTGCTAGATGTACCTGCATCCATTTTGAGAAACTGTTTGTTTGTGAAACGTTGTAGTTATAGGTCATGCTCAGGGTGTACAAGTATGTTGTGCCAACAGTAATTCACTCGGATGACTTCCTCCTTGACTTTGGTTCTTGCTTTAAGTCGACTGAAGTTAAAGTACTTCCCTGGTGTTGTTATGAACTCGATAGTAAGGAGAGGCTGATGTATTTTTCTCCATTTAATCACCTGGACATTCACAAGTGTGAAGAACAAAGCCTCATCCTCAGAATGTGGGTGGATTAACGATCAGATATCATTCAATTAGATCTGTCTTTTGCAGCTTTAAATATTTTCCCTCTTTTTAAATCTTATTTCATTTATTTATCTTACCTCTCCTCCTTTTACTCTTCTTTCTCCTCTTCCCTTTTTCTCTCTGTTCTCTTTTTTTAGCCCGTCCCCTGCATAGCATGAGACGGGGTTTTGTATCACTTCTGTTTGTGTGTGTGTGTGTGTGTGTGTGTGTGTGTGTGTGTGTGTGTGTGTGTGTGTGTGTGTGTGTGTGTGTGTGTGTGTGTGTGTCTGTCTGGGTCTGTCTGGGTCTGTCTGGGTCTGTCTGGGTCTGTCTGGGTCTGTCTGGGCCTGTCTGGGCCTGTCTGGGCCATAACCTTTTTTTGCCATTTGTGCTATTGTCATCCAATTTTCACCAAAGCCTTAATATGATAATACGAAGAAGGCAAATTAATAATTTGGTCAAAAGGTGAAAGGTCAGCATCACATAGAATCATCAATTTTCATCCAATTGACCTGGAGTTTTTTTTTTTTTTTTTTTTTTTTTACCTGAAATTTCAATTTACCATTTGACTTATTGTCATCAAATTTTCAACAAAGCATTATTATGATAATATGGAGAAGGCAAATTAATAATTTGGTCAAAAGGTCAAAGGTCAAGGTTGCGTAAAATCACCAATTTTACCCGAATTACCTGAAATTTAAAGAATTTGCATATAGGGTCACAGAATTGGTTTACCAATCCAAAGCTAGAAGCTGATTATTTTTTTAAATCTAAAGCTCAAAGGTCAAGGCTGCATAAAATCATCAATTTTCATTTTGTATATATATTTTTAATGTTTTCGTTATTTTGAGTATACTGAAGAAGAAAAAGAAGACGTCTAATGCAAACATATGCGGACGGACTTTACATTTTCATATGCTTCCTAGTTTCCACTTGTTTTTTGACTTGTCTTTTTTATTTATTTAATTGTTTATCATCCGATCCCATGCCCAGTCTCCCTGGTGTGCAATGAAGAGGATGTCTTGCACTCTGAGACAGTTTGGTGAAACTACTTATATGGATGAGGGTACTCATATTTTATACCGCCATTAAACCCCACGCCTACCTCCTTCTAAGTTTTTAGCTTTTCCTTCCTCAGAGTTAGGTCTGAGGAAGTAGTTCCCTACTAATTGGAAGAGGAAGATGGACTATTTGAATGCTAGCTATACGGGTGTAGAATGTTCTCCCTTTAAGATCCATCAGAAAGTAAGCAAGCGGAATCATATAGGGCAACGCCATATTGGAAATTAGCACAGGTTCAAAGTGCAGTGATTGGGAAAACTCACAAAGCTTTGGGACATCCTCTGAGAATCACTGGCAAGAGAGATAATTAAGCCTTGCAAGAAATGTATTGGTGTTAATGAGCTGTTAACCATGGGGTTAAATAATAATGTAACATTGGAACACATTCATGGAAAATACAGATACCGATTTTATCTCTTCCAAGCTGGGCAACAGAAAAGACGACAAAGGACCTTGAGGTATTCGCATGCATGGTGAAGCAGGATAGGAAGCTTAAGAGGTCAGATGACATTTTTACCACACCAACAGCTAACATCACAAAGTGTGCCAATGAACACCACAATTCCCTGCCTGTGGAAGCATCAATCTGACATAAGGGTTTGGTATATCTATACCAAGCTGCCTCAAAGATAGAGGTGCAACCTGTGCACCATCCTGTCTAATGAAAGTAGTTGGTCATCCTCAGCTGTGGCTAGGATTGTATATTTGTCAGCCATTCCATCCATGGGGAATGAAGGGGGCATGTGGAGTGGTCAGGATGACAAAAATATGAGGATGAGGGGTGAGGGACAAAATAGAGGGAGACTTGGTGAAATAAGGGATGTGCAGAAGAATTAGGACAAGGGGAGGACATGCGATGGACAAGATGGATACAGCCACAAACTCTGAGGAAGGAAAAGCTAAAAACTTAGAAGGAGGTAGGCGTGGGGTTTAATGGCGGTATAAAATATGGTTTTGGGTGTGGGAGGATCTGAGATGGTGGTGAACAGCTGTCTTGAACACCTGGAGGGAAAATGGGATTGAAGAGAATGTGTAAGTTGATTCCACAGGTGGTTAAGAAGAGAAACAAAAGAGTAGAGGTGAGCAGTGATTCTGGAGTTTCGGAATTTTTATGGGATTCGAAGTGGGTTGCTGGTGAACCGTGTGCGCCCCGCAGAAACTTGGGAGATGGGGGACAAAACACGGGGAGAGCAGAGAGTGCAAAAACAGAGAGGAGGTGGTAAAAGACAGAGTGACCGTCAACCTGTCGGTGATGCTGAAGTGATAGACTGATAGACTCAGATTCCAATAATCTTGAAGGCTTTGGTTTCCACGGCGTCAAGGTGAGGAAGGTGTGGGGCATGGCAGCCAGCCCAAGGAGGAGAACAGTACCTCCTGTCACTTAATCACTCCACCATCACTGTAGGTCTTCCGTTGCTACTTAGGGCCCAACAAAACATGTATACAAGATTGTTGGTAAGTGGCAGGATAGTTTCCGTGGCTGTCAACAGATAATGTTCGCCATCGCAGACAACAGATAATGAACGCCTCCTTTCTGGTCTTGCATCCTCTGCTCTTTCCGTGCTTTGTTCCACTCCCCTCAAGGTTTCTGCAGGGCACACATGGTCCACCATCAACAACCCATCTGGTGAAACGACCTAAATCCAGGATCACTGCTCACCTCCACTTATTCGTTCCTCTCTTGGCACACCTGTAAAACCAATTTCCACATTCTCTTCAATCTCATTCTTCCCTCTAAGTCTTCAGGACAGCTGTTCACCACCATCTCAGATCCTCCACAATCCAAAGTAATGATATTTTCTATCCTTGGTAAACCCCCTCACTCCCAGCCCAATCCCTCCGCCATCCAAATTTCCAGTTTTCCCTCCTTGGAGTTTTCTTCTGTATCCACATTGTCCACCACACGCATCCTCTCCTGCCCCCATTCCTCCCCACACCAATTGCTTGTCCAAATTTCCTTTGTTTTGGCCTTTAAATCTGCACTTTACTGGTGTACTGTACTGTACTGTACATAAGTTTGTCACTCTTCACTGTGGCTCTTTCACCCTTCTCCACTGCCTGTCATGTAGTTTTGTTCAGTAGTATGTCTTCTAACCTGTTGTGTCGCCATTGCCTGATCTGCCTCAGGTGCTGCTAGCCAATGCAGGAATCAATCATTCAATTCATTATATATAATACTTTTCATTTTTTTATATACTGAATCGAGGCTCGTGAAAGAGCTGACAACCGCGAGGGAAAGACAGTACAGGGGGACCGCGAGGTAAAGACAGCACAGGGGGACCGTGAGGGAAAGACAGCACAGGTGGACCGTGAGGGAAAGACAGCACAGGGGGACCGCGAGGGAAAGACAGCACAGGGGGACCGCGAGGGAAAGACAGCACAGGGGGACCGCGAGGGAAAGACTGCACAGGGGGACCGCGAGGGAAAGACTGCACAGGGGGACCGCGAGGGAAAGACAGCACAGGGGGACCGTGAGGGAAAGACAGCACAGGTGGACCGTGAGGGAAAGACAGCACAGGTGGACCGTGAGGGAAAGACAGCACAGGGGGACCGCGAGGGAAAGACCATTTAGCTCTAAAACATCAAACTTCTCTAGGTTCACTTGGTAGAGAAGCTCCCACCACCCCCACTACTCCCCCCCTTATATCACATAATAATAGGAGATATTATTCAAAACTAATTTATCAACCCACAATGCAAAGGTTAATTCAGTTCAGATTCTTGTCATTTAAATAGATATCTACATTCAGCAGGAGTGATGAATATATCTTTTTATAAATCGGCAGGTAACACAATGGTAGGAGGTAAGGTAAGGTCACCACGACCTTACTAGAAGGAATTGCCATCATTCACTAGAATCTATAACCCTCATAGTCAGCATTCAGCACTCCACAAAGGTTAACAACAACAATATTTTTGAGGTTTTGTTCGCACGACTTGAGATCTTCCAAAGTAAAAGTTCAATTTTAAAATAATTTTGATACAGTGCTTCATAAATGTATTGATCTACAACTGTTGTACTTATGTTGATTAACATACTTGAAGTGCCATGTCCAAGCTGCATTGACATTCGAGTTGGTGTAATGGAGTCATCTTAGGCCAACTATTGTTTCCCCAACAGAAAACATTTCATCTTTCCTTAACGTACGACATGCCAACAAATGCAGACACCTCACCGGTGAGGTGCTGTGGACGGCGTCACTTGATAGTCCACTGCGCACTGATTGATTGGACACCTGCCGGACCACACCCACATGTCGCTTGACTCCACCCACCATAGTGCCGAGACGGAACGATAAGGCCGCCATCTTGTTCCCTGGTGGGCCTAACCCATTAAGCCTGTATAGGCCTCTGCTGATTATACACTGTCCGGCTTTGTTGCGTCAGATTTCCATTGGCTTTGTTTGGGTCACGTGTTGTTATTAGTAAGGTTTAATCAAGCCTGAATGCGCCTCCCTAAAAAAAATAGCGTTACACAATTTTTGAACGGCATCATGTGCACGTTAAATGCACATTCTCCAATTTGGCCCATTATCAGATTTTTATCCTATAAAGCGTGTCGGGCCACGATCGTGGCCGAGACATGTATGCAAATGAGTTTAAACTGACGTCAACGCAAAGAATGAATCATGACCTTTACAATGTATAATTCCCGAGTAACTTATGAAAGCTTGCTTCTAATTGATAGGCCTACCAACCAGTAGATCCAGCACTTTATGGGTTAAAGCCAACGCGCTTAATGGCGTCGTCGCTACCTGGAATGACCACATGTCACATGACCACGTACAGGTTTTTATGAACAAAAGGTTTATTACCACAGAGACAGCGGGAGGGCGGAAACTTACTAACTGAATCCACTCTGACGTTCTTGAAGCCAGAACCTAGATCTAATGTCATCTATATACTCCACAACGGATAATACCATGACTCTTCCTGTTGCGCCTGTTCGGAGTGGGTGTACTAGTTGCCTGAAACCAGACCCCTGTCCGTCAGATTTGTCAATGACATTGAACCAAACCGTGAAGACCCTCGCAGATGAATTGTGTAATATCTTCAATGGCAAGGATGAGGAGGTTGAGTGGACAAGGAGGTGAAATATATATATATATGTTGTGTTGCAGGTTGTGACCACAGTGCGGTCATTCTTATTTTATACATGATGGGGACTCGTGGAAGAGCTGGAGCAGAATGAAAGGGAACAAAATGGAAAGGGGAAACACCAACAGCAGAGTAGAAGTGAGAGTGAGATCAAGGGGAGGGGGGAGATGCATACATGGGGGTAAACAAGCTTCACACAAGCCGAATGAAACACAGCAAGAAGAGGAAGGGGACAGTAGGAATGAAACAGACTAAAGGAACAAATAAACTAATAACGAACAAACGAAAAGAGGTGAAGGAGAAAGAGGGAATCACAATAACCTGTGAAAAGGATAGTGCCTGTGAATGGGGTCATTTGGGGAAGAAGAGATCATGAGTAGGGATGAGTAGGGCCTAAGGTAGAGGTGAACAGCTGTTTTGAAGCCCAAGAGAGAAGAATATATCTGAACAGACAGAGGAAGATGGTTCCGCAGGCGAGAGAAAAGAGGATCAAATGAGTGGAGGTGAGCAGTGAGCCTGGATTTTGGGAGTTTAACAAGAAGAGGGTTACTGGCAGAGAGTTGCGCCCTGCAGGAACAGGGAGGGTCAAAGCCAAGAGAGGGCAGAGGGTGAAAGACCAAAAAGGAGGTCGTAGGATACAGTGAGGCTACAAACCTGTCTGTGATTTTAGAGTACCACTTCGCTTCGTAGTGGGAGATCCCAATGATTGTGAAGGCCTTGCTTTCCACAGCATCAAGCTGAGCAAGGTGTGAGGGGGGGGGCGCCGGCCCAAAGGGGAGAGCAGTACTCCATCAAGCTGCGAAGGGAGGCCTTGTAGGTTGTCAAAAGTTCATACTGTCGAAAGAAAGACATTGCACGACGGAGTAGTTCTACCGTATTTTACCATTCTACTGTCAACATACCATCTTGAATTATTTATTTATATACACTTTGCCATTGCCAACATACACTACTTTGAATTATTTATTTATTGATATGAACTTTACCATTACCACTACCAACATAGCACCTTGCATTATTTATTTATTTATTTGCATGTAAAATCGATACGTCTCATTTTTAAAGGTCGATTGCGGCCTGTGTCCTTGATGAGGACATTAATCCGTTTTCATGACTGTTCTGATCTTAATTGGAGAATATATAAGTAGAGAGATTCCATTAACTATTTTAGTTTCCATGATTCAACAATTGAGTTGTTTGCAAAGTTGAAAGACCAGCTTTTGACTCATGTTTACACTTATTTTTCCACTTTAAAATACTTTTTATACATTATACTTTTTGCCTCTAGATTATACTGTATAAGTATGGATCTACACATCTTTTCTTCTATCCACAATGTCGTTCTGACCTCTAAACAATCATGACATTCCACAATTATACACATACGTATTTTGAGGTTATGATGACTTTCGTCTGAAAGCTTTCCTTCTAACAGTGAGTGAGTGCTCTTCTACAAAGCCACAGCAGATGTCGATCACAAAGCATTCGGATAGTGGAGTCGAGGAACGACTGATTGAAAGCTCTTTGGGAGTTCTCAAAGTGATCTGCTGGCAGGTATGCTAAAATAAGAGGTAATTAAAACTGCGAGCAGTGATTATCCGGGGACCAAGACGCCCCACCCTGATTGGACAAGTGCCAGAGTCATTGACAACGCCAGCCTGGATCCGATTGTTTAAAGTTTGAACTGAATCGGTCGAAAAATTAAGGAGATGCATTTTATAGGTTTGCATGAAATTCAACATGTCCGCCAGGTCACATGACCTATGGCGTCATATGTAGGACATGCATCCAATCAAATGATACACTATAAGTGGTCAAAGTTTCGACTCAATCGATTGGAAAATGAAGGCACAGATGCATTTTAAAGGTTTTCATTAAATCCAATATGGCCGCCGTGTCACGTGACCTATGACGTTATATTTAGGATATGCATCCAATCAAGTGACATACTGTAATTGGTGAAGGTTTCAAGTTCATCTGACTAACGGTTTGGCCTGTAGGTCGATACAAAATTCATGGAATCACAATATTAATTTCAATCCACTTTCTCCCATCCACTTTCTGAATAATCCTCTCCACGAAGTTCTGTCACTCAAGCTTTTGGGTCTCACTATCTGCCATGATCTTTCCTTGGAAAACCACATTTCAAATCTGGCCTCCAAAGCCAGTTGCCGACTGGGCATCCTCCGTCGTGCGAAGTCCTTCCTTGGCACACCTGAGCTCCTCACCACATACAAGGCTTTCATCCGCAGCTCAATTGAATACTGTTCTCCCCTCTGGGCTGGTGCTCCTGCCTCACACCTAGCTCGTCTTCACGCTGTTGAAACCAAAGCTTTCAGGATCATTGGAATCTCCTGCGATGAAGCTAACTCTGAGGGCCTCTCACTTACTCACCACAGGCAGGTTGGTGGTCTTTCTGTCTTCTACCGACTCCTCTTTGGCCTTTCCCCCCTCCCCCCCAGCTCTCTCTGGGCTCTGTCCCCCAAATATTCCTACAGGTCGCACAAGATCTCCCAGCCACCCTTTAATGGTTAAACTGCCAAAATCAAGACTCTCTGCTCACCTTCACTCCTTCATTCCTCTTTTCTCCCGCCTCTGGAACAAACTCCCCCACTCCCTTCAATCCCACTCCTCCCTCTAGGTCTTTAAAACAGCTGTTCACCACCATCTCTTATCTTCCCCCATCCAAAACCTTGATCTTTTCTACCCCCGCTAATTTCACCCCAGATCCGCTTTTTTGAAATACCAACATCTTTCCTGGAAGTCCTTGCAGTGTCCTTGTGTTTTATACTTCTCCCACACCGCCCCCCCCTTCTCACGCCTCCTCCTCCCACCCCCCCTTCCCACGCCTCCTCCTCCCAAGCCCTCTCCCTCCCACAGATCTCCCGATGTCCCTGCTCTCAAATGTTGTTTGTGTGCTTCCCCTTCTCTCCCCATCTTGTCTACTGCTCCCCTTATTATATATTTTGTGTGTCTGTTTGATTTTTTGTGTGATAAATGTTAGCTCTTTCACAAGCCTCGATCATGTATGCAAAAATATATATATACTGTATACATATATATATGCTGAGTCAGCACTTTTTTTATTGGCGCACTGTAGACTAATTAGCAAAAAAACCTAACCTCGGAGAAAAGAGCGTTCTTCGCCTTGAGGTGCACTATATGCATGCCAAGTTTCAACTCAATAGGTCGAAAAATGAAGGAGATTAATTTTTTAAGATCTTCAATAAATCCAATATGGCCGCTAGGTCGTGTGACCTATGACGTCATACTTATGATGTGCATCAAGTCAAGTGTTATGCCATAGAGCATAGATGGTCAAAGTTTCAAGTTCCTACGATGAACGGTTTGACCTGTAGGTCGCCAACAAATTTCATGGAATCAGAATAATAATAATAATCTTAGCAATTTCAAAATGGTACCAATAGTCCCCGAATTGCACATAAAGGTCCATCTATGTATTATGTATCGAATTGCTGGAATGTTGACACCTCTCATACCCCCTTTCTACCTTTTTACCACTCTCCCTCCATCTTCTACGCCTTTCCGCTTCACCAACATTCCATTTCTCAACCATGTTTGCCCTCATTTTCATTTTTTCACACAATTCTTTTTTTACATAATCTTTAAATGTGCACTAACTCATCAGGGTCGCATGCTTGAGACAGTAATTCAGGTTTCCTGTTGTGAAACACCATTGATGTGAATGTATAATTACTGCTGCAGAAACGTTGGAGCCTTTAAACACAGCTTTGTCATGCTTTAGATGGAGTATTATTCATTAAGCTAGCTGCATCAGCACTTGCAAAGTCGTCAGGATACCGTTGAAAGGATTCTTAATTTTGGTCATACTATCGACAAATTCTAATTCATTTGACCAGCATTTAATCGCTCTGCCACATGAAAAATTCCCACTTCCAGTCGTCAGCGTAAGACACTCATTAGAATCCCGTATTTCAAGGGACAAAAGCAACTCATATTTAAGACTTCATGCACATCAGAAAGCAGATTCTAACATGACAATCCATGACAAAATATTATCAAAAATCTTTATTTTTTTATTTAATTACACGGCCTCTGTTGGCCTATGTGTGGTCGACGTGTGAAAACTGCTGCTTCATTGGCACAAAGTCGAACATGGACAGTGTCAGGTTACCAAATGACCATGGTATGGTTTACCCTGCCGTTATCACAACATTTTTACATGACACGTCACACCATGGTCCGCGGTGGATATCATCTTCATCTCTGGATTCCAGCAGCGTGATGCAAGTGAAAACACTGCCCTCTCACGTACTTCTGTGACTCAAAAGTCCCTGCGCTATTCACAATGCATCATGCACGCACGGTACATAGATTAATTATATATTACTTTTTTTAACGTTAGCTTGAAAATTTCATTTTGAAGAATAAAAACATCTAATTACGACTCTATTCAAAATGCATCATGTACAGTACATAGATTATCTTAATTTTTTTAACATTTTCTTGAAAATATAATTTTAAAAAACCCATCTAATTACGACTCTATTCAAAATGCATCATGTATGGTACAGAGATTATATATTAACTAGTGGAGTCACCCGTGGAAATCCCACGGGCATGGACGTGTGTGACATTTGGACATCTTGATTTCGATGCTGCACATTAAATTTTACAAAATGGTTACTGGCAATTCATCACATCCAGAAATGGTGTAATGAACACAATTTATTTATTTCACATAATATGTGACTACTCACTCCTCTCCACCTGACACCCTCCTCTCTCCACCCTCATGCCTCTCCAACCCCACTCCTACTCACACCCCTCTCCAATATCTCCTCACACTCCTCTCCAATCCCTCACACCCCTCTCCAATCCCTCACACCCCTCTCCAATTCCTCACACTCCCCTCCAATCGCTCCTCACTCTCCTCTCCAATCGCTCCTCACTCTCCTCTCCAATCGCTCCTCACTCTCCTCTGCAATTGCTCCTCACTCTTCGCTCCAATCAGCCCTCACTCTCCAACCCCTAGCTCCTCGCTCTCCAACCCCTTGCTCCTCAATTTCCAACCCCTCACTCCTCACTCTTCAACCCCTCGCTCCTCACTCTCCAACTCCTCGCTCCTCACTCTCCAACTCCCTGCTCCTCACTCTCCAACCCCTTGCCCCTCACTCTCCAACCCCTCGCTCCTCACTTTCCAACTCCTCGCTCCTCACTCCAACCCCTTGCCCCTCACTCTCCAACACCTCGCTCCTCACTCTTCAACTCCTCGCTCTTCACTCTCAAACCCCTCGCCCCTCACTCTCCAACCCCTCGCCCCTCACTCTCTAACTCCTCGCTCCTCACTCTCCAACCACTCGCTCCTTGCTCTCCAACCCCTCACTCCTCTCCAATTTCTCGCTCCTCTCCAACCCTTGGCTTCTCACTCTCCAATTCCTCGATCTCCAACCCCTCGCTCCTCACTCTCCAACTCCTCACTGCTCTCCAATTTCTCGCTCCTCTCCTACACCTCGCTCCTCACTCTCCAACCCCGAGCTCCTCACTCTCCAACCCCGAGCTCCTCACTCTCCAACCCCTAGCTCCTCACTCTCCAACCCCTAGCTCCTCACTCTCCAACTCCTCGATCTCCAACCCCTCGCTCCTCACTCTCCAACCCCTCACTCCTCTCCAATTTCTCACTTCTCTCCAATTTCGCGCTCCTCTCCTACACCTAGCTCCTCACTCTCCAACCCCAAGCTCCTCACTCTCCAACCCCTATCCCCTCACTCTCCAACCTCTACCTCCTCACTCCCCAACCCCTAGCTCCTCACTCTCCAACTCCTCGCTCCTTGCTCTTCAACCCCTCACTCTCCAACCCCTCGCTCCTCGCTCTCCAACCCCTCGCTCCTCGCCCTCCAACCCCTTGCTCGTCACTCTCCAACCCCTCGCCCCTCACTCTCCAACCCATCGCCCCTCACTCTCCAACCCCTTGCTCCTCACTCTCCAACCCCTTGCTCCTCACTCTCCAACCCCTCACCCCTCACTCTCCAACCTCTTCGCTCCTCACTCTCCAACTCCTCGCTCCTCGCACCTCTCCCGTCTCATTCATTTTGGAAATGGAAGTTTCCACGCAACGCATGAATTGTCACGATCCTCAAGAGGAAGTGTCTCATAATCATCAAATGGCAAGTAAATTACATTGTGAAAATTAAAGATTTCAAATAAACCTATTTAAAGTGTATGCGCACATAACTAATTTTAAAAAAACCGAAGAAATATCTCTCGGTAATTTCCTGAAACATATTTTAGTTTTTACTTCCGGATAATAATGTTGAATGAAATAAGAACGAAGAAATATGTCGTTTTGTGACGACTGTCATCAAAAGTAAAATTAATATATCTTAACGGAAAAGAAAAAGCGAATTTTTTATATATATCAACATTTTCCCCGACTGTTATTTTAGGCGGTGTATTTTCGTGTATCATCGTGGCACAATTTAAAAATATATATCTCTGCATTTTCCCGTGTGTGCATGGATGTTCTCAATTATTTCTGACACCGAGTCTAAAACCATCGATAAAAATTAAATCAGATGGTGAATTCGAGATAAGATCGTGAGAGTGACCCAATGAATGGGCTTTATTTTACCGGCCTTTGGGAAATCATTTCGTTCCATAAACGGAAACTTTCATGGGATTCTCTTCCCGTTTTTTTTCAACTGAGTCTAAAATTATGTTAGCGACTGTTAAAAATGAAATGATATATCGAATTAGAATTGAAATAAACCTGTGTGAGAGAGAAAGACAGCATGGGCCGAACTAAACAGGCCTCAAAGCCATTCGAGGTAATAAAATGGTGGATATTTGTTTACATGAAGCCTCTCCAAGAATGGGTGGAGCTACTCTGTAAACGGAGTAAGCCACACCCCCGGACAGACAGACAGACAGACCGACAGAATCACCTTCACCTATTATTTATATATTAATTTTTTAAACATTTGCTTGAAAATTTAATTTTAAAAAACCCATCTAATTATGACTCTATTCATAATGCATCATGTACAGTACATAGATTATATATTCATTTTTTAAACGTTTTGCTTGAAAATTTCATTAAAAAGAAAACATCTAATTATGACTCTATTCATAATGCATCATGTACAGTACATAGATTTATATATTAATTTTTTTAACGTTTGCTTGAAAATTTAATTTAAAAAAACCCATCTAATTATGACTCTATTCATAATGCATCATGTACAGTACATAGATTATATATTAATTTTTTTAACGTTTGCTTGAAAATTTAATTGAAAAAAACCCATCTAATTATGACTCTATTCATAATGTACAGTACATAGATTATATATTCATTTTTTTATCGTTTTGCTTGAAAATTTCATTAAAAAGAAAACATCTAATTATGACTCAATTCAAAATACATCATGTACAGTACATAGATTATATATTAATTTTTTTTACGTTTGCTTGAAAATTTAATTTTAAAAAACCCATCTAATTATGACTCTATTCATAATGCATCATGTACAGTACATAGATTTATATATTAATTTTTTTAACGTTTGCTTGAAAATTTAATTTAAAAAAACCCATCTAATTATGACTATTCATAATGCATCATGTACAGTACATAGATTATATATTAATTTTTTTAACGTTTGCTTGAAAATTTAATTTAAAAAAACCCATCTAATTATGACTCTATTCAAAATACATCATGTACAGTACATAGATTATATATTTATTTTTTTAACGTTTGCTTGAAAATTTAATTTAAAAAACCCCATCTAATTATGACTATTCATAATGCATCATGTACAGTACATAGATTACATATTCATTTTTTTAACGTTTTGCTTGAAAATGTCATTAAAAAGAAAACATCTAATTATGACTCGATTCAAAATACATCATGTACAGTACATAGATTATATATATATACCGACTTCTTTCCTGGAAGCCCTAGCTGTGTCCATGTGTTTTATACCTTCCCCGCCTCCTCCCCCCCTTCCCACGCCTCCTCCCCCCCAAGCCCTCTCCCTCCCACAGATCTCCCGATGTCCCTGCTCTCGAATGTTGTACTTGTGTGCTTCCCCCTCTCTCCCCATCTTGTCTCCCGCTCCCTTTATTATGTCCTATGCATTCGTTTGTTTGTTTTTGTCATTACTGTTAGCTCTTACAAGAGCCTCGATCTTGTATACAAAAAAAATAAATTCTTAAGGTTTGCTTTAAAATTTCATTTTCAAAAGCATCTAATTACGATTCTGGGATTGTGATGTCAAATATATAGGGGATCCCAAAAAAATTTCTCCAGGAAATAATTGACGAGCCGTAAGGATGTCCGATATTTCAAAGCCATCGGGAAACAACCGCTGCTGAGATAATAAAATAAAAAAATAAAAAATGGATGTGTGAAACTGGATGTAAACTCCATAGAAAAGGAAGAATGCCTGTGATGAATTTCAATTCATTGGTCAAGGGAGAAACTTCTCTCTCATAGTGTATTTTCATCAACAAAAGAGCTTTAGTTGTGAAACAAGTTCTCAGCCACCTGCTGTTAACGCAAAATGCTTACAAGGAATAATGTTTTTACACTTGTTCATAGTGGAGACGGCACGGATCTGGGTCTTAATCCGATAACCGCACATTGCACTGAGAGCAAACTTTGTTAAATGAATCTCAGCTTTCTCTATATATTATGTAATTGCATAAAAATGACGGCGGCACTTAAAATTAGCTATACTAGGGCATTGCCCGTACTATATCTATATCTAAAATTATATCCCCCCCCTCTATTTACATGAAATGGTTTGGTCCAAAGCGAACGGCTTGCGAGTACGGTGACAATCCCCCCCCTCTATTTACATGAAATGGTTTGGTCCAAAGCGAACGGCTTGCGAGTGGTGACAATCCCCCCCCTCTATTTACATGCAATGGTTTGGTCCAAAGCGAACGGCTTCCGGAGTTTGGTAAAGAAATCGCCATCGCGTGCACAAACGCGCAGGAAAGCGAATGAATCGCAAATTCGGTTTTATTAGTTTTAAAACATAGTTTAACGCCAACATAGTTTGCAAACGTGAAATAAATGAATACGCTCTCAAATGTGCCATCCGAGGCAGAGTGTGTCCTCCACGTTCGGCACACGCGATCGTTCGCTGCTCTCTGATTGGTTGAATCGTTTTTTGGACATAGCTCGGTAAGTAATTGTCCGATTAATATGAAACCTTGAAAAGGCACATCCTCGGGTCCCCAGCAATATACCTGGCAAGTTAAAAGTATATCGGACCCGTGGTTGTCGAGAAACAGCGGTCACAGACAAACAGACGTACAGACGTACAGAGATTACTGGAATTATAGATAGACTAGGGCATGCCCGTACTATATATATATCTAAAATTATATCCCCCCCCCTATTTACATGAAATGGTTTGGTCCAAAGCGAACGGCTTGCGAGTGGTGACAATCCCCCCCCTCTATTTACATGCAATGGTTCGGTCCAAAGCGAACGGCTTCCGGAGTTTGGTAAAGAAATCGCCATCGCGTACACAAACGCGCAGGAAAGCGAATGAATCGCAAATTCGTTTTTATTAGTTGTAAAACATAATGCCCAATTATTCAATTAGCGCCAACGTATTTTGGCTGTTTGCAATTTAATCGCAAGGCAAAGTAGAAAGAGAAGAGGGAAAAAAAGAAAAGCCTTGCCTTGCTGCAAACAGCTGCTGCAAACAACAACAACATGGAAGGCTGCACTGTCCGGAAGTTGGCATATCGCAGTTACGATTATTTTAGTGTTAATGGCCAATTATTCAATTAGCGCCAACGTATTTTGGCTGTTTGCAATTTAATCGCAAGGAAAAGTAGAAAGAGAAGAGGGAAAAAAAGAAAAGCCTTGCATTAACGCATTAACGCTTGCATTGCATTAACGGTTCGGCACACGTGATAGCTCGCTGCTCTCTGATTGGTTGAAGCGTTTTTTGGACATAGCTCGGTAGGTACTTGTCCGATTAATTACAAACCTTGAAAAGGCACATCCTCGGGTCCCCAGCAATATACCTGGCAAGTTTCAAGTATATCGGACCCGTGGTTGTCGAGAAACAGCGGTCACAGACAAACACACAGACACACAGACACACAGACACACAGACACACAGACATACACACAGAGATTGCTGGAATTATAGATAGATGTTGCCCATTTTTCAAAGAAACAACTTACAATGTTCAGGTTTTTGCTACGTTTGTTTTTAGCCCCCAACGGTCTGGATGCTTTTATGTTTTGGGTGCTGTCTGGCCGTCCGTCCGTCCGTCTGTCCGAGTTTCGACTCGAAAATAACTGGACACTTTTTTTTTTTGGCAATTTTTTTTATCCATGGGAGAGAATTGTATAAGATGGTACATGCTCTGAGGAAACATTATTTATTTAGATACACTTTACCATCTCGTCTACGCGCCAACACACATTTAGATTATTTATTTATATACACTTTTCCATCACAGCTACCTACATACAACCTTCAATAATTTATTTATCGATATACAGTTTACCATCATGATCAACACACACCTTTGAAAAAATATATAGTTTGTACACCTTGTATATATATGTGGGTGTATATATACTGCACTGTATATATACTGTACTGTATATATACTGCACTGTTTATATATATATATATATATATATATACAGTGCATTCAGAAAGTATTCAGACCCCTTCACTTTTTTCACATTTTGTGATGTTGCAGCCTTATGCTGAAATCGTTTAAATTCATTTTTTCCTCATCAATCTACACTCAATACCCCATAATGACAAAGAGAGAACAGGTTTTAGAAACTTTTGCAAATTTATTAAAAACAAAAAACTGAAATATCACATTGACATAAGTATTCAGACCCTTTGCTATGACACTTGAAATTTAGCTCAGGTGCCTCCCATTTCTCTTGATCATCTTTGAGATGTTTCTACACCTTGATTGGAGTCCACCTGTGGTAAATTCAATTGATTGGACATGATTTGGAAAGGCACACACCTGTCTATATAAGGTCTCACAGCTGACAATGCATATCACAGCAAAAACCAAGCCATGAGGTCGAAGGAACTGCCTGCAGAGCTCAGAGACAGGATTGTGTCGAGGCACAGATTTGGGGAAGCCTACAAAAATAATCTCTGCTGCATTGAAGGTTCCCAAGAGCACAGTGGCCTCCTTAATTCTTAAATGGAAGAAATTTGGAACAACCAGGACTCTTCCTAGAGCTGGCCGCCCGGCCAAACTGAGCAATCGGGGGAGAAGGGCCTTGGTAAGAGAGGTGACCAAGAACCCGATGGTCACTGGCTGAGCTCCAGAGATCCTGTGTGGAGATAGGAGAAACTTCCAGAAGGACAACCATCACTGCAACACTCCACCGATCTGGGCTTTATGGCAGAGTGGCCAGACAGAAGCCAAACAGTTCAACTTGGTTTCATCAGACCACATAATCTTGTTTCTCACAGTCTGAGAGTCCTTTGGGTGCTTTTTTGCAAACTCCAAGCGGGCTTTCCTGTGTCTTTCACAGAGGAGAGGCTTCGTTTGGCCACTCTGCCATAACTTCCAGATCGGTGGAGTGTTGCAGTGATGGTTGTCCTTCTGGAAGTTTCTCCCATCTCCACACAGGATCTCTGGAGCTCAGCCAGAGTGACGATCGGGTTCTTGGTCACCTCTCTTACCAAGGCCCTTCTCCCCCGATTGCTCAGTTTGGCCGGGCGGCCAGCTCTAGGAAGAGTCCTGGATGTTCCAAACTTCTTCCATTTAAGAATTATGGAGGCCACTGTGCTCTTGGGAACCTTCAATGCAGTAGAATTTTTTTTTGTAGGCTTTCCGAAATCTGTGTCTCGACACAATCCTGTCTCTGAGCTCTGCAAGCAGTTCCTTCGACCTCATGGCTTGGTTTTTGCTCTGATATGCATTGTCAGCCATGAGACCTTGTATAGACAGGTGTGTGCCTTTCCAAATCATGTCCAATCAATTGAATTTACCACAGGTGGACTCCCTACTCGATGCAACTCAATCAAGGTGTAGAGACATTTGAAAGATGATAAAGAGAAATGGGAGGCACCTGAGCTAAATTTCAAGTGTCATAGCAAAGGGTATGAATACTTATGTCAATGCGATATTTCAGTTTTTTCTTTTTAATAAATTTGCAAAACTTTCCAAAATCCTGTTTTCTCTTTGTCATTATGGGGTATTGAGTGTAGATTGATGAGGGAAAAAATGAATTTAAACTATTTCAGCATAAGGCTGCAACATAACAAAATGTGAAAAAAGTGAAGGGGGCTGAATACTTTATGAATGCACTGTATATATATATATATATATATATATATATATATATATATATATATATATATATATATATATTTATATAGTTTACACTTTACAATCATGGCTGCCGATATACCACCCTGAATTATTTGTTTGTGCACCTTGTATAATGAATTTCAACGTACCATGCCGTAACGCCCATTAAACCTGCCAACATTAGTTCTCCTCTATCCCCACTGCTTTCAGATACCTATCGAAGTCAATTTTTTTTAATTTCCCATTGACTCTACTGTGACTATACTTGCAAGGAGACCATATTCCATGCATTCACCACTCACTGAGTGAAAGACCATGCCTTACCACCACCCTAACTCTCCTTTTTAATCTTAAAATATGACCTCTTGTCCTGCAGTGTCCATTCGGCTGAAAAATTATTCTGCACTTATTTTGTCTTTCTCATCATTATCTTACACATCTCCATCTGATCTCTTCATATTCACCTCCTTTTTTATCGATATTAGAATTTTCTATTTTTTAAAAGTTATTCTTCATAATTGAGAGATGGGACCAAACCCGACATGTAGCATGATATCTGAAAATGTTGACTGGTTATAACAAAACTTTGTGGACGAGTTGGTTGGGCAACAATAACAAGCCATTTCGATTTTGGTTCAGGTCCGAATCTAGATCTGGCCTATCAGAGGTCTATCAAAACTGATTTTTGCATTTTAGCTGACTTCTTCTACTTCCTGGGTCTTGCATGTTTTATTGTTATTTTTTATTTATTTATTTATTTTCATTTTGTTTTGCTTTATCCTTATGTTTTTCTAACCTTACATAGATTACACTGGTCAACAAAATTTTTAAAGTTTTATGGTTCTAGTATATTTTGAGGTGATTCTGACCAACATGAACCTGTAGATTTTGATTATGATATCCAATTTTCACGAGCACATCCAGTTTTTGAGAACCAGTATACCATAGGAATACCACTTCATTTGAACTTCACAAACCTCTTGTTGACCCTGAGAAGGTATTCTTACCACCACTTCATTTGAAACTTGGTTTGTTGAAGAACTTTGTGAAGGCCATGGATCAAGATGGTGCTGGCTTCCACTACTTGCTAATGAAGTTCCAAGGCGTTGTATCTGAGGCCAAAGTAAAGGCAGGTGTTTTCAATGG
The DNA here is from genome assembly GCF_964187855.1 of Myxine glutinosa. Lineage (NCBI taxonomy): Eukaryota > Metazoa > Chordata > Myxini > Myxiniformes > Myxinidae > Myxine > Myxine glutinosa. The sequence continues at coordinate 106,814,651 of NC_136270.1, forward strand.
TCCTCAAATTCGCCTTGTACTCACTAATCAGGACTTTGTAACGAGACTATCTGCGCTGGAAAGCGTTGCTTGGGATAGCTTTGTGGCTCTTGCTAATGTTACGTGGTCCCCTCGGTGAATACCTGGTCTCGGTGACCCCCGGACCGTGAGAGGAACTCCGCCAGCAAGCTGTATTATATATGCGCTTTCGCCACGCAATCCATATGAATTTCACCCAAGAGACAACTGATGTTCAAGGATATATTTCCAATGGTAATGATACCATACAATTTCAATGACCCAACCACGGAGATTTTCCCCGAGCAATCAACAATACACAATCATCACCAATTCCCAATTCACAATCAATTCCCTATGATTAAGATGGCCATCTTATACATGGGTGTCCCGGTGAGTACTCACGACACCCTTTTGGTCTCGGTCCCGCACAATGTCTCTGGGCCCCTCCTGACCAAGATGATGGTCGCCGTCGCCGCACTCGGGCGGTTGAACGAACCCCGGGTGGACGTGTTTCCACCGGGCAGGTATCGTACCAGGCACCGTGGCTGCAGCCCCTCGTGGCCACGCGAAGCGGATACGGTAGAGTAAGCCAAACCCCACGCCGCTTGCAAGGCGCGTTAGGCCCCAACGTGCGACCCGCACGCTTCTGTTTGGACGGTGCCGCGAACGATGCCAGACGCGGGTTCGATGCACGGCCCCACGTCCACTTGACGTCTCCACCGGGCAGGTACACGTCCAGGTAATTCCTCTCGCCAGACAGGCTTCGGAACGCCGCTTTTCACGCAGCGCAAGGTCGATCCCACCTTTTGTCGGAGCGGGGCGAGGAAGAATAATACTCGTCCTTTTTTCCTCGTGTCTTTTTCTCTTCCGTTTCCGGTCACTTCCGTTTCCGGCCACTCCCTCCGAAGGGCTCCTGACCCTCCAACCACAACAACTACACAACAACTTAATATACTACACACGGATAAGCAAAGACCTGAATGGTAATTCACATACATTCACATAAATATGTAACACTAACAATTACCTTGGAAATTTTCGAGCACAAAATTATGAAGAGCTTGTGGAGAAGATGTTGAAGAGTTACCAGGCGCTCGGTGCTCGAATGTCACTCAAGATACATTTCTTCCATTCTCATCTGGACTTCTTTCCACAAAATCTTGGCGATGTCAGTGATGGACATGGAGAAAGGTTTCACCAGGAAATTTCCATCATGGAGACTCGATATCAAGGCCGATTCAATCCAAACATGATGGGCGACTACTGTTGGACTTTACTGCGTGAAGGTGATTGCTCCTACAAATACAAAAGTAAAGTTCAGAAGGACTTTTAATGTGATGTAAATAAAAACTTAAAGTTCATATTATTTTTGGAGATTTACATTTTTTTATGTGATGTAAATAAAAACTTAAAGTTCATATTATTTTTGGAGATATACATTTTTTAATGTGATGTAAATAAAAACTTAAAGTTCATATTATTTTTTGTGATATTTTATAAAGTTCATATTATTTTTGGAGATTTACATTTTTTAATGTGATGTAAATATAAACTTAAAGTTCATATTATTTTTTGTGATATTTTATAAAATTCATATTATTTTTGGAGATTTACATTTTTTATGTGATGTAAATAAAAACTTAAAGTTCATATTATTTTTGGAGATATACATTTTTTAATGTGATGTAAATAAAAACTTAAAGTTCATATTATTTTTTGTGATATTTTATAAAGTTCATATTATTTTTGGAGATTTACATTTTTTTATGTGATGTAAATAAAAACTTAAAGTTCATATTATTTTTTGTGATATTTTATAAAGTTCATATTATTTTTGGAGATTTACATTTTTTAATGTGATGTAAATAAAAACTTAAAGTTCATATTATTTTTTGTGATATTTTATAAAGTTCATATTATTTTTGGAGATTTACATTTTTCTATTGGATGTAAATAAAAACTTAAAGTTCATATTATTTTTTGTGATATTTTATAAAGTTCATATTCTTTTTGGAGATTTACATTTTTTTATGTGATGTAAATAAAAACTTAAAGTTCATATTATTTTTTGTGATATTTTATAAAGTTCATATTATTTTTGGAGATTTACATTTTTTTATGTGATGTAAATAAAAACTTAAAGTTCATATTATTTTTTGTGATATTTTATAAAGTTCATATTATTTTTGGAGATTTACATTTTTTTATGTGATGTAAATAAAAACTTTTTCATATTATTTTTTGTGACAATAAATAGACTTATTGAGACTTAATCAAGAAATTCGCATGCTCCAAAGATTTTTTTCCACACTTATGATGTACTACGTCAAGGTTACGTGATAGCGAAATCTTAAGGTCAGATTCGGATTCGTGGGCACCAAATTAGTTCGAAACAGTTGACAATAAGTCAGAACCAATTTGGCTGTTGACCAGTGTTATTTACCTTACATTCTAACCTTACATACATACCTTACATTTATTTTACCATTTCATTCTAACCTTACATACATACCTTACATTGAGGCCCTTACCTAGAGTAACGTTATGTCTTGTTTGGGTTGATTTCCATTAAAATAAGTAAATAAATAAAAACGTAAATAAATAGATTAACTTGTTCATTCAAATAACGAAACAAAACAAATGTTGATAAAGAAATCAGAACAATTTTGCATGTTGCAGGCACGGTGCGAGCAGACACGATTTTAACAGTGCTCTCGTCTACACTCGATGCAACTCAAGTGTTTGTGACCATGGGGACAATTGAAATGAATTCACAATAACACCTCTTGCCAGAGTTGAGTCAGGGGTGAGAGCAGTTAAGTTTGCCAATTCACTGCAAAGCGGCTCCAGCAGAATTGCATTAGGCGGTGGAGTGCTCTGTTCGATTCAATGGAAACCGTGTCTCTTCCACTGCAGGTTTCATTGGAACTGCAGTAAATTAAACTATGGCCTTCCCAGATTGCTATGTAATATATCTGTATCTACCGAGGCAAACTTGAATCCACGGGTTTGTAATTTCTCACGAGTATAAAAACAATTATAATGTGGCATTGTCTCAAATACAACTCGATCGTGATTGACACCTTAATTGAAAATTCTCACTTGATTTGCAAACCGCCTCCTGGGAATAGCTGAGTCTTGAATACAAAAAGAAGATTTGTAGTCGGCCTTGCGCTGAACGGAATCAAAACTCCTGCAATGCACTTTACTATAACGTACAGCTGCCTCGAGGGCCACAACTACATCAGGATTTTCATACTGGTCCGAGGCTGCACTTTACTGACCCAGCACCTGATGCGGATCATTCTACATTGCTGAGATGATGTGTATCTGCCATGTCAAACGGACCATATCGAGCCGGGTTAACCATAGTGGGCTATATCTGCCACTTCAAAAGTGTGATTGCAAACCTGGCACAAAATGACTCGAAAATGTCGCGAAGCAATTGTTATTGCACAAGGAAGCCTGATAATCAAGATAAAATTGCATCTCCGCTCCCTGAATGAAGTGATTAGGATGAAGCATAAATTTCACCACTTCGTTGCAACACTCGATATGGTGCGCAGAACAACGCTGTTTGTTCTGATATTACAATGTTTGCTTGATGTAATTTGATAATTACACAGTACTGTGAGTAGCCAAGAATGCAAGGGCAAGCAAAGCCATAAATTACAAATTAATGAAATGTCTGTTGGCTACATAATTAATGGCACTGCTAAAACAGCAATAAATAATGCTTTACAAACGATTGGTCAAAAATAATCCAAGGTTATTTGTACAATAATCACAAGATTTCATGCACAGTGGAATGTTTGTTTAACTAAATGGTTGTTTTGCTTAAACAAGGAAAAAAAATTATACTGTTTGACAAGTTTCTGTTTGATTATTTTACCGACTCGGTCATGAGCAACGCATTAGCAGTCGGAGAGATTGCACATTCAAGCACGGGGAGATGGTTTGGGAGCTCTCAGTGCTCCGCGGAACCCAATGCACATCAATGGCATTAATTATTTATTTATTTTTGATTACTGTATTTCGAAAAATAATTTTCAGATCAAAACATTTCTAAACTTCCAGTGCAAGACATTCATTATTTATTACCTCCGCCATTTATTACCTCCGAATTGCATGTGTTATTTATTACCTCCGCCACTAAAGGTGGCCGGAGGTTATGTTTTCATCCCTGTCTGTCTGTCTGTTTGTTATTTGCGAAAATCGAAGATTTTTCAAGTACATTGGCTGGACTTGTGTCTGTTTGTCTGTTCTGTCTGTTTGTCTGTCTCTGTCTGTCTGTTTGGCTGTCTGTATGTCAGTCGCCTACAGGTCACAATTTTCAACCGATCTTCACGAAACTTTACCAAATGGTAGAGTTGGCCATACGCAAGAAGCCTTTTGTTTTTGGGGTCGAAAGGTGAATAGGTCAACATATGCCAAAGGTCACCAACTTTGTCAAATTTATAAAATCCACAATTTTCATCCGATTTACTTGAAATTTGAAGAGAATTTGCATATCTGGTCACTCAATTCAATCACCAATTATATTTTAGGTCAACATAGGCCAAAAGGTCAACATAGGCCAAGTTTCTAAAATCCTCAATTTTCATCTGATTGACCTGAAATTTTAAGAGGAATTTTTTTTTTTTTTTTGGTATGCAAAATCGAGGCTCGTGAAAGCGCTAACATTAATCACACAAAAAGTCAAACCGACACACAAAACACAAAATAAGAGGAGCGGTAGACAAGATGGGGAGAGAGGGGGAAGGACACAAACACAACATTTGAAAGCAGGGACATCGAGAGATCTGTGGGAGGGAGAGGGCTTGGGGGGAGGTGGGAGAGGTATAAAACATATGGACACTGCAAGGATTTCCAGGAAAGAAGTTGGAATTTCAAAAAAGGGTATCTGGGGTGAAATTAGCGGGGATAAAAAATATCAAGGTTTTGGATGGGGGAAGATAAGAGATGGTGGTGAACAGCTATTTTAAAGACCTGGAGGGAGGGGTGGGGTTGAAGGGACTGGGGGAGTTTGTTCCAGAGGTGGGAGAAAAGAGGAATGAAGGAGTGAAGGTGAGCAGAGAATCTTGATTTTGGCAGTTTAACCATAAGAGGGTTGCTGGCAGATCTTGTGTGACCTGTAGGAATATTTGGGGGACAGAGCCCAGAGAGAGCTGGGGGGGGGGGGGCAAGGCCAGAGAGGAGTCGGTAGAAGACGGAAAGACCACCAACCTGCCTGCGGTGAGTGAGTGAAAGGCCCTCGGAGTTAGCTTCATCGCGGGAGATTCCAATGATTCTGAAAGCTTTGGTTTCAACAGCGTGAAGCCGAGCTAGGTGTGAGGCAGGAGCACCAGCCCAGAGGGGAGAGCAGTACTCCATTGAGCTGCGGATGAAAGCCTTGTATGTGGTGAGGAGCTCAGGTGTGCCAAGGAAGGACTTCGCACGACGGAGGATGCCCAGTCGGCGACTGGCTTTGGAGGCCAGCTTGGAAATGTGGTTTTCCCAAGAAAGATCATGGCAGATAGTGAGACCCAAAAGCTTGAGTGACAGAACTTCTTGGGGAGGGTTGTTGAGAAAGTAGATGGGAGGGTTTTCCAGTCGGTCTTTTCGGATTTCGGAAGAGGATTTGCATATCTGGACACTGAATTCAACCACCAATTGTTTTGAGGTCATCATAGGCCAACAACTTAATTTAGAGATTTTGCAAGTATCTTGCTATGTATGACATATTTCTTGTTTGTTTGTCTGTGAACAGGATATCTTAAAACGTTGTGCACGGATTTTGACGAAATTCTGTGGAGAGGTTGGGTTTGTAACAAGGAAGAAGTGATTAGATTTTGGTGAAGATCTGAATACGGATTTGGATCTGAGAATTTTTAAAGTGATTCTTCACCATTGAGTGATAGGACTGAAACTGATATATAGCATGATATCTCAGGAAGTTATAAACGGATTCGGACGAAACTTGGTGGGCAGGTTGGTTGTGTGACGAGGACGAATCGATTATATTTTAGTGAGGAAGTGGATCTGAATGCAAGGTAAAAAAATATTGTAAGTGATTCTTCACCATTGAGTGATCGGACTAAAAACGATATAAAGAGGCACCTCACTATCTATATATCTAAGATACGTTCTAGAAAAGTTGGACTTTTTTTTCTAAAGTTCTAACGTTTCTAGGTTCTGAGAAAAAAAACAAATCCCTATTTTGAGGGGCAAGCCCCCATAGACCACCTTAGACCCCGATTTTTAAATGCTGTGAACAAACTTTGGTACAACACGGTTGATGAAGGTTGTGGTCAAGTTTCATTGGAAATTGTGTTTGCAGTTTCAGAGGAAAAAGCAAATTCCTATTTTGTGGGGTCAAACCTGGATCCACTTTGACCCCGGTAAACCCCTTTAGACCCTGACTTTTTAAAGCCTTGAACAAACTTTAAGTCACAATGCAACAAATATAATTTGTGCCAAATTTAGTCGCAATCCCATCAGCGGTTTCGGAGAAGTTTAAGTGTTTACGGATGGATGGACTGGCTGACGGACTGATGGACGGACTGGCTGACGGACTGATGGACGGACTGGCTGACGGACTGATGGATGGACTGGCTGACGGACTGATGGATGGATGGACTGGCTGACGGACTGATGGATGGACTGGCTGACGGATTGATGGACGGACTGGCTGACGGACTGATGGACGGACGACGCGCCATCACATAAGCTCCTGTGAACTTCGTTCCAGGTGAGGTAAAAATCTCAATTTAATCCATTTTAAATTCAGGCTAACACAACAAATTTGGAAAAAAAGTCAAAGGGTGTGAATACTTTCTGAAGGCACTGTTTTTGCGAAACGGCGAATAACGGGGAGACTTATAGTGGTGACACCCTGTATACCATGATATTTTGAAAAGTTGTGGATGGATTATGACAAAACTTGGTGTATGAGTTGGTTTAGGTGACAAGAACAATATTATTCGATTTTGATTCAGGTCCGAATCCAGATCCGGTCTGTCAGTGGGATACAAAACGTAAACTGTTCAGCCTGGCGGAGTTATGCGCTCCAGCGAGTGCTGTTCTAGTTACGACTGCTTTTAGTTAGGTACACATTTATATTGGTGAAACGTTAAATATCCCACGGTTTCCTTCGTGAAGAGTAGGAGAGCTATCATCGGCACCCTGAATAAATTACAAATTCCTTCACATTCAACTGAATATCCTGTATCGGAGTGACGATCCCCTCTAGGATTGTAACCCTCACCAAGAAACTGCTTCGGCAGTACCGAGGCTCTGGTAGACTATGGTACATGATGATGAAGGTACATTTTAAGACTGTAATGACGGGTTGGGTTGGGGGATTGCTTAAAAAACGCATTTTTGTAAATACGAGTGCAATAGATCCATGCAATAATGGTTGCGAAAATAATTACTTGATGCACTGGTGTGTTTGACTGACTTTTTCCCGAAGAATGCCGACACAGCTTTACATCAATTCCTCAAAGCGGTAAATTACATCGACACTGTATACTTGGTACCTTTCGTCCAATAATGCGGATCTGAATGGTATGAAACAAAATGGAGGTTAAGGAGGCATGCAGCGTCTTCCTCAAACCAACCAAGTAACACTTGGAAAGGCTGGATAATGACAGCGACTAGAAACATCCCATCATCATGATACGCGAGCAGAAGGAAAGTGTGAACCTGACTTGCCAGGATCTCCAGACACTCAATATGGATGTCACCAAGCTTTAAATTGGGAGGAAATGTTATAAACCTTGCTAACGCAGCATCGCCCACACCAACATTTCACCTCCAGTGGCCTGAGCTGTTTGCATGATTCACGAGGTTGCCACGATACTTGAACTCTTCCATCTGTGCGAAACAGTGTGAAATGGGATTTTGTGGACCGTGCAGCTATCTCCCTTTGGTTCAGAGTTCAGTCTCGGTGGTCAACGGCACCACTTTTGGTGGCTTTTTGGGTAGGAACAAAACAATGTAAGCGCTTGCGAAGGCCTCCATTAGTATGCAATAGCTGGTGTGCCCTTCCTATGGATATGGGCTGATCTTGTCCACTGGTTATCATTTCTTGGATGGGTTTCTTCCAATGATCTGTACATTGCGTCAGTTATTCCTGTCAATGTTGCAGCGCTTGTGCGACGTGGGTGGATGTTTTCTCCTTGTTTTTTTATTTATTTCAGGCTCTATCATATTGAAAATTGTCTCAATGGCCACTTTCATCAGCTTAGTCACTTCCGTGAGAGGTCTCCGTACTGCACTCGCTCTCACTATTATCTCCGCCATTGGAGGTGGACAGGGGGTTATGTTTTCATCCCTATTTTGTCTGTATCACGGATTCGAATGAAATTTGGTGGACAGGTTAGGAATGGGACAAGGATGAATTGATTACATTTTGGAGAAGATCCGTATCCTAATCTCGATCTTGGAATGTTTTAAGTGATACTTCACCATTGAGAGATAGGGCCAAAAACTATATATAGCAGGTTATCTCAAAAATTCATCGACGGATTTGAATGAAACTTTGTAGACAGGTTAGTTATGTGACAAGGACAAACTGATTACATTTTGGAGAAGATCCGTATCCTAATCTCGATCTTGGAATGTTTTAAGTGATACTTCACCATTGAGAGATAGGGCCAAAAACTATATATAGCAGGTTATCTCAAAAATTCATCGACGGATTTGAATGAAACTTTGTAGACAGGTTAGTTATGTGACAAGGACAAACTGATTACATTTTGGAGAAGATCCGTTTCCTAATCTCGATCTTGGAATGTTTTAAGTGATACTTCACCATTGAGAGATAGGGCCAAAACCGATATATAGCATGTTATCTCAAAAATTCATGGACGGATTTGAATGAAACTTTGTAGACAGGTTAGTTATGTGACAAGGACAAATTGATTACATTTTGGAGAAGATCCGTATTCTAATCTCGATCTTGGAATGTTTTAAGTGATGCTTCACCATTGAGAGATAGGGCCAAAACCGATATATAGCAGGTTATCTCAAAAATTCATGGACGGATTTGAATGAAACTTTGTAGACAGGTTAGGCATATGACAAGGACAAACTGATAATATTTTAATATTCGGATCTGGATTTGGATACGATAATTTTTAAAGTAATTCTTCACAATTGAGAGTTTTGGCCAAACACAATATATCGCACGATATCTCAAAAAGTTGTGGTTCGATTGTGACAAAACCTGGTGCTTGAGTTGAGTATGCGATAAGAACAAGGCCATTCGATTTTAGAGGTCCGAATCTAGATCCGGCATATCAGTGGAATACAAAACGTAAGCTTTTCAGCCTGGCGGAGGTTTCCGCTATACCGAGTGACGTTTTAGTTAATATAGTGATGTCACGAGCTTGTGATTAATATAACGACGCAAGTTTTGAAGTTTACTTACGAAGGTGTTCCAGATGAAATGCTTGCTTTTACATATTTATTGCTAATATAATAGTGATGGTACAATCATACAGTAAAACTGTTATCACTATAGCAAGGAGAGTCTAAAGTTGATGTTCTATGTTCCATTTCATACACTATCTCCAAACGCTGAGTGATCGGATCGTTTCATTTTATTGGTCACAGTGAAATTAATGGCGACTTGGAAATTCTACAGACATATTCCTGTTCGTGGAAATATGACTTCGACGTTTTCCAATGTGACAACAATGATATCATCAGGATGGGGCATGCCCACACACCATGGATAATGTATTGGATTACCCTCATCCCGACTCGATCAATGTCTTGGATTAACCTCATTCCCGACTCGATGGCAGAGTCATATTTAACTGTGTTCCTCCACGTTTTGATGAAGACCTCTCATTGCAATCGACCAGCCCGCACCACAACCCGCCATACTGTTCTTATTTTGGGTTCTGAAAGGAGCAAGTATATGTATGCATATGTGTATATATATATATATATATATATATATATATATATATATATATATATATACTGAAACGCAAAAGAAACTTACCACCTTTGAAACCTTTAAATATCAACAATAACACTGCGTGTAGTAAATGTGTGAACTTATTTGTGGACAATAGTGTCCTCACTGTCAGACAAAACGGTCATGGATGGTCACTTGAACCTTCAATGGTCACTTCATAGCACAGCTGTTGAACAGCCGTTTTGACTGTCAGTGATTAGCCAAGGGGTACGGGATGATTTTAATGAGCTGCACGTGATGTCTTGATATTGGCTTTAAAAAGGCCAGTGCAAAATGGGCATTTTGACCAAAAAATTTGACCATTTTGACCAACTTCAAAAAGACCGAAAACGCAAAAGAAACTTATCACTTGTTTGAAATGTAATAAAATTGTAACAGTTCAAAATAAAACAAACCAACAATTGCTAATTGAAACATTGGCATTTTATTGATGACATGTCAAGTTTTTGACCAAGATACACCATCTCATCAGTTTGTTCTACAGTACAGAACAGCACAGGGTGCAATGTCAGTCCCCTATCAATAGCGTGTGTGGCCACCATTGTTTTGGATACAGGCAGTGCATCGTCGGCGTATACTGCCTACCAGTCTTTGGATGGATTGCTGCTGGATTCTGTCCCACTCAGTCCTCAATGTCTGAAGCAGCTCTGCCCGTGTCCTGGCCCTGCCAACTACGCGTCTCCCAAGCTCATCCCACAGGTGCTCTATGGGATTCAGGTCAGGGGAGAATGCAGGCCACTGCATGGTGTTGATGTTCTCGCCTTGGAGAAATGCAGTGGTAAAGCGAGCAGCATGGGGACGAGCGTTGTCATGCTGAAAGGTTCTCAGTTCTGGGTGGTCTAGCAGGAATGGCAGCAGATGAGGTCGCAGGATGTTATCCACATACCGCTGGGTGTTAAGATTCCCATCCACAACCACCAGTGGCGTCCTGTACCGCCCTGATATGGCGGCCCACACCATCACACTTGGGCCACCCCACCTGTTGGCTTGACGCACGCAACAATCGGCATATCGCTCACCAGTTCTTCTCCAGACACGCTCACGCCCATCAGGACTGTCCACACAGAACCTTGACTCATCGCTGAAAGCGACCTCATTCCACTGCGCCAAGGTCCACCGCTGATGCTGCTGGCACCATCTCTGTCGGTTGCGGCGATGGGCAGCCATCATCACGGGGCCTCTGTATGGTCTTCTGGCAGTCAGACCATAGTCATATAGTCGTCTTCGTGCAGTATCATTGGAGATCCGTGGTTTGCATGCCCCGGAGTTTCTGCCGCAGTGCGGGATGCTGGATGGAATCGATCCCGCAGGTGACTTCGGACCATCTGCCTGTCCTGCCTTGCAGTGGTGACTCTTGGCCTCCCTGATCGAGGTCTGTCATCTGCAGAGTTGTGGAGGGTGTCTCTGTCCACCAGGGCCGATATCGTCTGGTGTGAACAGCCAAGGCGACGTGCCACCTCACGGTAGCTCAGTCCGCCTTGCAGCATGCCCAGGGCACGCTGCCGTTTATCCCTTGACAATCGTGGCATGTTGATTGAAATGCCCATTTTGCACTGGCCTTTTTAAAGCCAATATCAAGACATCACGTGCAGCTCATTAAAATCATTCCGTACCCCTTGGCTAATCACTGACAGTCAAAACGGCTGTTCAACAGCTGTGCTATGAAGTGACCATTGAAGGTTCAAGTGACCATCCGTGACCGTTTTGTCTGACAGTGAGGACACTATTGTCCACAAATAAGTTCACACATTTACTACACGCAGTGTTATTGTTGATATTTAAAGGTTTCAAAGGTGGTAAGTTTCTTTTGCGTTTCAGTATATATATATATATATATGTATATATATATATATATGTATATATATATATATATATATATATATATATATATATATATATATACAGTCACGTGAAAAAGTAAGTACACCCCATGCAATGTTTTGACTTTTTCAACATATTTCAACATACAGCGATTTGATCTTCATTTCAACAATATTGATCGACAAAGGTGATATAATATAACAAATATCATGAAACATTTACATTTTATAGTCCATTGTATAATTTAAATAAACACTAGGGCATTGCCCGTACTATATCTATATCTAAAATTATATCCCCCCCCTCTATTTACATGAAATGGTTTGGTCCAAAGCGAACGGCTTGCGAGTACGGTGACAATCCCCCCCCTCTATTTACATGCAATGGTTTGGTCCAAAGCGAACGGCTTCCGGAGTTTGGTAAAGAAATCGCCATCGCGTGCACAAACGCGCAGGAAAGCGAATGAATCGCAAATTCGGTTTTATTAGTTTTAAAACATAGTTTAACGCCAACATAGTTTGCAAACGTGAAATAAATGAATACGCTCTCAAATGTGCCATCCGAGGCAGAGTGTGTCCTCCACGTTCGGCACACGCGATCGTTCGCTGCTCTCTGATTGGTTGAATCGTTTTTTGGACATAGCTCGGTAAGTAATTGTCCGATTAATATGAAACCTTGAAAAGGCACATCCTCGGGTCCCCAGCAATATACCTGGCAAGTTAAAAGTATATCGGACCCGTGGTTGTCGAGAAACAGCGGTCACAGACAAACAGACGTACAAACGTACAGACGTACAGAGATTACTGGAATTATAGATAGATAAATGCAAATTTTGCATGTGGAAAAAGTAAGTACACCCCTACATTTATCACTACTTCAAATACCTAAAATTAGAATCAGGTGCACCAGCTCAGGTGCAAATGATTAGAACATCGTTAGAGAGGATCTTGGAGGAACCTGTCTTATTTAAACGTCACACATTCAGTTTGGTTTGCTCTTTCTTGTTGAAGTGTGCGGTGTCACCAAGCCTAGATCAAAAGAGCTCTCTGAGGCCTTCAGAAAGAAGGTTATAGATGCCTATGAGTCTGGGAAGGGATTTAAAAAGATCTCCAAACAATTTGAAATCAATCATTCGACTGTCCGGAAGATCATCTACAAGTGGAGAAGATTCCAAACAACTGCCAACTTGTTCAGGCCAGGCCACCCCAGCAAGTTCAGCCCGAGAGCAGACCGTAAAATGCTGAAAGAAGTCTCTAAGAACCCCAGAATGTCATCACGGGACCTACAGGTAGCTCTTACCACTGTTGATGTCAAAGTGCATGAGTCGACCATGAGAAAGAGGCTGCACAAATTTGATTTACATGGGAGGTGTGCCAAGAGGAAACCTTTGCTGTCCAGAAAGAACATCAGGGCAAGACTAAAGTTTGCCAATGAACACCGAGGCAAAGACCAGCACTTCTGGAACAATGTCCTTTGCACAGATGAGTCAAAGGTGGAACTATTTGGCCACAGTACCAGAAGACATGTTTGGCGAAAACCAAAGACAGCATTTGACCACAAGAACCTGATACCAAATGTAAAGCCTGGTGGTGGAAATATTATGGTTTGGGGCAGCTTTGCTGCATCAGGGCCTGGGCAGCTCACCATCATATAATCCATTATGAATTCTTCATTGTACCAGAGGGTGCTTGAGGATAATGTGAGGCCATCTGTCGGAAGTTGAAACTCAACTGAAGGTTGACCTTGCAACATGACAATGACCCTAAACGTACCAGTAAATCCACCAAGGAATGGCTGAAAAGAAAGAAATGGAGGGTCTGGAATGGCCAAGTCAAAGCCCGGATCTAAATCCCATCGAGATGTTGTGGGGGGATTTGAAACGAGCTGTGCATGCACGAAACCCCTCAAACATCGCACAGCTGAAAGTATTCTGCATGGAGGAGTGGGCAAACATTTCTCCCAGTCGATGTCAGAGACTGGTAGACAGTTATAAGAAACGCCTACTTGAGGTTGTTTCTGCCAAAGGGGGCAATACCACCTATTCGAGCCAAGGGTGTACTTACTTTTTCCACATGCGACATTTGCATTTATGTTTATTTAAATTATACAATGGACTACAAAATGTAAATGTTTCATGATATTTGTTATATTATAATCACCTTTATCTATCAATATTGTTGAAATGAAGATCAAATAGCTGTATGTTGAAATGTGTTGAAAAAGTCAAAACTTTACATGGGGTGCACTTACTTTTTCACGTGACTGTATATACACTGGTATAAAGATAGAGCCCATCAAAAATGAGGGGTTGGAACAGCTTATTTGATGGTGCAGCCACGTGAGCGTGCCAAAGTCTGAAGCCTGGGCCTAGTCGCAGGTGTGCTTATATCTTCTTTATTTATTACACATCCTACAGACGAAAAAGGCCAACCCCTGCTTGCGGGGAAAAATGGCCTCCAAAGGTGTTTTTTTTTTCTTTTTTTCTACAGACGTAAATGAACACTCGGTTTACTCTGCGCACTTTGCATGTCACGTTCAGTGAGTGTCACCTCCCTGTACCTTGTATTTATTGTGATTTAAAAAAAACGCTTCTGTACACTGACCTTGAGGCTCAATTTGCAAGCCACCATCTACAATTCCATTGTAAGAGACATAATTACTCTTATTTGGGGTGTTCGGAGTCCTCAGTATCTTTAAGGTCCTCTGGTTCATTTGGGACTTTTGGATGTTCAAGCTCTTTTGCATCCTTGGGATGTTTTGGGTCTTTTGGGTCCGAGGGGTCTTTTGGGTCATTTGAGTCTTTTGGGTCCTCTGAATCTTTGGGTCCGAGGGTCTTTTCGGTCATCTGGGTCGTTGGGGTATTTTGGGTCTTTGGGGTAATTTGGGGCTTTGGGATACACTGGGTCCTCAGGGTCTTTAAGGTCTTTTTGGTGTTTTGGATTGACGTCCTACAGACGTAAATTAACACTCGGTTTACCCTACGCACTTTGCACGTCACATTCAGCGAATTTCACCTCCATATGCAGTGTATTTATTGTAATTAAAAAAAAAAACCGCTTCCTAGAGGCTCTGTTTGCAAGCCACCATCTACAATTCCAATGTAAGAGACAAAATGACTTTTATTTTGGGTCTTCAGAGTCCGGAGGGTATATATATATATATATATATATATATATATATATATGTATATATATATATATTCCCGGTGTGTACCCCGGTTTAGAATAGGTATACCGTATCCCTGCGCATCAGAAGAGGTGACCAAGGGTTGGCGTCAGGAAGGGCATCCGGCCTAAAACATTGCCTCAAACAGGGAACCATGATTGTCATGGGGCACGCAAGGCTAACCCCCGCTCTAGCGGGGAAAAATGGCCTTAAAACGATCATTCATTCATTCATTCATATATATATATATATATATATATACTGTATATATATATATATATATATATATATATATATACATACATATATATATATATATATATATATATATATATATATATATATATATATATATATATATATAAATATATATATATATATACAGTGGGGAGAACAAGTATTTGATACACTGCCGATTTTGCAGGTTTTCCCACTTACAAAGCACGACAAGGTCTGTAATTTTTATCATAGGTACACTTCAACTGTGGAAGACGGAGTCTAAAACAAAAATACTGAAAATCAAATTGTATGATTTTTAAGTAATTAATTTGCATTTTATTGCATGAAATAAGTATTTGATACATCAGAAAAACAGAACTTAATATTTGGTACAGAAACCTTTGTTTGCAATTACAGAGATCAGACGTTTCCTGTAGTTCTTAACCAGGTTTGCACACACTGCAGCAGGGATTTTGGCCCACTCCTCCATACAGATCTTCACCAGATCCTTCAGGTTTCGGGGCTGTCGCTGCGCAACACAGACTTTCAGCTCCCTCCAAAGATTTTCTATTGGGTTCAGGTCTGGAGACTGGCTAGGCCATTCCAGGACCTTGAGATGCTTCGTACGGAGCCACTCCTTAGTTGCCCTGGCTGTGTGTTTCGGGTCGTTGTCATGCTGGAAGACCCAGCCACGCCCCATCTTCAATGCTCTTATTGAGGGAAGAAGATTGTTGGCCAAGATCTCGCGATACATGGCCCCATCCATCCTCCCCTCAATACGGTGCAGTCGTCCTGTCCCCTTTGCAGAAAAGCATCCCCAAAGAATGATGTTTCCACCTCCATGCTTCACGGTTGGGATGGTGTTCTTGGGGTTGTACTCATCCTTCTTCTTCCTCCAAACACGGCGAGTGGAGTTTAAACCAAAAAGCTCTATTTTGGTCTCATCAGACCACATCACCTTCTCCCATTCCTCCTCTGGATCATCCAGATGGTCATTGGCAAACTTCAGACGGGCCTGGACATGCGCTGGCTTGAGCAGAAGGACCTTGCGTGCGCTGCAGGATTTTAATCCATGACGGCGTAGTGTGTTACTTATGGTTTTCTTTGATACTGTGGTCCCAGCTCTCTTCAGGTCATTGACCAGGTCCTGCCGTGTAGTTCTGGGCTGATCCCTCACCTTTCTCATGATCATTGAGGCTCCACGAGGTGAGATCTTGCATGGAGCCCCAGACCGAGGGAGATTGACTGTCATCTTGAACTTCTTCCATTTTCTAATAATTGCGCCAACAGTTGTTGCCTTCTCACCAAGCTGCTTGCCTATTGTCCTGTAGCCCATCCCAGCCTTGTGCAAGTCTACAAATTTGTCCCTGATGTCCTTAGACAGCTCTCTGGTCTTGCCCATTGTGGAGAGGTTGGAGTCTGATTGAGTGTGGACAGGTCTGGAGACGGCTTTGCGGTCGGTCTTTGCCGTCTTTGTGGTCGGAGACGGTCTGGAGACGTCTTTTATGCAGATAACGAGTTCAAACAGGTGCAGTTAATACAGGTAATGAGTGGAGAATGGGAGGGCTTCTTAAAGAAAAAACTAACAGGTCTGTGAGAGCCGGAATTCTTACTGGTTGGTAGGTGATCAAATACTTATTTCATGCAATAAAATGCAAATTAATTACTTAAAAATCATACAATGTGATTTTCAGGATTTTTGTTTTAGATTCCGTCTTCCACAGTTGAAGTGTACCTATGATAAAAATTACAGACCTTTACGTGCTTTGTAAGTGGGAAAACCTGCAAAATCGGCAGTGTATCAAATACTTGTTCTCCCCACTGTATAGTCAAAAAACACCTCGTCACAAGTGTGCCGCACTGACCGGGTCCTCAGTCGAGGTCCTCAGCATCATCCCGTTTCGGCCCTTCAACCTCGATATGGTCAGCTATGCATATATATATAAACATATATATATATATGCACACATACATGCACGCACACACACACACACACACACACACACACACACACACACACACACACACCGAGCTCCGGCCCAAACTAATGATGTGATTATACACATATTATACAATCACATGTTATGCATAATATATATATATATATATATATATATATATATATATATATATATATATATATATATATATATATATATATATATATTATATATATATAATATATATATATAATATATATATATATATAATATATATATATATATATAATATATATATATAATATATATATATAATATATATATATAATATATATATATAATATATATATATAATATATATATATAATATATATATAAATATATATATATATATTATATATATATATATATATATATATTATATATTTATATATATATATATATATATATATATATATATATATATATATATATACATTAGTATATACACACACACACATATGAGTCATGAGTATACAACTATACATACACCCTCGCACTCGTGCACAATCAGGATTGTACACACACACACACACACACACACGCACACGCACATATGCATGTGCATGCAAACACACGTGTATATGTGCATACATGGCGGTGGATACTTTCAGACCTGGGAATGCTCCGTTGTACCTTCTGGGGCCCACACGTGGAGATGGCAGCCAATGATACACACACGCACACTATTTTAGTGACACATAAAACAATTAACAACAAATTAACCGTGGTCCGTGGTCACATTAACCGTGGTCACATTTTGGACCTTGTCTGCTCTACTGGACTAATTTTGCACCATCTCTCTGACCACCTAGCCATCACTCTGACCATCAACATCCCCACCCCAGCACCAAGGCATTATCGCACTATCAACTTCCGTAAGCTAAACGCTCTTTCACCTGCCTCAATCTCATCGACCCTCTCTGAAAAAATGTCCACTTCTCCCTTCGTTGACCTCCACACCCCTTCTGACCTCACTGACTACTACAACCACACTCTCTCCTCCTGCCTTGACCAACTTGCGCCTATAAAAACCAAAACAGTTTCTTTCACCCATTCTGCTCCCTGGTTTACCCCTGAACTCCGCCTGATGAAAACTCGTGCTCGCCAACTTGAAAGACTCCGCAATAAAACAGGTCTCACAGTTCACTCCCAGGCCTACAAGGACCACATACAACACTATAAAGATGCCCTCTCCCGCGCCCGCTCCGCCTACTACTCTCAAATTATCCACTCTGGCTCCGGAAACCCAAAAGCACTCTTCTCTACAATAAACAAACTCCTCAGCCCCCTGAACACCACCACCCAGTCATTCACAATAGACAACTGCATCTCCTTCCTTTCATTCTTCCAACGCAAAATTGAAAACATCTACAACAGCTTGACCACCGCCGCACCCGCTCCCCCTCAAACCACCTGCCCCCCCTTATCCTGCCATCCCCTGTCTCAATTCTCCCCAGTCTCCCCTACTGACCTCTCTGAACTCCTCATCGGAATGAAAACTGCCACCTGCACTCTTGACCCCATCCCCTCCAGCTTTGTCAAGGCCTCCCTTCCTGCTCTCTCTCCACTTATCATTGCAACAATAAACTCCTCCCTGTCTACAGGCATCGTCCCACCATCCCTCAAAATTGCTGCTGTTACCCCCATTCTGAAAAAACCTGGACTAAACCCTGACACCCTAAATAACTTCAGACCCATCTCCAACCTACCCTTTCTGTCAAAGGTTTTGGAACGCGCTGTAGCCACTCAACTCAAACATCACCTCTCTGCCAATAACCTGTATGAAACATTCCAATCCGGATTCCGCTCAAACCACAGTACTGAAACTGCTCTCCTCAAAATCACCAACGACCTTCTCCTCTCCTCTGACGCTGGCAACCTCAACATTCTCATCCTCCTCGACCTCAGCGCCGCCTTTGACACCATCGATCACACCATCCTCCTCACCCGACTTGAAACCACCTTTAACATTACCGGCACTGCCCTCTCTTGGATTAAATCATACCTCTCTGACAGACGTCAGTTCATCTCCATCAATAACTGCAAATCCCCCACTGCTCCCCTCCCCCAAGGTGTCCCCCAAGGTTCAGTTCTTGGCCCCCTCCTCTTCATCCTTTACCTGTCCCCCCTTGGTCACTTAATCCGCCGTCATGGTCTCCAATTCCACTGCTTCGCCGATGACATCCAGCTTTTCATCTCCACCAAGTCCATCTCCACCGCCACCCACTCTATCCTGACAAACTGCATCACTGAAATAAAATCCTGGCTTCAAATCAACTTCCTCAAACTTAACTGTGATAAATCTGAAATAATCATCATTGGCCCAAAAACGCTCACCAAGTCCACCCATAACTTTGCCCTCAACATCGACGGTATCCCAGTATCCACCTCCCCTCACATCCGGAATCTTGGCATCATCTTTGACCAAACCCTCTTCTTCGACAAATACACTAAACAGATCACAAAGACAGACTTCTTTCACCTGAAAAACATCGCCCATCTCCGTCCATCCCTCTCCTCCGTGGCTGCAGAAACCCTCATCCACGCCTTCATCACTTCCCGTCTGGACTACTGCAATAGCCTCCTTTATGGTTCACCCTCAACAATCACCAATAAACTCCAATACATTCAGAACTCCGCTGCCCGTCTACTCACCCATTCCCGGACCCGTGACCACATCACCCCCGTCCTTTACAAGCTTCACTGGCTCCCCATCTCCCAGAGAATCCAGTACAAAATCCTCCTCTTGACCTACAAAGCCCTCCATAACCTGGCCCCATCCTACCTGGCTGACCTCCTCTCCAGACACACTCCCACCCGCAACCTCCGCTCTGCTGGTACCAACCTCCTGACCCCCCCCCCCATCCGGACCAAATTTAGATCCTGGGGGGACAGGGCCTTCTCCATCGCTGCTCCCACCCTCTGGAACTCGCTACCTCACACCATCAGAGACTCCTCCTCACTCACCACATTCAAAACATCACTCAAGACCCACCTGTTCAACACTGCATTCAACATTTAACCCACAGCATCTAACCCCTGACTATCTCCTCTCCTTCTCCCTCCTTTGTGCTTTGAATATTTCCCTATTGATTCTTCTTTTTTTGCAATTGTTTTTATGTTTTGCTATGCATTATGTTTTGCACTCTGTCAAAGCGTCTTTGGGCTTCCTGAAAAGCGCTATATAAAATAAATGCATTATTATTATTATTATTAAATTGTAATTCACAAATGCCTTAATAGATGTAATACATGGAAGCAAAGAAGTGTATTCTGTAATTCACTGTAAATTTACATTAGATCTGTGGTCATGCTGAAATATTTTCTATCTCTGAATTTAATTTGCAGCCCATTTTGTTTTGTACCTTCTTTGTCCGATATTAAATGCACTCCTTCATTATTTCGCAAAATATGATTATCTTCCTTTTAATTGCATTTTGCAGGGCTTGGGCAGGTATTCGATGTACGTTGCCAATTACGCAAGCGGGAGTGTGGGACCTCATGCCCTCATTGAGATGGATGCTGTGGCCAGCGACGTGACCCTTGGAGTGATTGCCCTCTCTAACGTGGCAGAGGAAGCCGGAGTGGCTAAATTTACTGGTAAGGATGCATTTTTCCAGCCTGCTAAGCACTACAGTCAACCGACCTCAGCATCAGAACAGAGCAACAGAAAATGTTGCAAAAATAATTGCAGCAATAATCATCAAATATTTAAATTAAAAAAAGTACAGATACGTTCAAAGTACACCGTCCCCATGCCAAATAAATAAATACCATATCCTTTGCCGTGCAGCACATTGAGACGATATTGGGAAGGAGAGGTGTACAATAATTGATTGATTAATTGCGTATTTAAAATAAATAAATAATGATCGTAAAATAATTAACTTCTTAATCAATTGGATAATAGCATACCTAAACCACCAGTGTTTCGCCTAAGCTGTAACGTTTTGAAAATTAATTAAATAATTAATTAATCGAAAATATTAAATAAAATTTAAATAGAAATAGAAATAGAAAATATTAATTAAATCAAAAATACCCCTTACAACCAAATCACTTGGTCACTGGCATGTCTAAATATCAACTTCCGAGTCCAAAAGGTGCCTGATATATTACCCAGATGAGAAAGAAAATAAAGTACTTAATAAATCGATAATAATTAATTAATTAATTATTTAATCAAAAAGTAATAAATACAGTTTTTGCCAAAGCATGTGCACACTATTGTGCTGAAATTTCAGCTTCCTATCTCAAAGGATGGCTGAGATATCACCCAGACAAACAAACAAACAAGAAGACGTCATGCAGAGCACGATACTTGCAAAATCCACTCCCTCGCCCCCACTCCAAAAAGGATGCCATTGATCCATCAAATTGTCCATTTCATCCAGATTAATATTGACGATCTCGATCAAAGCTCAGGTTAATAGGATGAAAAGTGACGATTTTTCAGATGGAAATTGATGATTTCAGAAGTTTGACCTTGAGTTGACCTTTGACCTTTTGACCTCAAAAGTAGTTAGTTTCCCAATTTAATGACTCAATATACAAATGCTGTTCAATTTTCAAGTCAATCGGATAAAAATTGATGGGTTTTCAGATGAAAATTAATGATTTTGGAAGTTTGACCTTGAGTTGACCTTTTGACTTCAAAAATAGTTGGTTTCCCAATTTCGTGACTCAATATACAAATGCTGTTCAATTTTCAAGTCAATCGGATTTAAAATGGCGATTTTAGAAATTCGACCTCCAGATGACCTTTGACCTCAAAATCAATTGGCTTCTCAATTGTGACGACCTCTTCAGCTTGGTGAAGTTTCATAACTATCGGTTTATAATTGTGACCTGTAGGCCGGTGACAAACAAACAGACTGCAAAATGACGACAGACAATACAACAAACGCAACCGACCAATATACTTGAAAAATCTTCGATTTTGCAAGTAACAAGAAACCGGAGTGAAAACGGAGTAGTCCGTTCCAGCGCGCGTCATCGCCGGGCCCCCTTTGGTGCCTGGCGATGACGTCATGCAGCACCTTGAGATGGCATAGGAAAGGAGCGGTGTGCAATAGCGTTGCCAACTCCGCACTCATTGAATGTTGCTGGAATGACGATATTTTTTGTTATTGGTGGCACTGTGGATTGGCGCATATAACGATGTACAATATATTGCATTCTGAAGCTACATTCACCGACTAATTAAACTTCCATGTGTATGAAATTTTTAATTACATCTCTTACAATTATGCACCAAAACTTTACAAACAACTCCAGATTACACCTCTGCAGAATTATATTCAACGTTTCTTGCTTCTTTGACTAACTCCCTTGAGCTGTAGTCATGTTGTTCATGTTCTGCATAGACAGGGATACAAGTTTGCTGTGCACAATACAATGAGGGCAGCAATGTCATAAGACAAACCTACGCGATGAAATAAAAATGCCCATATGCTGTCGCAAAGTTGGTATATTGTATTGTAACGGCACATCATACGCCATTGCACTCTATAAATACACCAGTACCTGTTTTTATAAGTTTAGTTCTCAAGTATGTTGGCTCTTCACAAACATAATGGAATCTTACTACAGTGGAGAAAGCAAGGATGTCACCGAAACTCCAAAATTCACATTAAACAGTTCTAGGTCCGACGTCGAGGTTCCAAACTCGGTTCTACCCCTGGTTCCAACCCCAGTACTGCTGGCCTTAACTGGCCACCCAAGGCCACTAGACGAGCACGTACTTAAGGTACACATTCACCCCCAGTAGACGAGGTGCACAGAAACGTGAACGTTTAATTTGTTTAAATTGTTTTTTTTCAAAATGGTGTATAAGTCAATATTATAATTGCAAGGAAATATTTGTCTTACTGAGTCAAATTTTTAATGTAGATAATTAAAAAGGCCTTTTGTTGACTGTTGTTTCTTCTTCCATGTACCTGGCGAATGCCCCACAAAGTGTGACATTTGACAAAATGGCATCTGTACTTATCGCTCAGTTGATTAACCTTTCTGTTGCAATGTCGGTTGCTGTCTTGCTGACTGTTGGGTGAAGTTGAAATTGTCAGCGCTTGTTTAAAATGTATGACAAAAAGGAAATGATCTGCGTCTTTACAAGAAGATAATTTCCTCCACCTCATCTCCGTTGATGTGTTCTGTACTTTTTTTTCCTTTTTTTTTGCGAGACCATCAGGTATGATGTATTCACTTACTTTAATCTGTTTGTTTTACAAACTCCTTCCAAACATGGTTAATTTTCTGTCTTCTGTCTTTTGTGTCTTCTACCGACTCCTATCCGGCCTTGCTCCCCCAGCTCTCTCTGGGCTCTGTCCCCCAAATATTCCTACAGGTCGCACAAGATCTGCCTGCAACCCTCTTATGGTGAAATTGCCAAAATCAAGACTCTCTGCTCACCTTCACTCCTTCATTCCTCTTTTCTCCCGCCTCTGAAACAAACTCCCCCACTCCCTTCAATCCCACACCTCCCTCCAGGTCTTTAAAACAGCTGTTCACCACCATCTCTTATCTTCCCTCATCCAAAACCGATCATTTGGATGATCATAAAAACATCAAACATCATAAAAACATTGCCTCAAACAGGGAACCATGATTGTCATGGGGCCCGCAAGGCTAACCCCCGCTCTAGCGGGGAAAATGGCCTCAAACCGATCATTCATATTCATTCATTCATCCAAAACCTTGATCTTTTCTACCCCCGCAAATTTCACCCCAGATCCACTTTTTTGAAATGCCGACTTCTTTCCATTCCTTCTTTCCTAGCAGTGTCCATGTGTTTTTTTTTACCTCTCCCAACCCCCCCCCCCCAACCCCCTCCCCCTTCCCGTGCCTCCTCCCACCAAGCCCTCTCCCTCCTACAGATCTCCCGATGTCCCTGCTCTCAAATGTTGTACTTGTGTGCTTACCTCTCACCCCATCTTGTTTCCCGCTCCCTTTATCATATGTTTTATGTGTCCGTTTGTCTTTTTGTGATCAAGGTTAGCTCTTACACGAGCCTCGATCTTGTATACAAAAAAATACAAAAAACTTTTTTTGTTTCATTCTACTTACACGAGCCTCGATCTTGTATACAAAAAAAACAAACAAACAAACAAACAAAAAACAATTTTTTTGTTTCAATCTACTTCAGCAACTATGGTTGTGGGCTAAATGCACCCCATTAGCAAACAGCATTGCCCATATACTATTAGAATGTAAGGTGTACGGAGAGGCAATAAAAACATGTACTTTCATACATATATATCTTTGTAACCACTCACTGACTCACACACTGAGTCACACACTGACTCACTCGATCATACAAATGTTTAATACTTTCTAGGTGGGCTAGAAAGCTGCAATTTTGCACACTGATGTCACTCGAAGCAAACATTCCAGGAAAAACACAAAACGGTCTATAAATGTCCAGAAATGAAAATATTTGCAAAATTCGAGATCAGCCTCACAGAGGTCTAATCAGTCATTCTTGTTTTATTTTACTTATTTAGCTGCTTGTTGAATGCAAGGACAATACACTTCATAAAATATATAAAGCTCTTTCACAATCCTCTTCGTAAAATATGTAAAGCTTGTATTTATTATGTCTGCACATAGGATGCACCGCAGTATCTGCTTGCAGTCTGCAAGCACGCCGCACTACAACAACACACAACAACAACATGCATTTTAAGGCCATTTTCCCTGCTAGAGTGAGGGTTAGCCTTGCGGTCCCCATGACAATCTTCTCCATTTTGCCCTATTTTCTGCATCTCTCCTTGTTAACCCCCTTGCCCGCATTTCTTCTTCCACCATCTTTAGCCAAGTCTTTCTCGGTCTTCCCCGTCCTCTACTTCCTTCTACATTCATTTCCATCACTCTTCTCAACCAGTCACTTTCATCCTTCTTCAACGCATTACCAAACCATCTCAACCTGTTCCTCTTCACAGCATCAATCACAGGCAATATTCCCATCATCTTTCGCAAATCATCATTTGTCTTCCTCTCTCTCAACGATACACCGCACATCCACCGAACCATTCGCATTTCCACCCTTTCCAGCCTTCGTTGCTGCTCTACATTCATGACCCATGTCACGCTCCCATAAATCATAACACTTCTCACACATGCAGCATACACCTTTCCCTTCAGCTTCAACGACACTCCCCTCCTCATCAGCACGCCACTCAGTTCCCGAAACTTCTTCCATGCATATCTCACTACAGCAACCGTTGCCGAGTCCGATCCACCTTCTCCATTCAGCATGTCTCCGAGGTAACAAAATGTTTTCACACCTTCCAGCTTCATGCCGTCTCCAAGATCCAACTCAACATTTCCTCCATCTGCAGCTCCCTCTGTGCACACCTTACATTTGAATGTAGCTGCCACACTGGTTTATGACCCTCTCAGACCACTACATTTTTGATGAACCCACTCAGCGCACATTGTACATTGAATGGAATTCACTCCGACACCCTTCCTGCACACAGCACATGGCCACTTCCCAGTTCTTTCCACCTCACCACATGCTTTACCACTTGCCATCACCTTCGTCTTTCCTATATTCACCTTCAGACCTTTTGTCTCCATACATTCCTTCCACTTGTTCATCTTTTCCTTCAGTCCATCCATACTTTCCGCAATCAACACCAGATCATCTGCATACAACAACTCCCACGGTAAACCCTCCTTTACGTTCTGAGCCAGCACCTCCATCACAGCTACAAATAGTAGTGGACTTAGTACCGACCCCTGATGCACTCCCACCTTCACCTCAAACTCATCACTGTTCCCGTCCTTCGTCCTTACAGCTGTGTGCACTCTTTTGTACATTGCCATCACTACTCTGATCAACCATTCCTCCACTCCTAACTTCCTCAATGCCCATGTCAATACTTCACGTGGAACCCTATCGAATGCTTTCTCCAGATCAACAAACCCAAGAAACAACTTCTTCCTCTTCTCCATGTACTTCTGCAACTGCTTCACAATAAAGAGCGTGTCTGTCGTTCCTCTTCCTGGCATAAATCCAAACTGCATTTCGTCGATCTTCACCTTCTTCCTTATCCTCCTCTCCAACACCCTTTCCAATAACTTCATTCCATGCTCCAATAACTTTATTGCTCGGTACGAGCCACACTCCAGAGGGTCACCTTTCCCCTTGTATAGAGGGACAAGGGTACTCAGTTCCCAATCCACTGGAATGCGACCTTCTTTCACCACCAGATTACAGATCTCTGTCATTCTCTTCACACCCCAACTTCCTGCTGCCTTCAACATATCTCCCACAACTCCCGTCGGCCCTCCCACTTTTCTACTCTTCATTGCTTTTATCGCTTCCTCAACTTCCTTCTCAGTTATCTTCTCTGCCGGTCCTAAAACTAGGTTACTCTCTATGTTGCCATCCCATTCATTCTCTGTATTCAACAGCATTTCCATATATCTTTTCCATCTTCCTTTAATTCCATCTGGGTCCACAACGATTTGTCCCACTTCATCCTTCAAGCAACTCACCCAGGTTGAGAGCACGCCGCACTAGTCGTAATGTTTTGTTGCGGGACGGGGATTGGGGATAACTGGTATAAAATAGACTCGGTGTGTCATGAATAAATGTCTCGCATAAGTGTGTTGTTTCCCTGAAAAATTATAGGACATCTGTAAAAATGTGTGCATGAGCTGAAAAACATGACCCAGCAATGTGGGTAAAACCCTCGCACCGTTTCTCCCTCATGAATCCTTTAAATAATTCTCTTCATAATCTGTGTTCGTGTTGCTTTTAAAAATTATTTTGCCAGCTCTGCAATCAACCAAATCCTCCACCCCTCGCACCTTTCACCCCCCCCCCCCCCCCCCACTCGAGGAAGGTAAAATACAAGGCCCCGCAACTGTTTGGAAGGGAAGAGTGGCATGGAGACTTCGGTCTCAAGGACTCAGAGAAGCAAGAAATCGCTATAAGTGAAGAGAGAAACTGTACAGTGAGCCAATGGATGTGCAGCGGTGGACGGTTACAGGGCTATAATGGGTCGGTGGGGATGCAAGGGGGGTGGGGGGTAGAGAGGTCGAGCCCGTCAATACATGAATGAGCCAGTCGAGAGTCAGGTCGAGCCGAGAGCTGCGCGAGACAGTTCGGTTTGTCCTCTCCACGCTACGAACGCGGTTCTGGTCCAATGGAGTCAGCTAAATGACAGAGAGAGGTGGACAAGTAGACTTTGTCAGCTACACTCCTAGTGCTGGGCAAGGAGAAGCCTGCGGTGTGTTTGCCGGTCACCACAAGGCCGGACACATCCAAGTCCATCATCTATCTCTCTCTCGCCAGAGTCATAATGACCAGACTTTACCACACTACACAACCATCGTGTGGGGACCAGGTTTTTCAGCCTTGTGACCTCTATCCCTGTCTTACGTTTTTTGGTTTGAAAGGTTAAGTTACCGCTTTAAGCCGTCGCGGTCTTGTGGGTGTGTGGCGATTTATACCTGTATAAAGAACTATCCGTGTGTTGCTTCCTTGTCCTTCCCAACAACTTTCCGTGTAATAAATCCTGTTTTATCAGCATGTCCGCCTGGTGCGCAGTTCGGCATTTGTGAGATTATAAGCACGGCATGATTCAAAACCCACAGCCCTTGGAAATTGATGCCAAACCTCACAAGGAAAGTTGAATTAGCAGTGCGTTCACCTGGGTTCATGCTTGACCCCGATCCTTTTTGAACGGGGGAACTACCACAGGTGACAGATCTCGTTGAATATGTCAGAAACCGAAGAAAATACCATCCGTCGCTAAATTAATGACAGTCTAGGTGGACTATTTGACCACGTGTCCACCCACCCTCCTCCGTAACATTAGGATCAGGGCACCGATCCAATTCCAATGACCATAACAACATAAAGCTCTTAATTTGTAATCACTGACTCACTCATTGACTCCTATAAATGGTTCGTACTTACCAGGTGGGCTACAAAGCTGAAATTGTGCATACCGTTTTAACTCGAAGCTAATATTCCTGGAAATAAATCACAAAATTATTTGTACATTTCCATAAACGAAAATATCCGGAAACAGAAGTCGGCTCTTATTGCCTTCCTCTGCTCACGGCAGCACACATGACCAAAGCCAATTGCACGTCATGTGATCTTGCATGGGCGTGATCAATCATTTGTGTTTCTCAGTTTTATGGAGGTATATGAGGTATGGTTTCAAATAGGAGACTCTGGAGAGCATTATTTGACTGCTTCGAAAGCAGAGCAAGGGGCAAGATGGAATGAAATACTCAGGAGATATCCAGTGAGACGACCCTGTCCTCTAAGCCTGGTGTTGGCTTAACGATTAAGGTGTCTGGCTTGAGATCTTAGGGTCCTGAGTTTGAGCCCCTGTCAGGTTGTTGAACCCACAAGGTGGGTTGACTCAGCCTGTCATCCTTCCAAGGTCGGCAAAATGAGTACCAGATGACTGGTCATAAAGAGGCATTGTATCATTGGTAGCTGTGCCCCAGAAAATGATGCAACCAGTAGCCACTGGCTGCACAATAACCACCACCCTGACCTCTTCATTCAGATCGAGGGCATCCATATACTCCTGACATTTGAGTATTAGCATGTTCTGAGTGGTCTGACCTAGGCAGTAGCAAGATTTGTAAACAGAGAGATAGAAAAAATAAATAATCGTAGCTCTTCCACAATGATTGAGTCAATTCGTTTGCTTAAATGATAGGGAGGCTGATTATCATTGGCGGCAGGGGCTTTGATCGCTATTCAAAAGTGGTGGGGGGGGGACATTTTCTGGAAAAATAATTTTGAAGTGGCTATGAAGAAGATTATTATGTTTTTTAAAATCATTTTCATGAATTTGATATAATCGCATAAATAGTCACCAATTGGAAATCTGATATCAAATTTAAAATTGAATTTATGATTTATGAGGAAGTTGGAAAACTTGTAGGAATGTAGGAATGACACACAGTTACTCAAAAAATAAAACCTACCAAGATACGAACTTGTAAACCTATAAAAGTACCAACCAATCAGTCGTCTGTGGAGGATTTCACATCAAATAACACTCATTAACCCTTTGTGTGCTACATCATTTTTTTTTTTTCAAAACTTTCATTTAAATTTTTTTTTTTTTAATTGTCGTTTTCAAAAAAATATTTTTTTCATCTTGTGACAAATCTGTGACAGCAGCACACAAAGGGTTAAAAGTTTGGACAGCGTTGCTGAACTACAAAATTGACAGAACAAAAATAGCCCGTTTGTAATTCTTCTTTTCAGACAGTAACTCAACATTGGATTAAGCTCAGTACTTTGTCAAACCAAATCTACTGCATTTCTCAGTGGGAAGGTCCATGACACCTCAAATTTTTCATAACTTTAAAGGATTCCACGAAAAGTAGACGTAACTGAATATTTACACATTGGGCAATGAAATGCCAAGAAGGGTGGGCGGACAACGGCTGCCAATCAGCCTGATGGGGGCGGGGCCACAAAACACATTTGACTGTACGTACTAATTAGAATGCTAGATCATATATAAATTATTGTTATGTTTGTAGGGGGTAGGCAATAACTTAGTCCAGATAGAATTGCAAAGGTCGTGTGCTCCGACTGTCATGAAGAAGAAGAAACCCCATGTAATAAGTAGGACATTTGTATAGACCGTATGTCATGGAAGAGCGTATCTTCGTTCCCATCACGAGGGGTGGGATATGTTAATTAGCTGGGATTAATGATAAATCCCCTGTATGTAATGGCCTCTGTTATTTTCCCTCTGTTCCTTATGACACATGCAGCACACACACCTAGCCAGGAAATCGGCCATTAACCACACTAAATAAAAAGCGACCGGAAACCAGGCATCGAACAATACCGCTGGCGCTGCCAGCCATCACATCGCCACAACAAACCGGCAGACCCGGGAGGCCACTCCCCGAAGAGCAGTGATTGGTCCGGGAAAGATGGTGCAAAAGACTGGTAACAAGGGACTATGGGATTGGTGGAGACGTCGTAGGATGATGTTCAGAGCCTTGACTATAAAAGAGCGCTCTGGCCGACATTTTTCTAGCTCATGAGCAAAGGACATTCCTTGAGACACCACAATTTTCTCTTCCCCTTAATTTCCTCGCATGTTCTGGGTTTAGTGGCAAGCGGTCGTCTCCCCGACATTTTGCGCTCTTGGCTTCATTCTCTCCTCTTGATTTCCGCTCTCCCCTTCTTCATCCTCTCGAGTCCTGCCTTTGACGACGAACGGTCATGTCCTGACATCACTCCTCTTCGTCTTCTCATGGCTGGCTCGCATCGTCTGGCTTTGGTGTTGGTGTTGGTGAACGAGATCGTGAGGACAAGCGTGGCTGGAAGAGCGACCTGCATGCCAAGGTCTGTTCGCTTCACGCACGAAGCCAGGAGTGAGGGGACCGCGCGGCGAGGCCTAGTTCGCACCCACCGGGGTGCAGCCTGCAGTTTTCGCACGCAAGGGAGCGGGGCCCGGGCCGATTCCTGACGATGTTCAACAGCCAATTAGAGCTAAATGCCAGAAATCACACATTTATTTTTCAGTTATTTTTCCCATTGTTTGTATTTGAGTCTGTGTGGGGTCGCTCCAGTCAGGACTTTATTTTATGGTGTATCATTTGGTTAAAGGCATTTCTTCAATAAAGCCGGCATTTTTTTTGTACATTTTACTTCTGTGTGGTTTGAGTTAATTTATCCACGTGTGGAGAAGTCGGGTGGAAGCCGTTCAGGTAAGTTCGTCATCCTCCTTTCCCTCGCGTGTAATGAATACCGTCATCTTGGATTGAACGCCTAGGAGTAAAGCTTGTTTGGTCATTCATGTCGCCCTGCGGTGTTCACTTCATGGTAGTCACACGACAGTATGTACAGTGCTGTACCTTTACAATGTGAGTACATCTATAAAGTTTGGACTACAACATTTATAAACTAGAATAGCACTTATAAACTAGAGAGCATACCTCGACCAGGGTGAACAGTTTACGTTTTGTATCCCTCTGATAGGTCAGATCTGGATCCGGACCTGACCCAAAATCGAATTGGCTTGTTCTTGTTGCCTAACCAAGTCATCCACCAAGTTTTGTCATAAGTTGTCCACAACGTTTTCAAATGTCATCCTATATATCGTTTTAGCCCTATCACTCAGTGGTGAAGAATCACTTTAAAAAAAAATTTAAACTCATGTATCCGGACTTGGATTCGAATCTTCACCAAAATTGAATCAATTCTGGCTCAGTTAGCACTTTCTCCAATGTAACAACTAAATAAATATTTGTTACCTAACACTTTCACGATGGGTGAGCAAGGAGGCTCCTCCAGAAGAGGAACATAGTTGCACTGCAGAGGAATCGTATACCTGTATCACACTTTCAGTAATCACTAATCACGTGATACATTTTTAGCGCATGCGTACATCGTGCACTCCGTGCTTTGACCAATGAAATCCAGCACGACGTGCACGGGCCGATACCCCCTCGCTGTTATTAAATAATTCCCACCAGCGCAGTGTCAATTTAAGAGATAATTTATTTGGGGAAGTTAATATTGATTTATACATACTTAGATGATGTATTTGGAGAACATCCCGTATCCGGGCCTGTGTGGATTGTACAGTGCAACGCATTTTATGTTATATTCGAGTAGAGAGTGGGGGAGGTAATCCCCCCTCGTCAGAAAAGTGGGGGGGGGGGGGGGGGGGAGATATGTCCCCCCCCCCAACCCCCATATCCCACCCAACGACGCCCATGATTGGTGGGATCCGTCTTGGCACCATTCTTCAGAATTGGAATGGCATTAGCAACTTTCATAATGAGGCTGGCGGTCCCCAACAAATGGCATGTAAAAAGAGCAGGTAAACAGAAGCTTGACGGAACAGATGTGCAAACTTTGAGTCAAAAATGTTGATGCTGTCAGGTCCAGTTGCAGTGGTGGAGTCAACAGTATTGACGCATTTCTTCACTATTGCAGGAGGGACATCCACATGCTGTTGGGAGTTTTCAGTGAGTGAGGGTAGGGTGGGTACAGGAAGAGATGCATTCAGGACCCTGGCATTTTCTGCAAAGAGGTAAAGTAATCAACCCTCACATGAGCAGCGTCCAACATTACCCCATCTTTCGAGAGTGAAGGAACAATGAGGTGCTTGTACCAGAAACACACTGCACCAACTGCCACCAAGTTTAGGTGGATAGTGAGAGACTGGTGAGTTCAGGCCTCAGGTGGTCCTCTCGCATGCTTTTGAGAGAGAAGCACATGGTTCGGAGCTTTACAAAGAGCGAGCAGGTTCCCATCATCGGGGTTAACTTTCCGGAAGGAAAAGACGAGCTGCTTTCTGGCAATTTCCTCACTGTATGAATCACTGAATCAGGCATGGAAAGTATAGGCAGGACATGAATCACGATACCAAACACAGGATGTTGGGCTGGAGATGTGAATGGAAGAAACATGAAAAGGTGGAGGTGTTTGTCAGTCCCAAGGGTGGACAGCAGTACTCCATTGAGTTATTGACAAAAGCCTTGTAGATTGTGATTTTCCATGGGGATAAAAGAAGACCACTCCTTTTTGCATCTGCAGATGTATATGGCTGCCGAAGGAGTTTCTAAGCTATTTGGCACAATTCTGGATGGGTCGCCACTCCGACACAGGACACTTTAATGGCTCATTCGTCCCAGTAAGCTGGTACTCCTTTTTCTGACCTCGGAAGGATGACAGGCTGAGTCAACCCCACCCCGGTGTTAATTCAATATTTCAATGGCACGACAGGGGCTCAATCTCAAGACCCAAAGATATTAAGTCAGCCACCTTAACCGTTAAGCCAACACCAGGCTCAACACTTGAATAAATAGGAATCAAATTGGTAAATAAAAAATGAAGAAGTACAAAAATGTAAAGGATATAACCAGAGCATGCTTAAACAGAAAATTCCACAAATTGTTATTTTCAAAAATTACTTTACACATTGCACATTTTAAAACACCATTTATGCTTGAAGGGGAACCCAAATGCTCAGACCACCTCGATGCTAATCCATCACTTGATATCTTACAAAATAGATATGACGTGTCTTTTTCCGATTAATAAATTGGGTAATTTTGCGATTAAAAGTAAAAATCTTCTTCCTCTTCATAATTAGCCATGACATCGCACCAGGAAGATGACCACCTCCCTACTCCATTACTCCAACGTCCCCCATCAAGCATCACCCTCGCTGACAATACCCACGACCATCCCACACGAACATCCGGAATCTGGACAAATTTAATCTTCAAATTGATTTTCATTCTGAAGGAGAGGATATGTAATCAGAATGTAATGTAATGCTGTTCCTGTTCCATGTTTTATGAAATAAGGTATATGTTCTTGCGACCGAGAGGGATCGAGTGAGATCTCGCGAGAGTACACCACAGCGTAGGCCTGACGAATAAGGCCTGACAGTTATCTTACACAACCCCACCTCCCCACCCCTCCACCACCTCTCCCTCACAATCCCCCATCAACCTTCGCCGCCACAACACCCACCATCATCCCATACCCTCCACAATCCCCCATCAACCATGTGCCTGGGAAGTGTAGGTGTTGAGTCAATTCAGCGTCATGTCTGTGCAGTATTTATTGTGGAATTAAATATAACTGATTTTATTTGAATACAAAATCCCAGATAAATCATCAATTGAACATAAAAACAAAACCTACCAAGTTGTGAACATTCGACAGGCGTTTTCATCTGCACTGCAAACCTCTTCCATCTTCCTCTTCACTAACACAACGTTCATCTGATTCGCTCGCACAAGGTTCGAAATGATTTGGATCTACAATTCCTCCGAAAGTGTTTCTATCACTAATTTTGTCTTCAATAGTTTCTTCACAAACCCAGTGATCAGTTTCAACATGCTGAGAACCTTCTGAGTTGCAAATGACGATGGAATCAGTATCAGGATCTGAGCTTGACATGCACAGTT
Organism: Myxine glutinosa; assembly: GCF_964187855.1. Taxonomy (NCBI): domain Eukaryota; kingdom Metazoa; phylum Chordata; class Myxini; order Myxiniformes; family Myxinidae; genus Myxine; species Myxine glutinosa. Next base: position 106,848,755 of record NC_136270.1, read on the forward strand.
TCTCAATGCAAGTCTCCATTAGGATCAAGGTGAGTTCACAATGTGACGTCACTGGTGAAATCGAAAATCGACACTCAAGGGATATATTTGACATTTTGTAATTGCCCAAAAAAATTTAGCTTCAAATTGGACCGTGATTAATGATTTTCTATGGTTTTCAGAAATAGTTTTTTTTGCTTTTTATGGCAGAGCCACCTCCAAAAGCAAACTAGATCTTAACGACACCGTCGTCAGTGCTCTCGCTCTCTGTCTCTCAGAGGAAAAGGAGTAGGAAAAGGAACAAAATAGAGCTAAAACAGCAGCAGTGGAAAGGCAGACGGAATAAAAGGAGGAAAACCAGGATAACTCTGCACAGCATGGAGCAACGGCACACAAACACACGTGAGCAGATGTCGTAACACCACAAAGACCCCCATAGAAAGGGGAGGTGAGAGGAGGAGGGGGAGAGGAAAGGGAGAGAGAAATATATGGGTCCCCAACCAGACTATTCGATGGAAGTAATGGGGCATTAAATGATAGACCAATCTGTCAAGTTAAACTGCCAGACAAGGAGGTGTTTTGGTCGGTCATTCCCTGAGGGTCACTAGAGAGACAAATACCTTAAAGAGGACGTGGTCTGAGGTGGGAATGGGGAGCTGAGAAAGGGCAGGAAATTTTGGAGGAGGAAGCTAGATATGATCACATCTAGCAGAGAGTGGAAGCCATTCTGTGAAGTGTGGGTTATTTTCTCTGCATGAGTGAGGGTCACGAAAGAGCAAGGTTGATCTGACAGGGGAGTAGCTGGTCAACAATTGGGTACAATCAGGAAGGGAATGAAGGAACAGGAAAATAATGCAGAGAGAAGGGGAGAAAACACTGAAAGCAGTATTAGTAAGAGGGTTGGGTTAGGAAGAGTTAATGGGGGTAATAAAGATCATAGGTCAGGATGGGCAATGACATGAGATAGCAATGCTTGAATCACAGCCTGCTTGGAGGCATATAGGGAAGAGTTGGAATTAATGGTCTCTGGAAGGTTCTTCAACATGCAAGAGAAGCAAGGAACAAAGGAATTGAGGTGTGCAGTCAACCTGAATTTTTGCATGGAATTTAACCAGGAAGGTGTTACTGGAAGAGTGCGTGCATCTTGGAGTTGCTGGTCAGAAGATTGAGAGAGCAGCAGGAGTAATGTTGGAGAATAGATGATAGAACACAGGTGGATCATGAACCTGCCTGTGATGCGAGAGCAACACTGAGTGCTTCGGCCTCATAATGGGAGATTCCACTTATGTTGAGATCCTCTAGATTCCACGGAAACTAGGCGAGACAGATGTGATGCTGGGGCGCTCGTTCCTAGGGGAGAGCGGCACTCCACTGAGCTATTGGCAAAGGCCTTGTAGACTCTGAAAAGCTCTGATTTTCCCACAAAAATAATAGGATCAACAGAGGATGCCAAGTCTGGAGCTGACTTTGGAGACCAGCTTTGCTGCCTGATTTTCCCAGCGAAATCATATATTGCGCCTCGTCTAATGATAACAATCTACACATCATCGGAGTTTGTGACGCAGATCATTTTACTGCATTGGTAAAGTAGAAATGCAAGTTTGCTTTGAAAGAATGAGTCTGACTCTTATATCCGACACATACAGTCACGTGAAAAAGTAAGTACACCCCATGTAAAGTTTTGACTTTTTCAACATATTTCAACATACAGCTATTTGATCTTCATTTCAACAATATTGATAGATAAAGGTGATATAATATAACAAATATCATGAAACATTTACATTTTGTAGTCCATTGTATAATTCAAATAAACATAAATGCAAATTTCGCATGTGGAAAAAGTAAGTACACCCCTACATTTATCACTACTTCGAATACCTAAAATTAGAATCAGATGCACCAGCTCAGGTGAAAATGATTAGAACATCGTTAGAGAGGATTTTGGAGGAACCTGTCTTATTTAAACCTCAGACATTTAGTTTGGTTTGCTCTTTGATGTTGAAGTGTGTGGCATCACCATGCCTAGATCAAAAGAGCTCTCTGAGGCCTTCAGAAAGAAGGTTATAGATGCCCACGAGTCTGGGAAGGGATTTAAAAAGATCTCCAAACAATTTGAAATCAATCATTTGACTGTCCGGAAGATCATCTACAAGTGGAGAAGATTCCAAACAACTGCCAACTTGTTCAAGCCAGGCCGCCCCAGCAAGTTCAGCCCGAGAGCAGACCGCAAGATGCTGAAATAAGTATCGAAGAACCCAAGAATGTCATCACGGAACCTCCAGGTAGCTCTTGCCACTGTTGATGTCAAAGTGCACGAGTCTACCATTAGAAATAGGCTGCACAAATTTGATCTACATGGTAGGTGTGCCAGGAGGACACCTTTGCTGTCCAGAAAGAACATCAGGGCAAGACTAAAGTTTGCCAATGAACACCTAGGCAAAGACCAGCACTTCTGGAACAATGTGCTCTGGACAGATGAGTCAAAGGTAGAGCTATTTGGCCACAGTACCAGAAGACATGTTTGGCGAAAACCAAAGACAGCATTTGACCACAAGAACCTGATACCAACTGTAAAGCATGGTGGTGGAAATATTATGGTTTGGGGCAGCTTTCCTACATCAGGGCCTGGGCAGCTCACCATCATATAATCCACTATGAATTCTTCATTGTACCAGAGGGTGCTTGAGGATAATGTGAGGCCATCTGTCGGAGAGTTGAAGCTCAACCGAAAGTGGACCTTGCAACATGACAATGACCCTAAACATACCAGTCAATCCACCAAGGAATGGCTGAAAAGAAAGAAATGGAGGGTTCTGGAATGGCCAAGTCAAAGCCCGGATCTAAATCTCATCGAGATGTTGTGGGGGGATTTGAAATGAGCTGTGCATGCAAGAAACCCCTCAAACATCGCACAGCTGAAAGAATTCTGCATGGAGGAGTGGGCAAAAATTTCTCCCAGACAATGTCAGAGACTGGTAGACAGTTATAAGAAACGCCTACTTGAGGTTGTTTCTGCCAAAGGGGCAATATCACCTATTAGAGCCAAGGGTGTACTTACTTTTTCCACATGCAAAATTTGCATTTATGTTTATTTAAATTATACAATGGACTACAAAATGTAAATGTTTCATGATATTTGTTATGTTGTATCACCTTTATCTATCAATATTGTTGAAATGAAGATCAAATAGCTGTATGTTGAAATATGTTGAAAAAGTCAAAACTTTACATGGGGTGTACTTACTTTTTCACGTGACTGTACCTCATTATACTAAAGCTGTTTAATTTTTGATTCTTTCACCTGTTTATTGTTGTCTTCCTGATGCTGCCCAATAACCTGTGATCCCCTCCAGGTAATGATCCATCGACTTGATAATTTATCAACATTCACCAAACATGTAAATATAGAAATCACCAAACATGTGAAACCTTTCTTAACCCTTGGATGCAGTGATTGGGCCTCGGAGGCCCACAAGGTTTTTTTGTTGTTGCAAAAACTATGCTGTACAATTTTTTTGGGAATGAGCCTCATTTTCACCGACTTTCATGTTGTTACACAAAATTCAGTGACATTAAAAAAATTCATTCAGACTCGTGGGAAAATCTTCATTCTTCACTTATAACCCGAAAATCCGACACGAATGCAGGCCTGGGGCCTTCAAGGCCCCAAATAAATGTTGTTGTACTACTATGTTATATCATTATTTTCTTCATATGAGCCTCATTATATGCTCCTATAACTTGGTTACAAATATTTCAGTGACAAAAATATGAAAATTTAAAAACTTTACACGAATACATTTGTGGGGCCTCCGAGACCCAATGGCTGCATAGGTGTAGGATTTTTGACAGTTGTGGACATATACATTCTAAATAAAAGGATTAGTGAATCATATTTTTTGAGCAAATACTCCTCAATGAGCCTCAACGTTTTAGAGAAAAGGAGATGAAAAACCAAGAACAAAAAAAAAAAATTGCAAAAAAAAAAAGGAAAAGATTCATTACTTGAATGGGATTCTTACAATGAATAGGATCAATGATTCACATTTTCTGAGCAAATACACATCCATGAGCATCGACTTGGATTGAAAAAGGATATGAAAGAAAAAAATCTATAAAAAAAATAAATAATTGAAAACATTACACGTATACATTCGTTGGGCCTCCGAGGGCCAATGGCTGCGTTTATGTAGGATTTTTGACGCCTGCATATAAGAGTTAAACATGTTAACTAAGCAAGACATCATCATTTCACAGAATCGCAAAATGCGATCAGGCTACACAATTACGAGACTGTTCTTTTTAAGGTTGCACTTGCGTAAAGGCGGACGTGGTGTAGGACAGGGGCTCAAAGGATATATATTACAACTGTGTAATTTAGCACTCGCTTTCAAAGAGATCTGGTAATTTCTCTTGAGATGTGATATTCATTAATTGATGGGTTCCATCAAATCCCATGAGAATTTTGCAATTCAATTTTCCTTGTATTTTCACGGTTTTGATCATATTTCTTGCAGGTGGTCGAGGAGTCACAGTGGGTCCAATTGTGAACTCAAACATTTCTGATATCTTCTGTGACAATGAGCACGGGCCAAACTTCCTGTTCAGAAACAATGGTGATGGCACCTTCATGGACGTCGCGGGCAGTACAGGTAAAGATGCAAATGACATTCAGGAAGTTTAACTTGTTGACAATGCAGAAATGAAAATGTGACTCGTTTACTTTCTATGACAGGACAGCAGACAAGTGGTACAATTAAAAAGTACAACTCTGATTATTCTTTTTAAAAGAACTTGCCCAAAAGCATCGTTGTGCCAACCGACTGGTGCCGCCCTTCATTGTTAGAGGCAGATAGAAGCCCTAAACTCCACACGATGTTCGATGCTATGGAAATGACATTTCTGGCCGCTTCACCAGCAGGTGGACAGCAATGTGGTGACACAAAAACATTGTCGGCAGGGAAGCGTGTAATTGCAGTCGTAGCACTGAGTTATTGAGGAACGCATCGGCCCTAACAACAGGAGGATGCATCGTAAGCAGTGGAAGACTGCAGAAACCTGGCAATTCGCTATGGCCACCACTGTTGTTGGAATCACAGACAAATTGAGACTGATCAAGCACATATTTTGCTCGGATTTATTAAATAACGAATTATAATCAATTACAGATGATCACTGAACTACATGAATGAATGTTAGATCAATTAATGTGCCGCTAGGCCTCCATGTTGCTTAACAGAAAGAACTTGCAGACTTGAAGTTTTGATGTGACGTGCTAACGTTTATCTTGGATTACAGGTGAGATTCTGCGTTCCTCTGGTAATCAGTGTTTCTGACGTCAGGTGTTGCTGATGCGGCGGAGCATGGGCGCGGCGTGGCTCTCGCGGATTTCAACCGTGATGGGAAAGTGGACATTGTGTATGGTAATTGGAACGGCCCTCATCGCCTCTTCATACAGAGTGAGGATAAGCACCGAGGAATAAAATTTAAGGTAACCATCGACGGCTCTTTTCTTAATCTAAGTAGATATATCACACATTGTTTGATGACATTATGGACCACATTAATTCGTTCTTCAAAAACTTTTATGAATGAATGTCGGGTCTCCACAAGTCTCGTCTAAAAACATTTACTCCATTCTTTTTACGTTCATTAGGCCTACAGCTATGGTAGCGGTTAGGGTGCCGGCTTGGGATCCTAGGACCATGGGTTTGAATCCCGGTCGATCGCTGAATTAACGCCAGGGGGGTTGACGCAGGCTGTCATCCTTCCGAGGTCGGCAAATTGAGTACCAGTTCACTGGTAATTCCCTGTGGGTAGAAAGAGGTAACTAACAGGGTTGGTGGCAGGAAGGGCATCTGGCCATAAAACATTGCTTCAAAAAGGGGACCACAATGCCCGAAAAAGGACCAACCTGTGCTCTGCGGGGGAAAAATGGCCTCAAAAGGTGGTTCTTCTCAGTCTACAGCTATGGGGTGCACGTGTGATGAGGCTTTGCCTCACAGTATCCTTCCATCAGAATACGATGTGCATGTTTCTGTTTCCTTGGATGTTGCCTGGATTAACATGAAATGTATGTTATCTGATAATGAATGAAGCTGAAGAAGAATGATGGAAGCTGATGGGTATGGTTGTCGTCTAGGAGTGAGCGCACCAGACTAGCATGTTCGAGGTTTGCCCAAAATGAAGCTGCGGTAGTAGTTTAAGGATTCGGATTCGAAGATTTTGGAAACTTAAGGAACCCTCATCACTATTGTATTGTTCACAAAAATTCAGCTAGCAATTTAATGAACTTCAGGAAGGGGTTAATTTTCCAGTTGCACCCTGTCTGGTTTCCATGAAGCACCAGGAATCACTGTCGTTGATCTGTTTCCCTTGTAGGCAAGCAACTTGTGAAGAGGAAGCACTGCCCTAAAACCCCCAAATTCCCCCCACAAAGGTCATACTCTCACAGTAATTTAATGTTTCCAAAGTAAAAACTCCACCATGCAACTTGCAATAAACTCCTGTTCTTTGTTGCTTTGAGATATTAGCAGCTGACCTTCTCTTTCCATTCCCGGTGCCTCTGCGCTCTCCCTCTGCAATGCCCTTGTCGTTGTCTTTGCAAGAACTTTTCAAAAACTTTCACCAAGTCATGAAGAATGAACTGAGATTATAATGTATGTTTTAAGTGAAGATAAATTATCTGGAGAAATATATCTAAATGGTGATTTTCCAAATTTATTTTTTAATCTGCACAGATAATTTGAGATTTTGTTAGATGTGGATCGCAGTAGTTGGGTCTTCTCATGTCATAGCAGGAATGATGTGAGACGCAAGATAGTCTATGAAACAAAGGAGCAAAGTCAATTCATCCTGGAATGTTTCTTCTGCTTCCAAATGAGTGTTCCAGGATGACAAACTAATATTGATGGTGCCTGTCTGATAGAAAAGTAGAATGGCGTTCGGTAGAGAGCAAACCTCCACCAGGCTGAACCGTTTACGTTTTCTATCCCACTGATAGGCCGGATCTGGATACGGACCTGAACCAAAATCGAATCGCCTTGTTTTTGTCACCTACCAAACTCATCCACCTACTTTTGTCATAACCTGTCCTGGTCTCTGGTCTCTGTCATATCCTGTTCTCATTTTCAAATATCATGGTATACGTATATAGGTTTGGGCTCCATCTCTCAATGGTGAAGAATCCCTTAAAAAAATTATCGCATCCGGATCTGGATCTTCATCAAAATCTAATCAATCCGTCCGTGTCACATCCCCAACCTGTCTATCAAGTTTCGTCCGAAGCAGTCCACATATTTATGAGATATCGTGGTATTTGTCGTTTTTGGCCCTATCTCAATGGTGAAGAATCTCTTTTAAAATTATGGTATTCAGATCCGAATCTTCACCAAAATCTAATCGATTCGTCTTTCTTCTACAACTAATCTGTCCACCAAGTTTTGACCGGTTTTGTTAACTTTTGAGATATCCTGCTCACAGACAGACAGACAAGGGTGAAAATATAACCTCAGTCCACTTTTGGTGGCGAGATAATTATAAATGTTTTTTTCACCTTTTGTGGCAGTTTTTTTTTTTTTTTTTTTTTTTTGTGGCAGGTAAAGTGACCTGACCTCATTATAATGTGGAACCTGCTCAAGTAAATCATGAACAGTCTTAACATATACCAGGGCCTATGGATGCCGTCTGTGTGCACTGTGACTACTTTAGGTGTACTGAATGAATGAATGAATGATCGTTTTAAGGCCATTTTCCCCACTAGAGTGGGGGTTAGCCTTGCGGGCCCCATGACAATCATGGTTCCTTGTTTGAGGCAATGTTTTATGGCCGGATGCCCTTCCTGACGCCAACCCTTAGTCGCCTCTTACGATGCGCAGGGATACCGTGCACCTATTCTAAACCGGGGTACACACCGGCATCATTCATCCCAGCAAGCTGGTACTCAATTTGCCGACCTCGGAAGGATGACAGGCTGAGTCAACCCCCCTGGTGTTAATTCAGCGATCGACCGGGATTCGAACCCAGGATCCAAGGATCCCAAGCCGGCACCCGAACCGCTAAGCCAACACCAAGCTAGGTGTGCTGCCACATCGAAATTAGAATTACGTGAAATGAATGCCTGCCAACTTCAGCTGCCACGTATAAGCAATTTGATTGTGTTGAAAGGCTAATAAATTAGTTCCCTTCTTTCATTTCTTTTTGTTCGGGGAGAGGCCCAGAAATTGCATTTTGTTGCAAAACACAAAAGTTGAAACATTATTGATAATTTATTCGAAGACTATATTTTTCATCTTCATAACTCAAAACAAGTTTCGAATCCATCAACGTCTCTGCCGAGGAATATGAGCAATAAGGCATTGCCCTGAATAGCCTGTCTTATTCCATTATGCAAGCAATCCGTCATGCCCGCATTGCAGGGAATGCCTTTTCTGCTGCAACGTGTTGTTTCATTTATTTATTTATTCTTTATACATCACCTCAGATTCCCAGCCATCAATATTGATACAATGTGTCTGCAAGATTACATTCCATCAACTGAAATTGTAGGGCAGAGTTCATTGGGGAGCAGTTAACAGCAAGTAGTGCATGTGACGAGTGTGCTGGCAGTGCCAGGTAAACACGTGATGTTTCTGATTTGTAGAAAGCAAATATAATGAAGACCGAAGTATTTGGTATGTATTATTTAATTTTTGCTTCTTCAGGATTATACAGACATACAATTGAAACTTAGACCCCGGAGGGGACCACTTGGCCCCTCGTGATCTGCAATTTATCAACATCACATTAATTCTCTCGATCAGTTTATTGACTAAATTTCACTGGGTGGAGGACTGGGATGAATGGGGAAGAGAACAGTGGGGCAGGTACAGGTAAGAGTGAATACTGTCTGATGAGGAAATAACAAAAACACGGACTGGCACATTCACGTTAATATCTACATACCTTCCACCTGTTACTGAATTGAATTTAAACCTTCCCCAAGAAATTTATTGTTCTGACATCATTTGTGGACCTTTTATTTATTTATTTTTTACTTTTCCATGTAACTTGGCAAGCATGTTTTTTACTACAATAACTATTTTAATCAAAACGAATCCACAGTTTAAAGTCCCCAATGTGGCTTGTGCTTAATAGTCAAAACCAAAATTGCATTTTCATATTTCTCGGCCATGTACGTCTTATCTTAAACATTTTGCCAGCTGCCACGTTTCATATAGGAAGATGCCTCGTAGTCGCAAAAAAAGCATTGCACGAGCTTTTATGATCTTGTCACATCACGGATTGAGCAGACATTTATTTTAACGTACAATTTTGGGCAAATATAGACCAGGAGCCCAGAAGGTTTATTCAAGTGAAAAGCGCCGAAGCAACTGACCACGTGGGTTGAAAGGGTTCTACCCCCACATCACAAAAATGCATTGCTGCCGGGTCAGGGCCGGTGCCTTCCCACCCAAATCGCCCAAAATAGGAACGCCATTACCGAAAATCCTATTTCCCTCAATATCTGGACAACTATACATGGGAGTATCACAAATCTGGTGTCTACACCCATGTTTTCATGGTCAATCATAAAAATGCATTTCTCCTTAGCCAGGGTTGTGTCTTTCCCACCCAAAAGCACCCAAAGTGCCAAAAGTAAGGAGACCATTGCTGAAAATCCTATTTCCCTCAATATCTGGACAACTATACATGGGAGTATCACAAATCTGGTGTCTACACCCATGTTTTCATGGTCAATCATTATAAAAATGCATTTCTCCTTAGCCAGGGTTGTGTCTTTCCCACCCAAAAGCACCCAAAGTGCCCAAAGTAAGGAAACCATTGCTGAAAATCCTATTTCCCTCAATATCTGGACAACTATACATGGGAGTATCACAAATCTGGTGTCTACACCCATGTTTTCATGGTCAATCATTACAAAAATGCATTTCTCCTTAGCCAGGGTTGTGTCTTTCCCACCCAAAAGCACCCAAAGTGCCCAAAGTAAGGAAACCATTGCTGAAAATCCTATTTCCCTCAATATCTGGACAACTATACATGGGAGTATCACAAATCTGCTGTCTACACCCATGTTTTCATGGTTAATCATTACAAAAATGAAGTTTTCTCCTTAGTAAGGGTCATATTTTTCCGGCCCAAAAGCGCCCAAAGTTAGGAAACAATTGCTGAAATCCTACTTTCCTCAATATCTGGAAAACTATACATGAGAATATCACAAATGATGTGTCTACACCCATGTTTTCATGGTCAATTATTACATTGCCAACAATTGCAGTGCTTTAAAAATGACTAAATTCACCATGTATTATCTAAACAATGGCGTATTATATTGTACCGTACATGGTGTTATGTAACATGTCTTGATTTTATTGCAAAATTTGCTATACTAGTTGCACCAATGTTTTTGATTTCCTTAAACCCCAAGGAACACAGTTGGGTTGGTGTCATTTTTTTCCTATTATTCCAATGGTGGCCATTTTGAATTTCACAATGTCCGCCATTTTTACATAAAAATAACTATATCTCAGATTCTAGTACAGCATCTAGTACAATTATAAAAGGTGCCAATGGGTAGGTTTATGGGATCAAATAATTCAAATTTACCATTATTTCCAATGTTGCTGAGTATCCTTCTGCCAAAATTCAAGATGGTGGCCAAAATGGCTTCCAAAATGGACGCCACAGCAGGAAAAAAATTCTGCCAGCTTAATGACTGTGGGAAAAAAAAAAACGTGACAATGATCACGGAAGATGGTGATAATACTAAATTATTAAATTAAATTGAACACATCTGGGTATCCGTAGTAAAAAAAACAACTTTAGAGGGCAGCACAGTGACTACAGGCTTTGTTTACTACAACCATCAGCTCATCTAATTGGGTGGAAGTTGAGCATGCTATTGTTTGTATCAAAAGGTGACTCGTGTCATTGAACAGTACTATTTTCATTCTGAAGGACAATGACTCTGCAAGTTGTGAGTTAAGGACACAAGTTGGATGGAAATACCATAATACACCATTGTTGAGGTAATGCATGGTGAATTAGATATTTTAAACACTGTAAATGTTGTCAATGTAATGACTGACCATGAAAACATGGGTGTAGACACATCATTTGTGACTTTAAACACTTTTCTTGCACAACGTTTCTAAACATGTTTAAAACCTAAACACAAATGTCAAATTCATAAACACCGTCTGTTTAATAAACACAAGCCATCAACTTCCTAAACATGTTTAGCATAAATTTAAACTTGTTTAGAAACGTGGTGCAAGATAGTGTTTAGAAAAGTGTTTAAAGTCTAAACACTGTTTTTGCATATGGTATTATGTATAGTTTTCCAGATAATTAGGAAAGTATGATCTTTCAGCAATGGTTTCCTTACTTTTGGCACTTTGGGTGCTTTTGGGCGGGAAAGACACAACCCTGGCTAAGGAGAAATGCATTTTTATAATGGTTGACCATGAAAACATGGGTGTAGACACCAGATTTGTGATACTGCCATGTATAGTTTTCCAGATATTGAGGGAAATAGGATTTTCGGTAATGGCGTCCCTATTTTGGGCGATTTGGGTGGGAAGGCACCGGCCCTGACCCGGCAGCAATGCATTTTTGTGATGTGGGGGTAGAACCCTTTCAACCCACGTGGTCAGTTGCTTCGGCGCTTTTCACTTGAATAAACCTTCTAGGCTCCTGGTCTAATAAGGGTTAAAATATTATTTGCATGCTAATGTGTTTTCACGTTCTTCATATTGCCAACACACATTAGTGAACACATATTAGTGAACACATTAGTGAACACATATTAGTGAACACGTATTAGTGAACACGTATTAGTGAACACGTATTAGTGAACACATATTAGTGAACACGTATTGTGAACACATATTAGTGAACACATTAGTGAACACATATTAGTGAACACATATTAGTGAACACATATTGGTGAACACATATTAGTGAACACATATTGGTGAACACATATTAGTGAACACATATTGGTGAACACATATTAGTGAACACATATTGGTGAACACATATTAGTGAACACATATTGGTGAACACATATTAGTGAACACGTATTGTGAACACATATTTGTGAACACGTATTATTGAACACATATAAGTGAACACGTATTAGTGAACACGTATTAGTGAACACATATTAGTGAACACGTATTAGTGAACACATATTAGTGAACACGTATTAGTGAACACATATTAGTGAACACGTATTAGTGAACACGTATTAGTGAACACGTATTAGTGAACACGTATTAGTGAACACATATTCGTGAACACGTATTGGTGAACACGTATTAGTGAACACGTATTAGTGAACACGTATTAGTGAACACGTATCAGTGACCACGTATCAGTGAACACGTATCAGTGAACACGTATCAGTGAACACGTATCAGTGAACACGTATCAGTGAACACGTATCAGTGAACACGTATCAGTGAACACGTATTAGTGAACACGTATAAGTGAACACGTATTAGTGAACACGTATTAGTGAACACGTATTAGTGAACACGTATTAGTGAACACATATTCGTGAACACGTATTAGTGAACACGTATTAGTGAACACGTATAAGTGAACACGTATTAGTGAACACGTATTAGTGAACACGTATAAGTGAACACGTATAAGTGAACACATATTAGTGAACACATATTAGTGAACACACATTAGGCACACATTTGAGGATTTTTCTATCACTAGTGAATACGCGTTCCCTCCGGGAACGTGACTTGGTGAAGAAAGAAGCTGAGCTGTGCAACAAAGTAATTTTTTTGTGAGATTCGAGTGTTTTCTTGAATAATCAAAAAATTGCACTTCCCTTTTTAAGGCAATATTTCTTTATAGACGACATTGCTGATATGTAGCTGCTTGTACTTCACATCAAATACCAAGATTTTTATTCTGTTGATGTCACCAACTCGACTTTTAGCTCTGTATCACTGACCATGACTCAAGTTGTCTGATGATATGGAGCCACCAACCCTGCAAAGTGTTTATCCTTGTGACTTATTGACCGTCACGGTGAAGCAAGGCTATTTGAACTGTTTAAACCTAGATATGTCCAATTTAATCAATAGCCAGCCGTGCCTACCCGTTGTATCACTAACAATACGTAAAAAGGATATTTTATACCATTTGTTATCTTCGGCACCAAAGGTGGACAGAGATTAGGTTTTCACCCATTTCTGTCTCTGTTTCTTTGTGAGCAGAATATCTCCAAAAGTTATGGACGGATTTGGACTAAACTTGGTGGAGAGGTTTGGTGTGTGGTGGTGGAGAAGAGGATGACTTGATTAGAATTTGGTCAACATCTGGATTCGGATACTATAATTTTTTAAGTGATTCTTCACCATTGAGTGATGGGACCAAAAAGGATATACAACACGATATCTCAAAAAGTTATGGACGGATTTGGCCGAAATTTGGTGGACAGGTTCGGTGTGTGAAAAGGACGAATTGTTTCGATTTTGGTGAAGATCCGGATACGACATTTTAAAAGTGATACTTCAGAACTGACAAATGGGGCCAAAAACGTTATATGGCATGACATCTCAAAAAGTTGTGGAGGAATTATGACAAAACTTGGTGGATGAGTGGGTGAGTGAGGTGATAAGAACAAGCGGATTAGATTTCCTTTAAAGTCCTCCTGCAGATCGGGCCTATCAAGAGATTTGAAATGTAAGCTATTCAGCCTGGTGGAGGTATGTGCTTTACCGGGTGCCAGTCTGGTTGTTGTTGCAGCTGTCTTTTTTGTTTGTGTTTTTTTCCCATGTACTTTTATATATTTAGTTCACGTGCAACGCAGTTCCAGGGAGATTATGGGATGGCGTGTCGTCCATCAGTCAGTGCGTAATTTAGCAAACATTGCTAAAATGATATTTGGTATGTGGGAGGGTGGGGTGGTGTGGGGGTCAAAGAGGTCCCAGGTTTGACACCCCAAAATAGGTATTTACTCTCTTCTCTGAAACGATGTCCCTGTTCCCTGTTCTCCACTGTTGTGCTTGTGTGCTTCTCTGTCTCTCCCCATCTTGTGTTTCCCTCCCTTTATTGTTTTATGGGTCCGTTTATATTTTTAGCTGCGACGAGCAGCTCTATGAGAGGATCACGTTGTTGTTCTTGTTGTTGGGGTGCCTTTTTGAATAGCGCATGCGCATACGCTCGGACGTGCGTTGGTATGAGGTAAGAACATCGCGGACTAAAATCGCGATTTGTTTGAAGAAACCAGAATAAATTTAGCAACAAAGACAACATGAATGTTTTCATATCAATCTCGTTTCACAGAACTTGACACAAATTAGGTGTAATTATTGAATAGCGGATGCGCATACACTCGGACGTGCATTGGTATGAGGTAAGAACATCGCGGACTAAAATCGCGATTTGTTTGAAGAAACCAGAATAAATTTAGCTGATAGACAAAAAGACGCTAGTGCGTGCGTATAATTTAATGACTGGTCGAATTTGGTAGCGCATATTGCAACTGATATCCTCATGATTCTACACGTCGCAGCTGGTGACCACACTGTGGTCATTTTTCTCTTGTTTGTGTTTTATGTGCTAATGTGTGTTTAATGTGTTAGCTCTTACACGAGCCTCGATCTTGTATACAAAAAAAAAAAAAAAACTACACATACAATTTCGATTAAACTTGACAACAACGTTCCGTTCATCACCCGCGATGTACCAACGTTTTCCCCCGCCATTAAAAAAAATCCGGGTCTAGGGCGGTTAACCGGGGGAGGGCGAAGTGGGGGTTGTCCCCCAAAATAGGAATTTGCTTTTTCCCTTTTTCCTCTGAAACTATGCAAACGATTTCAATGAAACTTGACCACATCCTTCATCGCCTGTGATGGACGAAAGTTTGTTCACGACAATAAATAAATCAGGGGTTTGCCCCCCAAAATAGGTACAGTATTTACGTTATTCTCCTTTACATATCTCATGGGCCATCCACGCCTACCTGTGGTTCCCTGGTTCGAGCAGGTGATCCCAAGGGCATTTCCCCAATTTTTTTTTATCAAGTTACAACAGCAGGAACTGCTACATTATAGCTCGAGGAAATGCTTCCTCTTTGTGTGATGGATTGATGGACATGACTCCTTCTATTAATAGGGACATCCATTCTCTCCAGGAGGGAAATTCTCCATGTACAGGTGAAAACCACAAATATCAATTTCGCCAGAGGGGGATGAGGTGATTGTTTTATGGCCCATGACCTGACTCTGGCTACACTGTGCATGTATACAAAATTGTGGTGGGGATTGGCCGTATGTAATGATCAGACATACATACGTCATACACATAGAGAGAATTGCCTTTTTAAAGCAGAGTCGAGGCTCATGGAGGAATTTGAACATAGAACTGATCCGTACACAACATAATAAAACGAACAGCAGAAGTAGAGAGGGAAACGCACATCAGCACTGTTGAGGGACAAAATAGAGAGAGACTGAAGATAAGGGTTGTGAGGACGATAAGGGATGTGAGGAAGATGAGGAATGTGAGGAAGATGAGGGATGTGAGGAAAATAAGGGATGTGAGGAAGATAAGGGATGTGAGGAAGATGAGGGATGTGAGGAAGATGAGGGATGTGAGGAAAATAAGGGATGTGAGGACGATAAGGGATGTGAGGAAGATAAGGGATGTGAGGAAGATAAGGGATGTGAGGAAGATAAGGGATGTGAGGAAGATAAGGGATGTGAGGAAGATAAGGGATGTGAGGAAGATAAGGGTTGTGAGGAAGATAAGGGATGTGAGGAAGGTAAGGGATGTGAGGAAGATAAGGGATGTGAGGAAGATAAGGGATGTGAGGAAGATAAGGGATGTGAGGAAGGTAAGGGATGTGAGGAAGATAAGGGATGTGAGGAAGATAAGGGATGTGAGGAAGATAAGGGATGTGAGGAAGGTAAGGGATGTGAGGAAGATAATGGATGTGACGAAGATAAGGGATGTGAGGAAGATAAGGGATGTGAGGAAGATAAGGGATGTGAGGAAGGTAAGGGATGTGAGGAAGATAAGGGATGTGAGGAAGATAAGGGATGTGAGGAAGTTAAGGGATGTGAGGAAGATAAGGGATGTGAGGAAGATAAGGGATGTGAGGAAGATAAGGGATGTGAGGAAGATAAGGGATGTGAGCAAGATAAGGCATGTGAGGAAGATAAGGGATGTGAGGAAGATAAGGGATGTGAGGAAGATAAGGGATGTGAGGAAGATAAGGGATGTGAGGAAGATAAGGGATGTGAGGAAGATGAGGGATGTGAGGAAGATGAGGGATGTGAGGAAAATAAGGGATGTGAGGAAGATAAGGGATGTGAGGAAGATAAGGGATGTGAGGAAGATGAGGGATGTGAGGAAGATAAGGGATGTGAGGAAGATAACGGATGTGAGGAAGATAAGGGATGTGAGGAAGATAAGGGATGTGAGGAAGATGAGGGATGTGAGGAAGATAAGGGATGTGAGGAAGATAAGGGATGTGAGGAAGATAAGGGATGTGAGGAAGGTAAGGGATTTTTGTATGATGATTGACATTGTTGTTATTTTGTATGATGGTTGTTTTTGTTTGTTTGTTTTTTTGAGCTGTGGCATCATAATGAATGCAAGCCTAGGCGTTGGCTTAGCCGTTAGGGTGCCGGCTTGGGATCCTAGGATCCTGGGTTTGAATCCCGGTCGATCGCTGAATTAACACCATTGGGGTTGACTCAGTCTGTCATCCTTCCGAGGTCGGCAAATTGAGTACCAGTTCACTGGTAATTCCCTGTGTGTCGCAACAGGCGACTAACAGGGTTGGTGGCAGGAAGGGCATCCGGCCATAAAACATTGCTTCAAAAAGGGGACCATGGTGCCCAAAAAAGGCCAACCCCTGCTCTGCAGGGAAAAATGGCCTCTAAAGGCGGTTCTTCTTTTCTTCTTTCATCATAATGAATGCAAAGGAAACTGAGATTCATGAAACTCAACAGAAAACACACAGATAAACTTTATCAGTGAATCCACAGGGAATGAAACACACAGCTGTCTACTTGCCTTCTTCTTCACCAGTAAAGCCATGTAAGCTGTTTTGTGAGCATGTGCTGTAGGACGTCTTATTTTTATCTTCAACAATAAATTATTTATTTTGACATTTCAAAATGAATAACCGGGGTGTACATTGGAAGTCGAGTATGCTATATTTTTCCAACACCAACCACTTGAAATGACTGGATGGGTAAGGTGAAGCCATCTTGCGTCGTTTTTGAAGTGTAATGTACTTCACTTATTGCCTGATTCATTCACTCATGTCGTTCACTATTCATTTTACAAGGATCATTGACAAAGATAAAAGGCTTTTCAGTCCCCTAACAATGTCATGGACACAATTAAATTGACAGTACTTTTTTATGGTGACAATGAGTGTACAGCAAGCAGTATCAATCATGGTCTCCATGGACTGTACATATCACTGAGGCTGAACACAGAGAATGTACATTGGGCTGGGTGGTTGAGAATGTGGGACTTTGCTGCATTGAAAGATGCCTGCCAGGTGGATAAACAGTCGTTAATTTTGTCGAGATTGGTGGAGTGGTGGTTATCCGTCCTACAGTTGGTGGTGCTCTCTGCAAAATTAAATAAATGATTTTTTCCCATGTATGAAGAAAGGACAATGATGTACACCAAGAACAGGATTGGTCCCATAATACTACCTCTGGGAATGCCAGCCACAATTTAGAGCTTAGGAATGAATCCCATCTAAAGAAAGGTGGAGGAAATGTTCTTCTTATAGATGTGGAGGGAAAATGGCAGCCAGTCCAGCATGGGACCCTGGATAGTACCAACTGACAGATTAGAAAGCATCACCATTCTACCAGCTTCTGTTTTGCCAAGTGTCGCTCTGTGAGTAATTTTTCATTTGTTTGTCTGTCTGTCTGTGAACAAGATATCTCAAAAAGTTGTGGACGGATTCAGACGAAATTTGGCAGAGAAGTCGTGTGTGACACGGACGAAATGATTGTATTTTGGTGAAGATCCGGATTCGGATCCGTATAGTAGAATTCTTAAAGTGATTTTTCACCATTGGGAGATCGGGCCAAAAACGATACATAGCGGAATATCTTAAAACGTTGTGGACGGATTCGGATGAAACTTGGTGGAGAGGTTTGGTGTCTGACAAGGAAGAATTGCTTCAATATTGGAGAAGATCTGAATATGGATTCGGATACGAGAATTATGTAATTTTCAAGTGGTTCTTTACCATTGAGAGATCGGGCGAAAGTTATGGACGAGTTATGATTAAACTTGGTGGACGAGTTGGATCGGTGACGAGAACAAGCCGATTAGATGTTGGTTCAGGTCCGAATCCAGATCCAGCCTATAATTGAGATGCAAAACAAACTGTTCGGCCTGGCGGAGGTATGCGCTCGACCGAGGGCCTTTCTAGTTTAAAGGTATCTTTCTAACAAGTTGGGTTACATCAATAACTTGGCACTATTCTTGTGAAATGAAATAACATATTACTCAACCCTAACCATAACCCTAACCCTAACCATAAATCTAACCCAAAAAACCCTTACCCTAACAACCCTAACCATAACCCTAACCCCAACCATAACCCCAACCCCAACCATAACCCTAACCATAAATCTAACCCAAAAAAACCCTTACCCTAACAACCCTAACCATAACCCTAACCCTAACCCCAACCATAACCCCAACCCCAACCATAATCCCAACCATAACCCTAACCATAACCCTAACCCCAACCCCAACCATAACCCTAACCATAACCCTAACCCCAACCATAACCCCAACCATAACCCTAACCATAACTAACCCGAACCATAACCCTAACCATGATCCTAACCATAACCATAACCCCAATCCTAATCATAACCATAACCATAACCATAACCACAACCATAACCCTAACCCTAACCCTAACCATAAATCTAACCCCAAAAAACCCTTACCCTAACAACCCTAACCACAACCCTAACCCTAACCCTAACCATAACCATAACCCTAACTCTAACCATAACCATAACCATAACCCTAACCACAACCACAACCATAACCATAACCACAACCATAACCACAACCCTAACCCTAACCCTAACCACAACCCTAACCCTAACCCTAACCATAACCATAACCCTAACTCTAACCATAACCATAACCCTAACCCTAACCACAACCCTAACCATAACCATAACCCCAACCCTAACCCTAACTCTCCATAATAAAGGGATGTGTTGCTCAAAGAAAGATACCTGGAAAATTGAAGGGAAAAAGGAGTAGATGAGTGGAGGTATACGTTTTGAGAGTTAAAATACTACTACTGTCAGTCATATTAGCTACTACATCAATGCTGCTTACAAATGCGCTCACCTTAGCAGGAGAGAAGGTCAGTATGTTTGTGAGCTGTCAAATGTAGATTATATACGGATACGTAATGCCATAATGAATCCTCATGGCGATATACAAGTATCTTTAAGAATAAAAACAAAAACCTGGGCTAACCCATAGTGGTCTTCTTTTGTCTCTACCTGTCTGCCCCTGTTCTTTTCATCCTGGTGCAATATCTGACTGTCAATGCCCACACCTGCATTTATATCCGAGTGGATCATCGAAAAATCCCTCTGGGCCAATATATTGCACGTTCTTATACTGAAGCTGGTATTATTTAATTTTTAAGAGGCTCCGACGGGTTAACACCCAAACCGTCAGCTTCTCTTTGCTTCCTGCAGTGGTTACTATCTCTTGATCATCGTCTTGTTGATTTACTTCATCATCATTCTACCAGTCTACTGACACAGATCGACACTAACCGTCATGACCAACGACTCATGCAATCCTTGTTAAATAAGGTCTACCTCTAGTCGCCACAATGGCTTAACAGACCAATGGTCTCGCGCAGCCATTCAATCATCATGACCACTAAATATTTGCCACCGAATACATTCCACAAGCAATAACCCCACTCCAACTATCCCCTTGTCGGCCATGCAAGGTCCATTCATAAACTCTGCTAACTCTGTCATTTGTAGGCCTACCTCTGGATAATTAAGGCAACCAACAACAACACAACAACAACATGCATTTTAAGGCCATTTTCCCTGCTAGAGCGGGGGTTAGCCTTGCGGTCCCCATGACGATCTTCTCCATTTTGCCCTATTTTCTGCATCTCTCCTTGTTAACCCCCTTGCCCACATTTCTTCTTCCACCATCTTTAGCCAAGTCTTTCTCGGTCTTCCCCGTCCTCTACTTCCTTCTACATTCATTTCCATCACTCTTCTCAACGAGTCACTTTCATCCTTCCTCAACACATGACCAAACCATCTCAACCTGTTCCTCTTCACAGCATCAATCACAGGCTCTATTCCCATCATCTTTCGCAATTCATCATTTGTCTTCCTCTCTCTCAACGATACTCTGCACATCCGTCGAACCATTCGCATTTCCACCCTTTCCAGCCTTCCTTGCTGCTCTACATTCATTACCCATGTCTCGCTCCAATAAATCATAACATTTCTCACATATGCAGCATACACCTTTCCCTTCAGCTTCAACGACACTCCCCTCCTCATCAGCACGCCACTCAGTTACCGAAACTTCTTCCATGCACATCTCACTCGAGCAACCGTTGCCGAGTCTGATCCACCTTCTCCATTCAGCATGTCTCCGAGGTAACAAAATGTTTTCACACCTTCCAGCTTCACACCGTCTCCAAGATCCAACTCAACATTTCCTCCATCTGCAGCTCCCTCTGTGCACACCTTACATTTGAATGTAGCTGCCACACTGGTTAATGACCCTCTCAGTCCACTACATTTTTGATGAACCCACTCAGCGCACATTGTACATTGAATGGAGTTCACTCCGACACCCTTCCTGCACACAGCACACGGACACTTCCCAGTTATTTCCACCTCATTGAGGCGTTCTAAAATTAAGGCAACCAAACACTACTATTAATCACTAAACCTTACTTTTAAAGCTATGGGCTTTTTTACCCATCGCTTCGCTGACAGCTTTAATCAAAAGTTAGGGTTAGGGTTAGACTTTACAAACATTCTGCTCCATTCACGTTATTATTTGCCCAGGGACATCCTCCATCTGCTTGGAAGTCAGTTAACACCAACTTCATCAGCCAACTTCTTCTTCTTCTTCCTCTTCTTCTTAATGGTCACAATTATTCACATTTTCTTGCGGGGTTGGCCGGGGAGAAGCTTGGCTGAAGTCTTTCACGAACCGGCAAGCCAGGCATGACATTTGACGAAGGTTAGTGCAGGAATTAGTAATTTGGCCAGAGGGGCGCCAAAGGCTTCCCGAACTATTCTCGAAGGACACCATGGGATATTTAACGTCCACCAACTAACGCTGGCAGAAATAACTCCCAGCTTAACGTCCATCTGAGAGATGACACACACACTGATGAATTGCCTTGCATGTAAAACACTGGGATGACAGTTTATAGCTGGGCAGAGATTCAAACACCAGCTAGACAGCTTAGAGGTGAGTGTGCGTACCTCTAAGCCATCCTATGACCCATCATCATCACCAAACCTTGTTGATTATATTGTTGTTGTTGCAACCCCAACATGCTGCCCGAAACGTTGAAGCCTACATTCCTTCATTTTATTTTGCTTTGGAGTTATTTTTTTACAAGTATAAATAATATAATTGTGTGTCGGTTTGTCTTTTTGTGTGATTAATGTTAGCTCTTTCACGAGCCTCGATCTTGTATACAAAAAATAAAAAAATATATAAATAGCTCTTTTAAGAGCCAACACATGGTGTAAAGTGTAAACCATAAACCTTTTACTTTATTGTTGAAACTTTCTTTGTCAGTTTTTCATCAGTCAGAATTATTAGTCAGAATAAGAGTTAGAATGATGAGTGAGAATGAGCAGTCAGAATGATAAGTTACATTGCTTATCTGCTTATGTGCTGTTTAGATTCATAATATGTACATCATTATCGGCATATATCCGACCTTTGAAATACTATTGAAATTGATATACCGAACATCACCTTCGTAACCACATCCTTGCTGCTTAAATCTGTACTAGTGAGGTATGCTTACCCATTGTCAGCAATAAGGAACCGAGCTTCGTGCATAGTCGGTACATAATAAATAGAAGCTTTATGATTAATAGGCAAGCATCACCGACCTCATGCTAGATATCGATTTAGGTTTTTGGGGGTTATTGTTTTGGGGATTTTTTTTTACGAACGCGTATATGGTTTGTTAATGAAAATTTTCATTTACATGTTTATTTCACAGTTTACATTTATAGAAATTACAATCTTCAAATGCGAGATATTGATTGAGGTTTTTTTTTTTTAACGGATGCTTTTTATGTGTTTTTTACATAAACATCTAATTTACAGATGCTTTTTCATATTTTTCATTTACAAGCATTATTTTCTATATATACATATATATATATATATTGTTATGAATTTTGGGGTAGTGATATATAGATCAGATAGATCTGTGTAGGTATCATGCTCCTGTTGTCGTGATAGGGAACCCCACATGTAATAAGTTTGTTTAGGCGGTTTGTTCGCACAAGTGTATCTTTGTGGTCATATGAGGATGGCTTTGTGATAAATAGAGTAGGGATTATACTAATTCCCCTGTTCGTGAGACCTGTGATCTATCCATTGTCCCTTATGGCACGACACCATAGATACTAGGAAAGGCCCATTAGCGCACACTAATTAAATCCCCCCCAACAATAAAACTAACCGGAACCCAGATAACGCACTTGGGCTGACATCCCCGACTTGGCAGATACATATTGCTCAGGCAGGCTGAGGCTATGCCCACCTCACGAAGGATTGGTCGAAGGGTTTGATGGGGAGATCACACCATTGGAAAAGACACCACCAATAGGGAGACGAGGCGGGATGAAGCTCGTGATTGGTCAAGGCAGGGCAAGAAGCTGGCCACTGATTGATGGAAGGAAGACACTAGGCAGGACGAAGGCCGCCGATTGGCAGAGTAAGGAAGGACTGGTGATTGGCCGGTGGAGGGGCAAGAAGCTTCCCTCGGATTGGAGGACGTGAGAGGCGAGCAAGAAGCGACGCGCTGATTGGAGAAGCGCCAGTGATGTCACGAGCTGACGTTAATGGTTCGAGGAGACCGACATTTTTTCTCTCTTGGCTTTCTTGCATTGGATCTCCTCCTTTCTGCCTTCTTGTTCTCTCTACCTTCTTGTTTCTGGTCCCCTCTCGTTTGGACTGCCTTCCCTTGCGTTCTTGACCCTGGAGAGACGGTGGAGCACTTCGCCTCCCCGGTGTTCACGTGCGAGTGACGCCGTGTCCGGACTGCGTGCTCAAGTTTGGCGACCCTGCAAGATCCCACGAGCTGGTTGAGATAAGTGCAATAATTACACATATTTTATTTTCCAGTTTCTTTCATCCCTTCGTCTGTGTGTTCAAGTCTGGTGTGTGGATCCCAATTAAGAACATTTATTTGAGCGTCGCGTTTTCATTGCACCGGCCATCCATTTAATAAAGCTGGCGTTTATTTTTGTACGTAAAATCCGGTTTGTTTGAGTTACTTTTCGAAGGGTGAAGACATCATCAAGGCCGTCCAGGTAAGTCGGTATTCTTCTTCCTCCTCGCGTATCATCCGCCATCAATTGCAGTTGAACGCCTTAATTAACGCTCGTTTCCATCCATGGCTTACTCTCGGTCTTAACTGAGAGCAGTCACACGACAATATATACAGCCTATATTGTTGGATGAGTTCATCTTCAATGCAGTTTCACACTTACAACATACACATGCATACACTCACATCCGGGGTCTACCTAGCAGGCACGTAAGACATCGGCCATTATAAAGCTTGCGGTGTTTGTGTGAGAAATCTCTGAGGATATCCTGGAGACTCAATAGCTCAGTGGGCTGTCACCACGTAAGTGATGAGGTTCCTGGGTTCAAGTCCCGGGTTGAGAACAGAATTTTTTCACACTAGCCCACTTCCTGTTTCTTATATATATGTATATATGTATATGTATATATGTATATGTATATATGAATGAATGATCGTTTTAAGGCCTATAACCTTCCCGGGGCCCGTCCCAACATTTTTAGTTCTTTTTGAATGAATTTACTACTATAATTCAGCTTTTACTCGCAGCCGTAGAAGATTGACTACTATAATCCAGCTCAGCTTTTAATTGCGAAATGGGCCCAGTCCGGCCAAGGTGGGCCTCGACCGGCCTCGGCACCTAGCCTATAACCTTCCTGGGGCCCGTCCCGACATTTTTTGTTTTAGAGGTTTCCTCCTATCTTTCACCGTTCAGGAGATTAGCGCGTGCAGACAAACAAACAAACAAACAAACACTTTCTTTTATATATACAATATATATATATACATATACAATATACATATACATCTATATATATAAAGCAGTAAAGTATGTTTGTTTGTTTGTCCTCTTATAACTCGAGAACTACTCATCGCAGAGAAAAACCAAAGGCATATTCGGAATCAGTACGTCTCAGAGCAACTACAGCACACCTTAAATTTTAAAAAACTTCGGGTTTTAAAATTAGCGTATTAGCGCAGAAGCGCTAGCAGAAGAGGGAGGGAATCGAAGGGAGGGAGCGCAGCGCTCCCTCTAGCGTTTCGCAGCGCCAGCGCTTCTGTTGGCGTAATGGTGCACAGGCGGTTCTCACTCTTGCGCATGCGCAAATGCGCTGTTCCGATGCTTCATGTTTCTGCAAAGACTTTGGCGCATGCGCAAATGACGACACATGGGCCACTGTATGTTCGTTTAATACGTACGCGCTTTGATGGGCGGGGCATATGGCGTTCATGAAATGGTCGAATGCGGAAGTGCTTGAAGCCGTTGCGAGCGACTCGCACGATCTCTTGTCATGGTCCACAAGATTATCACAGAGACGTGCAGCTTCCAGCATTACGAGATATGATCGAGACCTAACTTTTGAGACCAGTCCCAGCCTTCTAGGCCCCGTGGTTGGTTCAGACGACCTCGACAAAGAACGTGTTGGATTTTATCACGAGCCGAATCGAGTGCCGACGTGCCGGCGAACAGAACCAGTCATATCTTTTTAACGCGTGGTTCGATGTTTACAAAATAAACTTTTTCTTGAAGGGCTGAACCGTGCGCTCACAACGATACCGAGTTTGACCCTGGGAGAGCCGTTGTGCGCCGGCAAAGGCGCCTTGTTTTCCGTGATGACCATGTCGTGCTGCATAGATTACCATAAATTATAATATATTACCGGCGGCGCGTTCCGTGACGTCACGGCTCACTTAATTGCAATTATCTCTGGGATTCCTTGGCCGAATCGTACCAACTTCTATATCTATCTATAATTCCAGTAATCTCTGTCTGTCTGTCTGTACGTTTGTTTGTCTGTGACCGCTGTTTCTCGACAACCACGGGTCCGATATACTTTTAACTTGCCAGGTATATTGCTGGGGACCCGAGGATGTGCCTTTTCAAGGTTTCATATTAATCGGACAATTACTTACCGAGCTATGTCCAAAAAACGATTCAACCAATCAGAGAGCAGCGAGCTATCGCGTGTGCCGAACGTGGCGAACACACTCTGCCTCGGATGGCACATTTGAGAGCGTATTCATTTATTTCCCATCGGCAAACTATGTTGGCGCTATGTTGGCGTTAAACGATGTTTTAAAACTAATTAAAACCCCGGGGGGATTGTCACTGTACTCGCAAGCCGTTCGCCGTTCGCTTTGGCGTTGCGAATGAACCAAAACATTTCATGCACCAAACCATTTCATGTAAAGCGTTCGCCGTTCGCTTTGGCGTTGCGAATGGACCAAAACATTTCATGAACCAAACCATTTCATGTAAATAGAGGGGGGGATATAATTTTAGATATAGATATAGTACGGGCATGCCCTAGTATATAATAATTCCAGTAATCTCTGTACGTTTGTACGTCTGTACGTCTGTACGTTTGTCTGTGACCGCTGTTTCTCGACAACTACCGGTCCGATATACTTGAAACTTGCCAGGTATATTGCTGGGGACCCGAGGATGTGCCTTTTCAAGGTTTGAAATTAATCGGACAAGTACTTACCGAGCTATGGCGATTTAGCCGTTCGCCGTTCGCTTTGCCGTTGCGAATGGACCAAACCATTCATGTAAATAGAGGGGGGGGGGGGTTCTGTGGTCGTTCGCTTTGGCTTTGCGAATGGACCAAACCATTCATGTAAATAGAGGGGGGGGTTCTGTGGTCGTTCGCTTTGGCTTTGCGAATGGACCAAACCATTCATGTAAATAGAGGGGGGGGGGGTTCTGTGGTCGTTGCGAATGGACCAAACCATTGTTTTTTTTTTGCAGTTTTTTTTTTTTT
The DNA here is from genome assembly GCF_964187855.1 of Myxine glutinosa. Classification (NCBI taxonomy): domain Eukaryota; kingdom Metazoa; phylum Chordata; class Myxini; order Myxiniformes; family Myxinidae; genus Myxine; species Myxine glutinosa. Next base: position 106,875,107 of record NC_136270.1, read on the forward strand.
TGCAGTTTTTTTTTTTTTGCAAGGAACGGGCACCCACGTACGGGCACGTCCTAGCTTATATATAGTACGGGCATGCCCTAGTATATATAAAGCAGTAAAGTATGTTTGTTTGTCCTCTTATAACTCGAGAACTACTCATCGCAGAGAAAAACCAAAGGCATATTCGGAATCAGTACGTCTCAGAGCAACTACAGCACACCTTATATTTCAAAAAACTTCGGGTTTTAAAATTAGCGTATTAGCGCAGAAGCGCTAGCAGAAGAGGGAGGGAATCGAAGGGAAGAAGCGCAGCGCTCCTTCTAGCGCTTCGCAGCGCCAGCGCTTCTGTTAGTGTAATTAGCGTATTTCGGAACGTTAATTTTTCAACTTCATTATTCGGAATCAGTACGTCCCAGAGAAACTTCGTAATGTTAATTTTTCAGCTTCATCCGATTGACATGGGACCAACGGCATGTGACAGAGAGTGAAACATACATGCTACATTTATTTGACAACAATGAGTTCCGACTTCCGGGTTCGTGCCGCCAACCCTGTTAGGCGCCTCTTGCGGCACACAGGGAATTACCAGGGAACTGGTACTCAATTTGCCGACCTCGGTAGGATCACAGGCTGAGTCAACCCCCCTGGTGTTAAGGGGGAGGAGGAGGGGAGGGGGAGGGGGGAGGAGGAAGGGGGGGAGGGGGAGGGGGAAGAGGAGGGGAGGGGGAGGGGGGAGGAGGAAGGGGGGGGAGGGGGGGAAGGGTGGGGAGGGGGCAGAGGGGGAGGGGCCCCTCTTCCCCCGGGCTGCCTATGTCACATAATTATTTATCATGCGTATCCTTTATTGTCCAGTTATGCCACATTATTTTATTTTCCCCCCACTTCTAACTCAATAGTTAAACCGAATATTGTTTTTATATATTTTTACAACAATGATATAGGGAATGTTTTCAACAGATAAATTCTACCAATGGGATGAGAAAGCTTAGTATGTGAAACCAAATGTTTGCCGTCACCGTTTCTTCTGGAAACCTTCCTGTTTTATACAGGTATCAAGATTCAAATAGAAAAGTAGAAAAACAAAAAAAATTGATGAAAATATAATTTCTAGTGGTGAATCGAGGAAGAAGAAATAACATATTGCTCATTAAATTGTGTGAATAACAGGAAGAGTGGTGAATGTAGAAAGCACAAACCGGGGTTTTTCCCCCTTATTTTTGTTGTAAAAATGACAACGGCTGTGGTGCATGTGATGCTTGAAACAGATGGGGCTTTTATCTGGCAATATGTAAACTTGGTACGGGATTCTATAATGTCCTTTCAAGGGAGAAGGTCAAGATGCATGTGCCTACAGTATGCAACGAGATCCCCAACCATTATACACTAATTCAAGTGGTCGCACCTGTTCTTCGAGATGAAATGACGTTCGTTTGTTTTGTGTGCATATGCTTATATTATAATTTGCATTCAATTTTTTTTTCCCACATAAGTACAATGTTGCACTTGGAAACGGCAAACACAAGACAATATCGAGTTCCAAACACCACTTACATACTCAACTATAATGCAGATGTAGAGTGCACTAATTTAGTACAAGTATTGTTTGGGTAATTGGGGTTTTGTGAGTTTTGGCATTTCAAAAAAACATTGCCACATTATTTGAGTTTTTCACTTTAATTGAAATTAAAATATATCTACTACAACTAATACTACATCTGGGTAGGCTGGGAAACGTTTCTGACCCATGTCTTTCAGGAACTAGTTGGTCAGGCCCAAAGTTTGACTGAAGATGTCAGGATTTTGGAAATTGACGAGGGTGTCGGAGATATTTCCCCTAATCTTCTCCAAAGATCTTTCTCGTCCCCAAAAGACCAGTCTCAACAAAGGACCAGTGCCTTGATATCAATCTGATGGACAGGGGACACATTGATCTATTGCCCAGCATGCAAACACCAGGGTGAGGGTTTACCGTTAGTTTACAATTCAAACACAGGCAAGACAGGTTACAGGTGAGTATACATACCTCTAATCTATTCCTTATATATATATACTAGCGGGGTCACCCGTGGGAATCCCACGGGCATGGATGTGTGTGACATTTCGACATATTGAGTTCGATGCTGCACCTGCACATTCAGTTATATAAAATGGTTTAAAAAACTTTCTTCTGATATTTGTGATTTATTTCAAACAAACTGTATTTCCCATCTACACGGGCATGTATTCCTATTAACGTTATGTAAAGTACATAAATTGTGTGGATTACATCATTTGTGGATGTGATCAATTGCCAGTAACCATCTTATATAACTGAATGTGCAGGCGCAGCATGTAACTCAATATGTCGAAATGTCACACACATCCATGCCCGTGGGATTCCCGCATGGATGTGTATGGCGAATTTTAAATATATGTCGACTGTTATTTTAGGCGGTGTATTTTCGTTTATCATCATGGCGCGATTTAAAAAAATATATCTCTGCATTTTCCTCTCCAATACCTCCTCACACTTTACACACACACCGGCCCATGTTTACATATACACACACACACACATATACACCCACACACATATACACATACACACACACGTACATCGACACACATGCACACACACACACACACACACGTACAGACACATATACACATATGCACATATGCAAATATGTATACACATATGTATCCACATATACACATATATACACATATATACATCTCCACACACACACACACACACACACACACACACACACACACACACACACACACACACACACACACACACACACACAAAAACAGACACACACACACACGTACAGACACATATACACACAAACACACACACACAGACATGTATATACACATACAACAACAACATGCATTTTAAGGCCATTTTCCCTGCTAGAGCGGGGGTTAGCCTACATACACATACACACACATATATACACACACACACATATTCACGCGCACACACACACACACACACACACACACACACACACGTACACACGTACACACACGTACACATGTCCCACATGTATATATCCCACATCCCACATGTATATACATGTTTAAAGTGTACGTGCCCTTCCCCCCTCCCCCGCCCGGCAACGCTGGGTACTTCTGCTGGTAACGAATAAAATAAAAACGAAGAAATAGGTGGAATTGGCTGAAATTCGCTCGGTGAATTCACGCGGTGTATTCGGTTCGGCTCGGTTCACTCGGTTTAAAGAAAAAGCGATAATGTCGACATGTTGCTGTCTGTGTCATGTTGGGCGGTGTATGATACTCGTTGGCTGTTGGGCGGTGTATGATACTTGTTGGCTGTTGGGCGGTGTTGTGCGGTGATATGGTGTATTTTAAAAAATATATCTCTGCATTTTCCCGCGTTGGTGACACCGAGTCGTTCTTCATCGATCGTCTCATTCATTTTGGAAATGGAAGTTTCCACGCAACGCATGAATTGTCACGATCCTCAAGAGGAATTTGTCTCGTAATCATCAAATGATAAATGGCAAGTAAATTATATTGTGGAAAATTAAAGATTTCAAATAAACCTATTTAAAGTGTATGCGCACATAACTAATAAAAAAAACGAAGAAATATCTCTCGGTAATTTCCTGAAACATATTTTACTTCCGGCTAATATGTTGAATGAAATAAAAACGAAGAAATATATGTCGGCATCATTGTTGACGTTTTTGTGACGACTATCATCAAACGAAATAGTAATATATCATAACGGAAAAGCAAAAGCGAATTTTTAATATATATCGACACATTGCCGGCGGTGTCATGTTGGGCGGTGTATGATACACCATGACGCGATTTTAAAAAATATATCTCTGCATTTTCCCGCGTGTGTGGATTGTTCTCAATTATTGCTGACACCGAGTCTAAAAGTAAAACCATCGATAAAAATGAAATCATATGGTGAGTTAGATTGGAGATAAAGGCGTGAGAGAGACTCAATGGCCTTGAAGTTACAGGCCTTTGAGAATTCATTTCGTTCTATAAACGGCAACTTTCATCGGATTTTCTTCCCGTTTTTTTTCAACCGAGTCTAAAACTATGTTAGCGACTGTGAAAAATGAAATGATTTATCGAATTTGATTTGAAATAAAACTGGGGGAGAGCAAGACACCACGGGCCTACAAAACAGGACTCAAAGCTATGCGAGTTAATAAAATGGTGGATATTTGTTTATAGCCACTCCCAGAATGGGTGGAGCTATGGGTGGAGCTACTCTGCAAACCGAGTAAGCCACACCCCGGACAGACACCCAACAGATAGACAGACAGACAGACAGACAGAATCATCTACGGCTATTATAATATATGTAACATATTATTTGGATATGTATATGTATATGTCCTCCTCATAACTGAGGTGGGGGCTTCGCGCGAAGGGTTTTATTGCCACGCCAAGCGAACCCTCTGGAATATCCAGCCACAGCCTGTTCGGCGATGTCGCCTCAGCCCTGGTTGGTTGATGGGGTCTTATCTCCGCCCTTGCTGTCCGCTTGACGTGGCCACACCCCACCCTTGTGCTCTGCCCCTTGTCCAGGCCTCACCTCGTGGCAGTTGGCTGGTTTGAGTGAGCAACTGGCAGCTAACGCTGCCGGCCCAACGCGTAACAAACTGCGAGAGGCAAAGGGGTGCAGACTGGATAGTGCTCAATTGGGTCAGTTGGAGGGAGGGCTGCAGGATGAACGGGGCCTACTCTTATTTGTTTTACACAACGCAGATGCAACTATTCGAAATGGCCTTATCTCACATATACGAAGAAATAACGAACGTTCTAAGGTGACCTACGTGTTGCTTGTGGCCTAACTATGGGGTGCAACCTTTAACCTTTAATGATGTCACCTGTGTGGGTTCTCAAAACCGCAACAATATATATATTACTATATGTGCATGTATATAGATTACTATATGTAGATGTATGTAGATTGCTATATGTAGATGTTTGTAGATTACGATATGTAGATGTATGTAGATTACTGTATGTGGATGTATGAAGATTACTATATGCAGATGTATGTGGATTACTATATGTACATGTGTGTAGATTACTATATGTAGATGTATGTAGATTAATATATGTAGATGTATGTAGATTACTATATGTAGATGTATGTAGATTACTCCATGTATATGTATATAGATTACTTCATGTAGATGTCGGTAGATTACTATATGTAGATGTAGGTAGATTACTGTATGTAGCTGTATGTAGATTACTGTATGTAGATGTATGTAGATTACTATATGTACCTGTGTGTAGATTACTGTATGTATATGTATGTATATTACTCTATGTAGATGTATATAGATTACTTCATGTAGATGTCGGTAGATTACTATATGTAGATGTCGGTAGATTACTATATGTAGATGTCGGTAGATTACTATATGTAGATGTAGGTAGATTACTGTATGTAGCTGTATGTAGATTACTGTATGTAGATGTATGTAGATTACTATATGTAGATGTAGGTAGATTACTATATGTAGATGTATGTAGATTACTATATGTAGATGTCGGTAGATTACTATATGTAGATGTATGTAGATTACTATATGTAGATGTATGTAGATTACTATATGTAGATGTATGTAGATTACTATATGTAGATGTATGTAGATTACTGTATGTAGATGTATGTAGATTACTATATGTAGATGTATGTAGATTACTATATGTAGATGTATGTAGATTACTATATGTAGATGTATGTAGATTACTGTATGTAGATTTATGTAGATTACTATATGTAGATGTATGTAGATTACTATATGTAGATGTCGGTAGATTACTATATGTAGATGTCGGTAGATTACTATATGTAGATGTAGGTAGATTACTGTATGTAGCTGTATGTAGATTACTGTATGTAGCTTACTATATGTAGATGTAGGTAGATTACTGTATGTAGCTGTATGTAGATTACTGTATGTAGATGTGTGTAGATTACTATATGTAGATGTATATAGATTACTTCATGTAGATGTTTGTAGATTACTATATGTAGATGTATGTGGATTACTGTATTTGATGTATGTAGATTACTATCCATATATATACTGTATACAGATTACTATATCGAGATGTACAGACATTGGTAAGCGATAGCAAGCCGCTTGGTAATGGAACACACTCCTGTTTATGTGTTTTTGTTCTGGGGTTATTTCCAGATTTAATGGTTGAAAAACATCAGAATGCAATTCTAATCGATGCACATCCGTTGCCATGGGGATGAACAGACGCCGGAATTATTTATTTTATGGGAATGAAATATTAGCTCCATTCGTTAAATTGAAGGATATGAATGAAAATTAAAATATATAAATGACCGTTTATTATTAAAAGTGTTCATCGAGTAAATGTTAATTGTTTTAATTTTGAATTATCTTCTCTTAATGTTTAGTTATTTATCATTAAACTGTTCCGATTTCGTTATCCAATGACGTCATTCATTGTCGCCGTCGTCACAATGGTTCTCGGTGTTACATAATTGACCCACAAACGCTGTTCCAATCATTGTTCGTGAGAAGAGAGCCATGAAGTGCGCATCTTGGATCATCGTGCTACTTTTGTTTGTGCTGTCGACGATTACCATCTTTCACCCCATGTTCCACCATGGACGGGGCGACATCTTCAAAGAGGTAAGTTTGCAACGGACAGTTTCTTTTCGGAATTCTCCCGACATTTATCGACCGAGTTCTCTGTGCAAAGTTGTAGATTAAATTAATATCGTGTTGATGTAACGTCGGCTTGATGGACCGAATGACCTCCTCCTCCTCCTCCTGCGTCAAAGTTCCTGTCGTGTCCTTCATGTGTTCAAGTACCGAGAAGGTTCGATCGTTCGTAACGTTCGCGCCCCTTTCCACAATAATGTGGACTTTGTGCGGTGGGCCGGTGGGCGTTGTGTGTTTCCGGGATGTTTTCTCTGTCCGCATTTGCGACGTAATGACGTCATGCCGTACTTGGCGCCCTTCTGCAGAGGTTTGAACGGACGGTTCGTCTCCTGCTGTGGAACCTTCGAGCAGCTCAGTTGGACATCCCGCGTTTTCGTGTTGTGCGGACGTCGTGAGGTGAAGAACAGGTTTATTAACGCACAGGTTGTAAACCTGGTGCGTTATAGCGTTTGCCTGGGAATTTCGGGCGCTCAAAAGTGAAGCTAGTTTCTGTCACCCATTTCTGTCGCTCATTTCTGTCGCTCAGATGTGTAAACATGACGTCATCAAATCTATATTTATAGGATAGGTTATAGGAGATATATATGTTACTAGCGGGGTCACCCGTGGGAATCCCACGGGCATGGATGTGTGTGACATTTCGACATATTGAGTTCGATGCTGCACCTGCACATTCAGTTATATAAAATGGTTTAAAAAACTTTCTTCTGATATTTGTGATTTATTTCAAACAAACTGTATTTCCCATCTACACGGGCATGTATTCCTATTAACGTTATGTAAAGTACATAAATTGTGTGGATTACATCATTTGTGGATGTGATCAATTGCCAGTAACCATCTTATATAACTGAATGTGCAGGCGCAGCATGTAACTCAATATGTCGAAATGTCACACACATCCATGCCCGTGGGATTCCCGCATGGATGTGTATGGCGAATTTTAAATATATGTCGACTGTTATTTTAGGCGGTGTATTTTCGTTTATCATCATGGCGCGATTTAAAAAAATATATCTCTGCATTTTCCTCTCCAATACCTCCTCACACTTTACACACACACCGGCCCATGTTTACATATACACACACACACACATATACACCCACACACATATACACATACACACACACGTACATCGACACACATGCACACACACACACACACACACACACACACACACACACACGTACAGACACATATACACATATGCACATATGCAAATATGTATACACATATGTATCCACATATACACATATATACACATATATACATCTCCACACACACACACACACACACACACACACACACACACACACACACACACACACACACACACACACACACAAAAACAGACACACACACACACACACGTACAGACACATATACACACAAACACACACACACAGACATGTATATACACATACAACAACAACATGCATTTTAAGGCCATTTTCCCTGCTAGAGCGGGGGTTAGCCTACATACACATACACACACATATATACACACACACACATATTCACGCGCACACACACACACACACACACACACACACACACACACACACACACACACACACACACACACACACACACACACACGTACACACGTACACACACGTACACATGTCCCACATGTATATATCCCACATCCCACATGTATATACATGTTTAAAGTGTACGTGCCCTTCCCCCCTCCCCCGCCCGGCAACGCTGGGTACTTCTGCTGGTAACGAATAAAATAAAAACGAAGAAATAGGTGGAATTGGCTGAAATTCGCTCGGTGAATTCACGCGGTGTATTCGGTTCGGCTCGGTTCACTCGGTTTAAAGAAAAAGCGATAATGTCGACATGTTGCTGTCTGTGTCATGTTGGGCGGTGTATGATACTCGTTGGCTGTTGGGCGGTGTATGATACTTGTTGGCTGTTGGGCGGTGTTGTGCGGTGATATGGTGTATTTTAAAAAATATATCTCTGCATTTTCCCGCGTTGGTGACACCGAGTCGTTCTTCATCGATCGTCTCATTCATTTTGGAAATGGAAGTTTCCACGCAACGCATGAATTGTCACGATCCTCAAGAGGAATTTGTCTCGTAATCATCAAATGATAAATGGCAAGTAAATTATATTGTGGAAAATTAAAGATTTCAAATAAACCTATTTAAAGTGTATGCGCACATAACTAATAAAAAAAACGAAGAAATATCTCTCGGTAATTTCCTGAAACATATTTTACTTCCGGCTAATATGTTGAATGAAATAAAAACGAAGAAATATATGTCGGCATCATTGTTGACGTTTTTGTGACGACTATCATCAAACGAAATAGTAATATATCATAACGGAAAAGCAAAAGCGAATTTTTAATATATATCGACACATTGCCGGCGGTGTCATGTTGGGCGGTGTATGATACACCATGACGCGATTTTAAAAAATATATCTCTGCATTTTCCCGCGTGTGTGGATTGTTCTCAATTATTGCTGACACCGAGTCTAAAAGTAAAACCATCGATAAAAATGAAATCATATGGTGAGTTAGATTGGAGATAAAGGCGTGAGAGAGACTCAATGGCCTTGAAGTTACAGGCCTTTGAGAATTCATTTCGTTCTATAAACGGCAACTTTCATCGGATTTTCTTCCCGTTTTTTTTCAACCGAGTCTAAAACTATGTTAGCGACTGTGAAAAATGAAATGATTTATCGAATTTGATTTGAAATAAAACTGGGGGAGAGCAAGACACCACGGGCCTACAAAACAGGACTCAAAGCTATGCGAGTTAATAAAATGGTGGATATTTGTTTATAGCCACTCCCAGAATGGGTGGAGCTATGGGTGGAGCTACTCTGCAAACCGAGTAAGCCACACCCCGGACAGACACCCAACAGATAGACAGACAGACAGACAGACAGAATCATCTACGGCTATTATAATATAGATATATATATATATATATATACATATTATATACACACACATACATACACATATACATAGATACATACATTAAAAAAATGTAATCATCCTTCTCTAATAATTCAGTATATGTCTAATTTGTACATTTTTGCAAGATGAAATTGTTTTCTAACTGTTTTACTTTAGAAATACCTTGTTTTGGAATGTATCTGCACATTGTGCACTTCAAACCTGTTGATTTATCAATGGTTGCAGGTACTTAATGAAGCAGAAAAATGTGATTGTTGAGTCTGATACATTCCCAACTTTAATAACGCGGTACTTCATAAAAACGCGTTTGCTGCAACAGTTTCAATAACAAGTCACAATAAAATAAAAGAATCAAACCAGGTATTCTTTTTCTTTTTTACAATCCAGTAGGAATAGTTTTAACAACCTCGCAACACCTTCAGGGAAGTCTGTGCTATGAAAAGTCGAGTCACGTATGATCGCCAAACTAATTTATCGCACCACTGATCAGGGCAACAGTGGGAACACTCCTCAAGAATAGTAATTGACAATGTGATCTCTTCTTCCGCTATTACACAAAACAATAACCCTCACTCTCCGCACCCCGCTCATCTCCCCTCCTCTTCTGTTTCCCTCCTCCTTGATCATTTGCATTATTGCCCTCCTCCCCCATTTTGTTTTGTGGCCCGTGCAAAACCGGTAGGCACAACTCATTTTGCGATCAAACAATTGATTAAATTTTCTCATTTTAATCTTTTTTTAAATTTCAAAAGGAACAGAGCAACAATCATGTGACAAAAAGTGTCTGCCTAGTTTTCAAATCGTGTTACAAGGAAGGATGTTGAGCTTATTCCTCTTTTATTCCTCTTTTCTCCCGCCTCTGGAACAAACTCCCTCACTCTCTTCAATCCCACTCCTCCCTCCAGGTCTTTAAAACAGCTGTTCACCACCATCTCTTATCTTGCCCCATCCAAAACCTTGATCTTTTCTACCCCTGCTGATTCACCCCAGATCCACTTTTTTTTGAAATACCAACTTCTTTCCTGGAAGTCCTTGCAGTGTCCATGTGTTTTATACTTTTCCCACCCCCCCCCCCCCCACCCCCTCCACTTCCCACGCCTCCTCCCCCCAAGCCCTCTCCCTCTCACATATCTCTCAATGTCCCTGCTCTCAAATGCTGTGTTTGTGTGCTTCCCCCTCTCTCCCCATCTTGTCTACCGCTCCCCTTGTTTTATGTTTTATGTTTCTGTTTGATTTTTTTTGTGTGATTAATGTTAGCTCTTACACGAGCCTCGATCTTGTATACAAAAATATATATTTATATATATATATCTGTTATTATAGGATTCAATCTACAAACATTGAATATATCCAAGGGAACCGCGCATCACATTCACCAAACAGAAGTGGCCACATACTACAGGTGATTGCATAATAGAGGTCCATTGTTTGTTTATAACTTGTATATTACCTTGCACTTACAATGCAACACACAGTACATCCCACCATTGAATTTGCCACGCAGGCAAAGGCTCACGCCCGACGTTTTGACCACATAGGTCTTCAAATAGGACTCCAATGACCTGTGCAATCCTGATGAGAACCGCAATTTTCTCCTCCACCGGCAGCCCGGTCACCGTAGATTCAACACTGGCCACCAGCTTCGCCGCAGGGACACAATGGTAAAAAGCAAGGCCTGCAAAAGAAAATCTCGTCCATGAAAAACGTCAGACCGGAGCCTTTGTGTAGACCACTAATTAATTGCATGTACCATCCATTTCCCTAATAGATTACCTTGCACGTTTTTAATTTGCCTTTACTAATATATTCGTGGAAGGGAATGGTAATGGAGGTTTCATAAATATATTTAGGCCAATCAATTTTAGAAAATAAATAATGTTCATGTTTTTTTAGCTTTTCATTGCTGAGATAAAAGAGAAAATAATATTTAGCATTTTATGGGAGCATCGAGCAGCTCCAGTTAATGAGTCATGTATAAAGATCGAGTCTGCTTATCGTGAACGATTAATTCTCAAGCCATAAACCCCGAGCAGCCCTTAAATGGAAACATCACCGGTGGTGTGTGCATCAATTTCGATAAAATCATATTTTACTTTCCTTTTCTACATCAACCAACTACTAATAAAGAAGCTTACAGCAAAGTAATGGTTAAATTGAGATTGAGATTTTTATCACTGAACTACACATAATAGCACATAATATCAAAGTGGAATTTTTACGGTGGAGCCCATAGGGCAAAGCCGTCCAGACAGTTTGTCTATCCGTATGTATGTATGTATGTATGTATGTCCCCTCAAACGTACACCAATCAGAGCTGAGGATCTGGTCACAGGGCAGGGTTGATGTGATGTCATTACGGTGGAACGACGCCTGACTCCACACACCGCCATTTTGATTACTATGCCGTTCAGGCCGGACATATCGTTGAACTTGTCATGTATCGCAATCTGCATGCTCAACCTTTATGTCTTTCATTCAGTGTGAAACACAAACAAACATGTCAAACACATGAAGTAAAATACATGAAAATAAGGATATTTTACAACACTCGATTGTTATCCTGACTGTGGTTGTTGTTGTTTGTGGGTTTTCTGTGTAGTTTTATATATTTTTATATTGCTTTGCAAAATATACCCGACTGTATATATAATTTTGTAAGCTGTTCCGTGTCCTTCTAAAGGGTTTCTACTGTCGTAGAGTAATAAATGTTTCCGTTCAAACTGCTGTAGAATAAACCATACATTAGCGCTTCTTCCTCTTCTTCAACTTCGCAGAGAGGCTTTTAGAACTGGTCATATTTGTGATTAAACAAACTAGCAACGGTACCCGCCCGATGGGCGGGGCTTCAATTGGAAACCCAAATGAAAAGGCAAAATATCAGAAATTGAAGGCTTTTTTATTTTAAACGATTCATATAAACATCCGTTGAATCATATCACATGCAAATCATCAAAATCTAAACAGTACATGGCGCCCATTTTGAAAAAAGATTGAATTCTGCAAAACGGAAGCGGCCGCTACACGTCTTTCTCAGTCGCACGTTTATGTGGGAAGAGTGCACGCCGAATCTGTAACACGGAAGCGGCCGCTACACCTGTTTCTCAGTCGCTTTGCACACGCTGCCATGTTACTTCGGAGCCACACGTTTATATAGGAAGAGTTCGTCAGGAGTCGATCTACTCTCTCCTGGTACGTAGAATAAACAGTATTTGTATAATTTCAACAAAAGCCACATCACTGTTCATATCGGTAAATATTATTCCATCGTGTTTGGAAAAACTGGAAAATTGGAAAACTTGGAAAAACAATATAGCCTATTTTACTCCCAGGGGTCCCAGGAATACCCACCCAAAATATCGTTGCGATCGGTTGAGCCGTTTTTGCGGTACCTTCGAACAGACGGACGGACATTTGGTGAATTATAGTAAAATGATTTTTTTATGGCGTAGATGTTTGGTTCCTGTGTTTACAGAGTTTGTCTCTCCGTATATATGTATGTCCCTCACATATTTATCCTTCATATTGGGTGAGTTTTATAGCCGACAATTACGCTTCTGAAAGGTAGAATCTAATGCCATTTAGCTTTGCCAGTTATGTTTCTTTCAACACCCTTTATGTAACGTTCATATATTACGTCATATACCTGGTTGGGGCAAATTATCACACTTGATGATTGGGGGGAACTGAAATTATGACAAGGTCATGATATACAGTTGTGGCCAAAAATATTGGCACCCTTGCACTTTTTTCAAATAATGCACCATTTCTTCCAGAAAATTGTTGAAACTAAAAAATCTTTTGATATCCCCAAATGTATTTATTTGGTTTGTAGTGGAACAAAAAAAAAAGCTGAATTTTTTTTTCCGAAACCTTAACTTATTCCACACAGAAATCCTAAAATGGCCCGGACAATATTATTGGCACCTTTTAGAAGTTGTTAGAAATAATGAGATTTCAAGCAGGTGATTCTACTTTACTTTGGAATTGAACTCACCTGTGGTGAGTTGCAGGTGCCTGCAATATAAAAATCACTCATTCAACCAGTTTGAATAGAGAAAATGAGTCGTTCTGCTGTTTTGTGTCACTGTGTGTACCACTGCCACAATGAGCATGGAGAAAAGAAAGAAAACGAGAGAATTGTCTGAGAAGGTCAGACATGAGATTGTGGCCAAACATGGACAATCTCAAGGCTACTAGTCCATCTCAAGAGACTTTGATGTTCCTGTGTCCACTGTACGCAATTCTATCAGGAAGTGTAAGGCCCATGGCACTGTAGCCTATCTCCCTAAACGTGGCCGCAAGAGAAAACTTGATGGAAGATTGCAGCAACGGATTGTTCGAATTGTGGAGAAAGCACCTTGATCACCTGCCAAACAGATTCAAGCTGACCTTCAGACACAAGGTACGACAGTTTCAACTCGCACCATCGCACCAATTCAACAGAGTGGGCCAAACTGCCAGTAGAGAGGTGTAGGAAGCTCATTCATGGTTAGAGGAAGCGCTTGACTGCAGTTATTTTGTCCAAAGGTTGTGCTACCCAGTATTAAGTCTAGGGTGTCAATAATTTTGTCAATGCCATTCTTTTTATTTTCTGATTTAAAAGGATATATTAAGTTCTGAATCAAAAACAAAGGTTCTGTAATGTTAACAGTGAAATAAAGAATTGTAGAGACCAAATACTTATGTCAATTTCAACTTATTTTTAGAGAAAATTGCGAGTTATTTGAAAAACGTGCAAGGGTGCAAATATTTTTGGCCACAACTGTATGATGGGGGGGGGGGGGGGGGTGCATGCCCCCAGATCATATATAATTAAAACTTTGATTAAGGGCTCCAGAAACATTGAAGCATTTCTCATGACTGCCTCCATCCCCTCTAAGCCTGATGTTGGCTTAACGGTTAGGGTGAAGGGCTTGGGATCCTAAGGTCCAGAGTTACGAATCCCGGTCAGCTGTTGAATTAACACCAGATGAGGTTGACTGAGCCTGTCATTCTTCTGTGGTCGGAAAAATGAGTACCAACTCACTGGGTTCTCTCTCAAAGAGGTTGTTGGCAAGATTTGCACTCCAGCCGCCATAAAACACCTCATTCCGTAACGCACACAGTGATGTCTGTCGGGATGGTGCTGAGGAGTTGTCGAAGGACGCAGCGACGTACTGATACAGCGTACGCTCCCACATATAAATATATATACTATCCTCTTCCATACTATCCTCCCATACTATCCTCTTCAACTAAAGTATCAAAGAAGCCCAGCTATGTCACTGTTAGACTTTCAGTCTTGCTTTTTTTTAGAATTTCTTACTAAATAATTAAAAATGAAAAGCTGAAATGTCTTGAGTTAATAAGTATTCAACCCCTTTGCTATGACACTCCAAATTGAGCTCAGGTGCATCCAATTTCCTTTGAATATCCTTCAGATGCCTCTACCACTTGATTGGAGTCTACCTGTGGCCAATTCAATTGATTGGACATGATTTAGAAAATAAACCAACCTTTCTATACAAGGTTCCAAAGTTGACAGTGCATGTCAGAGCAGAAACTCTACCATGAAGCCCAAGGAACTTTCCATAGAACTCTGAGATGGAATTGTGAGGAGGCATGGATCTGGGGAAGGGTGCAAAACAATTTCTAAAATGTTGAAAATATCCCATGAGCACAGTGAGCTCCATAATTAGGAAATGGAAGGCATTTGGCTTTGGCACTACCCAGTCACTTCCTAGAGCTGGCCATCCAATCAAACTGAGAAACCAGGCAAGAAGGACCTTGGTCAAGAATGTGACCAATAACCCAATGACCACTCTGTCAGAACTACAGAGTTCCTTGGCTGAGATGGGAGAACCTGCCAGAAGGACAACAGTCTCTGCAGCACTTCACAAATATAGGCTTTATGGGAGAATGGCCTGATGTAAGCCACTCCTGAAAAAAAGGCACATGACTTGACAACACGTCCTGTGTTTACAAAAGGGCATGTGAAAGACTGAGAACATGAGGCAAAAGATTATGTGGTCTGATGAGACGAAAATTGAAATGTTTTGTCTGAATGCAAATTGCTAGTCTGGCAGACACCGAGCACAGCTCATCGCTCATCTAACACCATCCCTTCCATGAAGCATGGTGGTGAAAGCATCATGCTATGGGGATGCTTTTCAGCAGCAGGGACTGGGAGACTTGTAAGAATAGAGGGAACAATGAAGGGAGCCAAATACAGACAAATTCTTGAGGAGAACCTGCTTCACAGTGCAAAAGACCTTAGACCGTGGAGATTTATGTTCCAACAGGACAATGACCCCAAGCATACAGCCCACAAAACAACACTGGAATAGCTTCAGAACAAGAATGTGAACGTTCCTGAGTGGACCAGCCAAAGCCCAGACTTGAATCCCATTGGGAATCTTAAAGACTTGAATCCCAAGAAAGACTTGAAGATTTATGTTCACGGACGCTCATAATCCATCTTGACAGAGCTTGAGCAAATCTGCAATGAAGAATGGGAGAAACTCCCCAAATCCAGGCCTGCAAAGCTGATACAGACATACCCAATAAGACTCGATGCTGTAATTGCTGCCAAAGGCGCTGTTATGAAGTATTGACTCAGGGGGTTGAATACTTATGTAAATTAGATATTTCTGTATTTCATTTCTTTATTATTTTGTAAAAGGAATTTTAAAAATCCACTTTAACATTATGGGGTATTATGTCTCGATCAGTGACAAAATAAATCTTAATTTAATCCATTTAAATTCAGGCTGTAACACAACAAAATGTGAAAAAAATCAAGGACTATGAATACTTTCTGAAGGCACTGTATATACTGAACCTGTTCCCAGACAGAATAATCTCAACTGCAAAAGATTCATCAATTATGATAAACTTCTCTAGTTACATAAACATTCTCTGTGAACACTACTCTTCAAAAGACATGTTCAGCATTCAGTTTTAAATTTTCATTACTTATTACTGGCAACGGTACCCGCCCTATGGGCGGGGCTTCAATTGGGAGGCCCAAATGAAAAGGCAAAATATCAGAAATTGAAGGCTTTTTTTATTTTAAACGATTTATATAAACATCCGTCAAATCATATCACACGCAAATCATCAAAATCTAAACAGTATTTGTAGACAAATCGTTTGGGCAATGGGCTCTCCAATATTCCATGTGTTCACGATTTGAATGACGTAACGTAATGTTTGTGACGATGTTTTCATTGTGACGATGTTGTGACGATGTTTGTGTTCACGGTAGTGTGTGATGTGACGGTGTGAATGTAATTTCGTAATGTTTTTCGTTTTTATTTTCGTAATTGTTTAATGAACGTTTAATGTTTAACTAGAACGCCACTCAGTAGAGCGCATACTCCCGCCGTGGGTCAAGTTGGAGCCGTATCTTCCAATGGTAAAAAAATCCTTCAAAAAATTCCTGGATCTGGAAGAATATCCTGAGCTACACCAAAAACTATTCAATTCTTCCTTATCCCAAGGGCAATCATCCCACCAACTTTCATCCAAATCCGTTCAGAACTTTTCCAGATATCTTCTTCACAAACACACGAACATACGAACACACATACGCACACGCACACACACACACACACACACACACACACACACGGACGGACACGATCGAATGCATTACTCCCTGGCGGGAGTAATGAATGTTTAATGAGCGTAAGAATAATGTTTAATGATCATTAAATGAATGAATGTAATGAATGAATGTAATGAATAATGCCATGGCGTCGCGTTGGCAGCAGTGACAATATAAAAATGTTTGCCAAGAACTTCAAAGAGAGAAAAGGAACTTTTATCAGCAATGCCGTCTATCCTGAAGTTCTAAGCTGAAGAAGAGGTACAAAATCATTCCATTTTCTTTCCTAAAGAAAAGCGTACAGTTGATATCACGATTTGAAACGCGATGGAATAATATTTACCGATATGAACAATGATGTGGTTTTTTTAAAAATGAAATTCTAAAAATACTGTTTAGATTTTGATGATTTGCATGTGATATTTAACGGATGTTTATATAAATTGCGCCTCCCAATTGAAGCCCCGCCCTTAGGGCGGGTACCGTTGCTCGTAATATATAATGGTGATCCAACAATTTTTACCGCTTTGCTTTGAAGAACGGGAATGAAGGGGGAGGAGCGTGTTAATAAGTCTGGTTGAAGGCTTTTGGTGGTGAGGGGGCTTGAAGCCAGATTTTAATCTTACAGCTGCCATGTTGGTGCTCGCCGTCACTGCGATGCAAAGCGAAAGACGCCTCAAAGCTGTGACATTCACAATCGCTATGTCGTATGTACTCCCGATACGTGTTTCCTTCATTGTAAAAACTACCAAGTCAACAGTTAAAAGGATTTTGAGCCGATAGGTGTTACCTCATTCCGTAACGATCTTGGCAAGATCGATGGAGACAGCGATCTGTTAGCATATCCGATTCGATCTGATTCGATTCGATTCGGTTGTTGGAGTCCGATCGGTGCAGCTGTGCAGTGATCGGTGCAGCCATTTGTGCGGCACCTGGGAAAATAACGTTATGTGGGAGTCCAAACCTGAAAATGCTGGAGGCCAAAGCTGAAATTGGAAAAACAATGTACCCTATTTTACTCCAGGAGATCCCAGGATTACCCACCCAAAATATCGTTGCGATCGTTTCAGCCGTTTTTGCAGTACCTTCGAACGGACGGACGGACGGACAGACAGACATACGGACGGACATTTGGTGAATTATAGTAAGATTACTCCTCATGTGAAAAAAAACCTTTTTCTTTTTGTATGTATATTGCATAAAGCAGTGATATGGGAACAAACTGTGTTCGGGTAACGATTATCATATTAGTTCATCAGCATTATTAAAAAAGCGTTTAATGAAATTATAAGCCAAAAATAAAAATGGCAACCATAATGCTGTCACCAGACACAATCCACTTACTGGGTTAAGTGGGAAATGATCCAAGATGGAGTATGGCTTCCATTCAGGTCCGTACCTCCATCTCAAATACAAATATAATTGAGTTCTGGCCTTGTTGTGCAGTGTAGCTAGTAAGTCTTTCCCCCACTTTTCTCTCTTGGAACTTTGACAAATGCTGATAAAACGTCTGCGAGTTTGCCACCAGATACTGTACTTGAGGATGAGAGGGCTGTCTAAGTGGTTTGGGAGGAAACATTTACGTGTTTTTGAAGTCATATCTCGGCTGTATCGGTCACTCGTTCCTGGTTGGAGCCTTAGTTGAATAAACTAAGATTTAAAAAAAGGATACACAAGTAAATTTAGGGATAAAGGAAAACACTACTTGACCAATTTATACAGCGTATTGTCCTTATGTGCTATGAGAAACTTTTGAATCACATTTCCAGCACTATCTTGTTCATGACATACTAAACTATTTAATGCTGCAAATAGTATGGTATGGTATACTATTGGTATGGTATGACTCAGTCAGGGTTAGGTACTCCAACAATACAGAACACTAAGTTGCATAATGACTAGAGTGTCTGAGTCTGCGAAGTCGGCTGTTTGAACCCTGGCTGAGTCATACTATATACTTTAAAAATGGTACATGTTGCTATGTTTCGGCTGTGAAAGAAGAACAAACAACCATATGTTGGCAACTATAATTGCACGGACTTGATGGGCTTAGTGGCATCTTCCTGCATTGAAGTACATTGTCAGGGAACTCCTGATTATAATGTTATACAAGGGTGAAGTCAATGGCACGCCATGGCAAAAAGATGGCAAAAAGTTCCACTAGGACATGAACTTGGGGATAAAATCCAAAAAATCGTTACGTATTTCATGCTTCCAGCAATGTTGATTGCATATACAAAGTTTCATTTAAAAATGTTTTAAAATGTGCCTGGAATTGCATTTTAAAAATGTGCCCAGGAGGTGGGGTTAAAAAGGGAAAAAATGATACCGGTCTTGCACCTTTCTTGCCATGTGGCGATCATAACTCCCAAGTTTGGTGCATTTCTGCACAACCGTTTAGGAGGAGTTAATATGATGGGCATACAGACGGATGGAAGGACGGACAGAGCAGGTTACAATATCCCTCCATTTTTTTTTCCCAAAAAGCGTGGGGATAATAAACAAGTTCTAAGGTCCAATATATATTGCCCCTGATGTTAATTCAGCCTGGAACCCAGTGGAAATTTGACAGATACGAATGGGAAAATACTTAACTTTGATGACGTGGAGAGCTCGAAGGACGCTTCCTCGCCGGAGGAACCGGAAGTGGATGTCCCACGCCAGATAGACGAGCCAGACCCTCATCTATTAGGCTATTTCCACCTGAAGAGAAGCTACAGCATACGCAAATTCCTGCACAGTGCTGCCTTGGGTTAGAAACTAGACCTCAACTTGAGTGAACCAAATGGTAGAATTGCTAGGCCAAAAGGGAGGTAGCTTCAGGTTAACAGCTGCGATGGGGGGCAAGATGAAAGAACTATCATTTGACATGATGGAATGTGACTAATGGGGTCACCAATTATGGGTGAAGTTGTGGTTCAGTTCAGTGGTGGTAAGCGTAACCAGAAGAAATATTCACTCGCACGAATGTGGAACATGACGAGGCCTGGAATATCTTGTCAGAACAAGGTAATCTTCCTTAGGGCGCCATCCTTCGTGCAAAAGATCACTCAAATGGTTTGGCAGTAGTATTACCTGTTAAAGTCAAAGCTGACTTGAAGGACTCCAAATAGTCATAGTGTTGATGATCCAGTATCTAAACTGTTGCTCATATTGATTAATAATGATGCAAAGGAAGAGATGGTTCCCAGGTTCCTTCCACCTGCTGGACGGATGCCCTTTACGTTGACTAGGTGGTACCTCGAACTGTTACTTGGGCACTGACACTTCGATAAGTGAAGGAACAAGAGATGTAAATGCTGTCAATCAAACATTACCTCCTCAGGCGTCTCAGTGGCTATCATCAAATCATCAGCGTAGGCATAGACAAAAAGGAAATCCCAGAAGACCTCATCCATGAAACACTGAAATGTTTGTGCAGCATTGAGTAGCTCAAAAGGCATGCGTACAAACTCGAATAAGCTAAAAGGAGTTGTAATGGCTACCTTAAGTATATCAGGTGGCTCTGCAGAAATCTGGTGATAGGCTCTGATTAAGTTGAGCTTGGAGAAAACCTGCTTTCCCTGTATCCAAGAAGTAAAATGCTGTAGGTGTGGTATGAGGTAAGTGTTTGGTTCTGTTTTCTGGTCCAGTGTTCAGTTATCACCATAGGGCCTCCAGTCAACAGAAATTTTCATCTGGACAAGATGTAAGGACGAGTACCAGTTGATTCTTGAACGTCGAATGATATCAAGTTCAAGCATGTGGTCAAACGCAGCATAACAAACGGGAGTGAGTCAATATTGTCAAGATGTGACTAGAGGTCCATGCATGTCAATGCGATGAGTAGTTGAGTGTTTGACTGCCATGTCATTGGAGGTGGGTCGTTATCGCTTAGTATACTGTCGAAGGATGACATAAAAATGGGAAATGACAATCATGACAAACATTGAGCTGGCAGATGACATGTGTAAAGTGATGCCCTTGACACACAGATGAGTGGTCGAGTCAATGAGCCTTAGATTTTTTACAACCACCAGTAAACCAAAGCGTCTCAGGAAATCAGCTCCGATAATAGGAGTGGATAGCTTGGCTATTAAGAAAATGCACCAATAGAGAAGTGCCAGGTCAAGGTCGAAGGTTATCGATTGCTCACCGTGCGAGGAAATGGAACACTGGTTGACAGCTTTGAGAGTAAATGCAGTAAGGTGCATTTGGCCATAACAGCTGGGGTTAAAATACTGACCTCAGCTCCAGTGTCAACTAAAAATCAGGTCCCTGTGTTCGTATATCTGATGAAAAATAAGCAATTTGGTTGTTGGTTGCCTTGCTGACTCGTCACTGCGAGGCAATACGTGTGGCGTTACTTGACTGTGAAAAGAGATGAGTTGCAAAAACTGCAGGGCTGAACACACTTGTGGGAGTTCCTCCCAAACTGCCAATTATACCAACACTCCTCTAGCATGTTGCTGTGCACCAGGACTTCGAGATTATTATCGACACCCTTGGTTGTTGCTTTGGCTCCAGTTTCGACCATGCCCCTATTTAAGATGACATGTAAGGGCCTGCACCTTGTCGGTTAACAGGTCCACTTGGGTTTGCAGTTGTTGCATGTCAGACATAGCTGGGGTGGACATGGCATCACCTGACTGGTATGCGACTGCACCGATGGAGGATGTGTCTGGGTAGCGACTTTGATGATCTCGTCAGCTATGTTGGCGAGTTTCTCGACATTAACCAAATCATTGTTCGAAACCAGGATGCACTGAGAAGTTGGAAAAACAGCTGCTGGAGTATAATATCCTCGACAGATTATTCTCACACAACAGTTATTGCAGCCTTCAGAGAAGTTGAGAAGGATTACAGTAACCCAGCTTCTCTGAAATAAAAAATTGATGATAGCGCCTTTGCTTTGAAGAGGATGTGCGGCGGACGAGCTCTGTCTTAAGGGAGTCGTAAGTCTGTTCCATGGGTGGTTCGGTGAGAAGGACCCACAATTATTGGGCTATCTCCAGTTGAATATAAGCCACAACATACATTAATTTTGTACCCTGTGCCATGATTCCTTAGGTTCGAAACAGGCCTCAACTTGAGCAAACCAGATGGTAGGGGTTTCAGGGCAAAATGAAAGTAGTTTCAGGGTAACAATTGTGATGGAAGGCCTGACAAATGGACTATCAATCAACATGATGGAATGTGCAATGGGTCACCAATTATATAGGTGAAGTTGTGGTTAGTACGTAACCAGTACAAACATTTACTCACACTAGTTTTTTGCCTTTTGTGCAAAAGGTCACTTCGATGGTTTGGCAACAGTATCGCCTGCCTAAGTGAAAGCTTATCTTGAAGGAGTCCAAATACTGAATGTCGTTGGAGTTGATGACCAGGGTTCCAAGTTGCCGTTGGTATTGATTAATAATGATCCAATGTGGTGCTGCCATGCTGGTGTCAGTGAATACCGGTCCCAGATGGTGCTGGTGAAAGTTCCTGGACATCGGTGTCGCAATTCACTCCGCAAGAAAAATAGGAATTCCCTCGCTCCGTGAATCCTTGGCATGCTGAAGAAGCACCAGTGCACAAATGTAGGATTAAAGAATGCTCAAAATAGGCTGCCATGGTAACTTGGAGAAATCAATTGTTAACTTTACATAACCAACCAACAGATGTCTAGCAAGCGATGGAGAGAAATAGCGAGAACAAGTGTCGATAGGATCTCCTACCGATTGGCTAATCATGGTCATGTGAGCTCATTGGTGAGAAATGAATAACTACATCCATGGGTGTGTGTGATAACAAATAACGAGTTACTCCAAATCTTTCAGAAGCATTAACGTTATGTATCGAACTTTACATATCTAATTGGATTACACCACTGTTTCTTTACTCCCCAACATGAAAAATGTCTTCCAATCACCTTTTCTAGGAACCCTCCAGGTACGTAAAGTGCAGCACTAACCTATCCCTTTTTTGTTTCAGAATATTGCCAACGCAGAGTTTGCGTTGCCCTCCCCCGCTCGCACTCTCATTGCTGCAGATTTTGACAACGACCAGAGTTTGGAGATTTTCTTCAACAATATGGCGTACAAAGGAAGATCTTCAAATCGCGTCTTCAGGTATTATGCTTTACAAATGTGTAGCAGACATCCTATTAGTGATTTGATCATTATTATTCAGGAACATTATTTATTTCACTTTGTATGATTGTACTTTGCAAATTTGCTTTCATTACTCCCGCGAGGGAGTAATGCAGTCACTCGTGTCCGTGTGTGTGTGTGTTCGTGTGTTTGTGAACAAGATATCTGGAAAAGTTCTGAACGGATTTGGATGAAAGTTGGTGGGATGATTGCCCTTGGGATAAGGAAGAATTGATTAGTTTTTGGTGAAGCTCAGGATATTATTCCCGATCCAGGAATTTTTTGAAGGATTTTTTTTACCATTGGAAGATAGGGCTCATTTTTTTTTCAACATTATCTTCTATATATTCTATATTTAACATTGTGATATGAAAATAGTTTTCGTATTTGTTGTAAATGTAGTTTAAACTCGTGGTTATGCGTTAGAGTGGTGTATTTTTTAGCAGCGTCATCCTCAATGTTCATTTTTTTTTCTAATAAAGACATATTCTGTCATTTTAAAACCACCAAAGTGTGTATTAGGTTTCCCCGGTTCATAAAATGTATTGGTTGATACGTATAATGCTTTAAAACTGTTTTGTTTTTTTTGTTTTTTGTTTGCCCCCCTCAGAAGAGATATCAACATTTAGCTCAGCGCATGTCATTCGCAGTGTCAGTATTTGATGAACTTATAAAAACTTAGTTCCAGATTTGTCAATGGCTGAGGTATATTAACAAACGAATAAAACAGATTTGGCAAAATTCCAACTTTTTTTTAAAAGATCGCATATTCACCCAGGGTTGTGAGAGGCTGAAGAAGGAGAAACCTCGCATGGGCTTCCCAGACCAAATAAATAATTCTGGTTCTGGTTCTGCGATTTTCAGGTTTATTACCCCCGCCAGGGAGTAACGCATTCGATCGTGTCCGTCTGTGTGTGTGTGTGTTTGTGTGTTTGTGAACAAGATATCTGGAAAAGTTCTGAACGGATTTGGATGAAAGCTGGTGGGATGATTGCCCTTGGGATAAGGAAGAATTGATTAGTTTTTGGTGAAGCTCAGGATATTATTCCGGATCCAGGAAAAAAATTTGGGAAAGATTTTTTCTGTTTTACTGCATTAAAGCTTTTATTCTTATTCTTAAGTGATGCTTTTCTCCTCCAATTCCGAGATATATCAAAATAAATTCTCTGACAGTTATGGCTTACTTTCTTTTTCATTTATTGTTTTGGGGAGAGGGGATGTTAAACAAAACGTATTATTCCAACTAAACCCACGGCGGGGGGATGCGCTCTACTGAGTGGCGTTCTACTTACCTCCGCCACCAAAGGTTTTCACCTCTGTCTGTATGTATGTTTGTGTGCAGGATATCTCAAAAAGTTGTTGACGGATTCGGATGAAATTTGGTGGACAGGTTGGGTGTGTGACAAGGCCGAATTGATTCTATTTTGGTGAAGATCTGAAGACGGAATTTTTTGCAATTTTTAAGTGATTCTTCACCATTGAGATTGGGCCAAAACGATATGTAGTATGGTTTTTCAAAAAGTTGTGAACGAGTTATGACCAAACTTAGTGGATGAGTTTGTTAGGTGACAAGAGCAAGCCGATTCGATTTTGGTTCAGCGCGTGATGGAGGTACGCGCTCTACCGAGTGGTCCTTCTAGTTTTACATTTTTTCGTTTTTTTTTTTCTTGAAGGGATCTTCTTGAATTTTTCTTATATATTTTTTCTTGAAGACTTCTCCTCCCATTGTGATTTTAATCTGCATATTTAATCCACCAACATCAATAGCATTATGAATTTTTTTATTTTTTTGCGAATTTTAGTGATAGATAAACCTTCTTTTTTGCGTACATGATTGAGGCTTATTGAAGAACTAGAGAAGAATGGAATGTAACATAATGGAAAGAGAGAAACACCACCACCAGTGTGGAAGTGAGAGTGAGATTAAGGAGAGGGAAAGACACATGGGGGTAAACAAGCTGCACACAAGCTGAATGAAACACAGCAAGAAGAGGAAGGGGTAGGTGGGGACGAAACAGGAAAAGAATAAACCAACTGACAACTAACAAACAAAAATGGGTGAGGACGAGGGGAAAATGGGAATGCTTGGGAATGGGGTTTTTGGGGTAGAAGACATCATTAGTGTGGACCTAAGGTAGTGGAGAAAGGCCATCCTGAAGCCCTGGAGGGAAGAATGGAACAGAATAAATTGGGGAAGTTGGTTCCACAGGTGAGAGAAAAGAGGATGAATTGAGTGGAGGTGAACAGTGAGCCTGCATTTTGGGATATAACTTTTACCTGTGAGGTGTATGATCACCATAACCCAACTATATCCTCAACAGAGAAATGGATTCGAGTTCAAATCCAATCCATGTGCTGCCGTGATGTCTTCATTTAGGCGAAGAGTGCTTTATATTTAAATCACAATCAACAACTCTCCTGCCACTTAAGCTCCAGCAATGTTGCAACCAGTAGTGGGAGGCATGTTTTATGGCTGCCAGTTTCACTTTTGTATCAAGCTAACTAATCGATCAAACTAATCAAACTAACATCAGACATCCCTGATATGTATCCTGAAGAGTCACTGTGCTGGTGATGGTGATGGCTGACCCACTGGCTTCAAAATCACTCTTCTTGTTGATGCTCAGGCTGCAGTGCCCGCTGGAAAACAAAAGGACATCTATAAAAGAGGACATCCATCAGTATACCTCAGTTGGTATTTTACTCGTAATTGATATACCTAGAGTGGAATAAATCCCCAAATGGTTTTCAGTTTAACTAAAAAAAACCCCAGTGAAGTGCCAGTTTGTGGGTGATACATCTTGGGGCGTACGATCCTTCAAATGAGGAACTCAAGCTCGCTGTGCCATCTTCCTTTTGGACGTTGGCATGAAAAATCTCCATTTCGTCAATTTCATCAATTTAAAAATGGAGAAATGAAACTCCATTTCTCAAACAAACACATGGAAGTTTATTGCTTAGTTCGCACGTTGTCAGAAATATTCAGTTGAACTGGTTATACAATCGCTATAAACAAACCTATGTATGGGGACACTGCAGGGATGCTTTGAGGCACAGGATGTATTGGGACATCCACCTCGAGCACTTATTCTATTCCTCAATGATGTTCTGTCCCATCACATTGCCATTTTATATCACTGGACGAGGATAGGTAATTAAGAGGATGTCCTTACGCAACCCAGTTTCCCCAATGCATCTTATGCACTTGGTGCCAGTATTCCGATATAAACACACGATATCTTTGGGAAGTAAAGATTTCTGTGATCACTGATAATTCCTCAACATTAAGTGTTTGTTTTTTAGAGTGACTCACAAAGCTGGTGGGCATATGCATATTGAAAAGCTGAATGCCGGGGACGCCGAAGAACCTGAAGGCACAGGCACTGGTGAGTTGTGTCTGACTGAAATAATGTCGAAGTTCAGCTCAGCAATGAATTTTACCCTCAATATGATCTGATCTGTGCCATGACTTTAAACATCATAAAGGCAATTTTAAAATGCCATTTTATTTAAATTTAAATTTTAAATAAAAAAATTATACAATTTTAATTAATTAATTAATTAAAATAAAAGTAAAAAAATTTAAAATATGTAAATTTTTAAATTTAAAAATAAATTCAAAAAATAAAATAAAAATTGCAAAAAAGGCAATAAAGGCAATTGTAACATAACAAGTACAAAAAGTTTTAATTAAAACAAAAGCCGCGTCGATGTTACACAATGCCTAGATGCAGCTGTGCCTATAACGTCGATGTTATAGGCACAGGACATTCCTATTGATTCGATTACTTAATGTTATTTTTGTGCAAAGTGAAAATATATCTCGGCAATTTCCCGTGTGTGGCGACGAATTTTTAATATATCGGCATTTTCCCGTCTGTTATTTCAGGCGGTGTATGACTGACCATGCCGCGATTTAAAAAAAATATATCTCGGCAATTTCCCATGTGTGGCGACACGTGAACGAATCTATGCTTCTCTCTCCACATTATTGTGACGACGTATAAATTAAATATTTCATCGTGACGATTGTCATCAAATGGACGAATTTTTAATATATCTCGGCATTTTCCCGTCTGTTATTTTGGGCGGTGTATGACTGACCATGCCGCGATTTAAACAAAATATATATATCTCGGAATTTTCCATGTCTGTTATTTCGGGCGGTGTATGACTGACCATGCCGCGATTTAAAATATATATATCTCAATGGACTTGAAGTTACAGGCCTTTGAGAATTCATTTCGTTCTATAAAGGGCAACTTTCATCGGATTTTCTTCCCGTTTTTTTTCAACCGAGTCTAAAACTATGTTAGCGACTGTGAAAAATGAAATGATATATCGAATTTGATTTGAAATAAAACTGTGTGAGAGAGGAAGACACCACGGGCCTACAAAACAGGCCTCAAAGCTATGCGAGTTAATAAAATGGTGGATATTTGTTTATATGAAGCCTCTTCCACAATGGGTGGAGCTATGGTTCCCAGAATGGGTGGAGCTTTGAGGTTTTGTCTTCTCTGCAAGAACAAGAAGAACAAGAAGAACAAGAAGAACAACAACAACAACAACAGCAGAGGGCACTCTATGACCAGCGTCTGCGACACGGCTAAAAAATGTTGGAGTGTACCAAAATACACATTGGGGCACAGTGGGGCCTTATCTCCCCTCTATGGGCAAATGGACACATCTTCTCTGGTACAAGACTGGTTCGGACAATTATACATTCGAAATTTGACCGGCGCAAACTCATCTTCTCTTCGTCGAAAGACACTGCACCTGATCTTTAATGTCCACCTGCAATCACTGATACCATATGGGTCCCCGGTGACCTATTTATTATAGCTCCAACAATTTGTGTGCAATAAGGTTATTTAATAATCCTGGCATAAACTATCACTGCAAGTCGATTATTCAACATTTATGCAGGCACTGCCCTCATCACATAAAATCATTAGGAAATAAAGTGTAAAGTGTGACAGAGAGGTATTAATTAATCATTTATGCCAATACCATATTCCTGCTCTCAGAAAACACCCCAATTAGTTATTGTGAGATCTCACAGACATCTAATGGGAATTTCATTAGAAATGTTTTTTTAAGTATTGTCACCACACATGTGAACGGTCTTTCTTGATCAGGTTTCCTAATACATTTTTATCATCACTAATCAATTTTCATATTCATGTTGAGGTACGCAATGACCGGATGTCTTGTTCTAGCCTTTTTGAGTCCACTACAGGACCAAGACCTAACTTCAAAATACCACCCACAATTCACAAAAATATGGATAACCCAAGACGGGCTACGTAACACCAGTTAAAGAATTGAATATACGAGAAAAAGCAACTTTGATCCTGATGTGCAATGATTTGCATATGTTCACCCTCTCTTTTTCCCACCCATGGAATGGCCCTCCTCTGTCTGTACAATCACATCCCTCCTTTACTGCTTCAAGGTTGTGGCTCACCTCCATATCACAGTGACTCCCATTTCCATTACATATCCTTTTTTTTATTCTCCTACTGCCCCTTTTATTGTAGGTCATGTATGTATGTCCATTGATTTTTCTGCTTGTTTTATTCTGTCTATTCTGCCCTATTCTGTATGTATGTTTTATTCTGCATGATAAACAAGACCAAAAGTCTAACAGCGGCGTAGCCGGGCTTGTAAAATATTATAAACAACAAACACACATTATTAGCTTTTCAAACAGTCGCTAATGCTGCTTATAACATTAAACAAAGAAATTTGGAGGAATCTCCACATCCATGAGATAAGTTTTACTTATAGAACTGAGCGAAGATCTACTGTAATCTATATACCCCACAAGGGTTGGAGGTGTGCTCATTCATCAAGCAGCTAGCTAGCGCTTGCCAAGCCAGCCGTTCCTTAACGGTTTTGAATGGAGTGCTTGCTCGAATGCTTACACCACTGGGCGATCTCTCCACAAGAAACTTGGTAAATGAACACACCCAATGTTCTTGAGACCCGATCATAGAGAGACTGTAATCTATTTACCCCAAAGAGGAATGACCTTTCCTGCTGCTCTCGAAGTGTGTGGGTGTTTATGCCATAATGACATCATATATGTAATGACGTAGCATGAGGGCCGGACACAAAACTTCCGCTACTTTAATATATATAAGATATATATTTAACCTCTAGTAACGTTGCATTCACTACAAAGGGATTAGTGTTACGATTAGATTTACTATAATAATAATGTTATGTTATTCTTACGAAAATTATATTATTTTTTTTTAAACCGAGGTGAATTCCTCACTTCAGCTTTTACACCACTTCAATCCATCAACTTTCCATTCACGACATTGGGATTAAAGTGTTATGGTTATATTTACTTTAATATTATTATTACTACGAAAACGATACTCCTGAAACGATACCACTGTATTAAGAAACCTGGATTTAATTTGTCCGAAGTGGAAGGTGCCTAAGGCCTAAGTCATAACTGTAGCCCATAAAGTCATAACGCCTAAGGCCTATACGTACCATATTGTTGGAAGAGACGTAACGCCGATGCTTTCGATATTTGATGGTCATTTTAACAATCGGTTTGTTTGTGTTTCACACTGAATGAAAAATGTAAAGGTAGAGCATGGCGATTGTGCTATATGACAGGTTCGACGATATGTTTGGCATTAACGGCATATAAATCAAAATGGCAGAGTTTGGAGAGTCAGCAGCTGCACCGCCGTAATGACATCAGACGTAATCACATCACCCTGTCATGTGACCAGATTCTCAGCTCTGATTGGTATACGTTTAAGGGGACATACATACATTCATACATACATACATACAAAAATACAGACGGACAAACACTGTTCTAGACGGCTCTGCCCGATGGGCTTGGCCCTACCCTTCTCTGCTATTGTTTTACTCCTCCCTGAGCCTTGACTTTGTAGACATGTTAAAAAAAGAAAACTTTCTCCAGCTTCCATTATTCAGACAATTATTGTCTTCCATAATATGGACTTATTTTTCTAAAAGCCGAAAGCTGTTGAAAGCAACATTTACCAAAGAAACTTTACCCCTCTGACCAATAAATCAAGAGGAAGTCTCACTCGCATACCCAGCGATGATGAAGTTAACTTTGTCCAACGTAGACAGAGCAGAAACAACTCCTTAGGTTCTCAACAATATGTCTCGTTGGCTAAGTATGAGTTTATTTTTTCGTCTTAGCAAAGTAATATTAAAAGTGTAAAGCTACTGTATGCATGACAGTTGTATCAAAACTGGCATAGTTTGAATACTCCATCATACCGCTTGGTTCGTTTATTATCTATGATCCATATCTATGATATCTATGATCTATGCCCCATTGATCAAAATACACATTTCAATCCAACCACATTCTCTACTAAACCACCTCACCTTCCTCCCTCACCATGTTGAGGCAATGTTCTTGGATCTAGTTTTTCTGACTGTATTACAAGCAAAGTTGTAAGCTTTTTGACTGACACCACATGGGTGGATCCACTATTTTATAATTGGGTTGTGGGATGGGGCAAGGCTGAATTAGTGCAACCACTTCCCCACATTCAAATAATTCAAACTATGCCCTTTCTCATTAAATACCTTGCTAAGAATACAAACTTGAAATGTTACAGTTTTGAAGTTAATTGTTAAACGCAGCGAACAAGAACGGACTATATTTAAAATGAAATTAGCGGTGAGGTAGGAATAATTCCTCACTGAAACAATGAAATAAAACGACATTTATATTCACATGTGCAATGCTGTGCAAAAGTGTTGGATATTTTTCAATTTTCTACTCTGATGCATTAGAAAATTAAAACATTTTGTTCAATGCAAATACACATTTATGAAAAAGAAAATCTTATTCATATAACCAAATTTATACACAACCGTACCTTGCTATAAACGAATAGCGAGCATGTCCACCCTTTTCTTTCAAAACCGTTAAAATGATTCTCGGGACACTTTCAAATAATTGTTATAAATTCTTGTTCAATGGTGTTGCACACTTCTTCCCAGACGTTTCGAAGATTATGTAAGTTGATGGAATTCTTTTTTTTTACCTTTTCATGGAATCCAAATAGTCCCATACAGCTTCAATTATATTGAGACCTGGGCTTTGAGGGAGCCATTCCATGCATTGAAGGATTTCAGAATCCTCTTTCTTTTGCAAATAAGTTTTCATTATTCCAGATGAGTGTTTTGGATCGTTATCCTGCCGGAAGATGAAGCTTCGACCAATGAGTCTTGCACCACTGGCACCACTTTATGAGTCTCAATGAGCCTCAATGAGTCTTGCACCACTTTATATGCTGGTTCATTAAAATTTGTTTGTTCGTTGCTGTCATCAATATACCATCACTATCAGCAATTTTTCAATACCAATTGATGATATCCACTTCCAAACTTGAAGTGAACTTCCTCCATGCTTAATATTGTTCGCTTCAAGTAAGAATGCTTACAAGTTTCAGTTTTTCATTGCCTCACATACTGTCTTCAATTCTATCCAAATAACTAAAACTTTGACTCATCTTTCCAAACCACATTTGACCATTGTTCCATATCCTAATGTTTGTTGTTGTGCATGTTTTAGACTAGGCAGCGGTTTTCTTTTTTTCTTTTTTTTTCTTTTTTTGTATACAAGATCGACGCTCATGCAAGAGCTATCTATCATCAATCACTAAAAAAAAAAAAAACCGACACGCAAAACATACAATAAAGGTAGCGGGAGACAAGATGGAGCGAGAGAGGGAAGCACATAAGTACAACAGCAGAGAATAGGGACAACGGAAGATCTGTGGGAGGGAGAGGGCTTGGGGGGAGGAGGCATGGGAAGGGGGGGGGGGGGGGGGGTGGGAAAGGTATAAAACATATGGACTTTGCTAGAACTTCCAGGAAAGAAAGAAGTCGAGATTTAAGGGATTTGGTGAGCAAGTCCAAAGCAACCTTTTAAAGAAGAAGAAAAATGTGTTATAATGCATGACAGAATACAGCACTTCAGGGGAAAGTTTAAACATTTTAAAACTAAACCGTGAAAACTATCTGGGGAAATGGGGGTGAAACACGTGGTCGAAGAACTAACGAACGAACAAGAACAAAGAAGGGTTTGTTTGTTTTTGAGTTGAGATTTTAAACAAGGAAGTATGGGGTGAAACTACTGGGAAAAACTGAGAGAACGAAAGTAAATGGACCACAAACGACCCCTGAGAGAAAACAAAGCCCCAAGGCAGGAAACTTAAAATACCAGGCCTCAAAAACGTGGCACAAAATAACCGACGATTTTTATACAGGTATGCACGATTTACACCGAGATCTTCCTAGAGACCGTAGGTACACACACCGTGAAATAAAAATACAGTTTTGACAAAAATACAAACGGGAACAATTACTTAACTTTGATAGCGTGGAGAGCGTGGAGAGTGTGGAGATTCTTACAGCAACACATCCTTTAAATCCTGATTTCAAAAGTGACCTTCGTACTGTTGATGGATGGACAACGACACATGAGCCTTCTGCCAGTACTGTTGTCAATTCGACGCTCTTCTTCTTTCCATTCCTTAAGGATATTATCCTCAAATATTGCTCATCCTTGTTTAGACAGCTTTTTGGGTCTCCCAGTCCCGGGTTTGTCAATTGCAGATGATGTTTCTCTGTAATTGTTGATTGTTCTTCGGAGAACACACCTTGAATATTTAGTGTTGCGAGATGTTTCACTAAACGTTTTTCCTTCTTAATGCAGAAACAATTTTATGGTGATCTTCTACTGCAATTTTAGCAATTTTGTTTTGATCTGTATTCTGCAGAATGGAAAGTAGATTTTTAGCTCCAGGGATGTGCAGAAAGCAACACCTGATTTTAATGATGAGGAAAACCTGACCATGAGTCTTCAATTAGATTTGATTGGTAAATGTGATGGATTTGCTTCTACAACACTAAACATTAAATGCTCATGCATTGATTTTTGAAGATTCTGGTCAATGTGAATTAAAGATTGTTAAATGACAACCTTGATTTATTCTCATCAAAACTAAAAAGTATTAATAACACTCAACGTTTTTATAATAATAGAAACACCAGTGGAGGCTTAGAGTAAAATTAAGGCTCATAACATCCATGTATTGCAACTCGTGAACACGTTTAAGACTTTTGCTCAACAGTGTAAGTAAAACAGTACATGATACATGCTGTGGCTTCCATTTTCTCACAGGACTGCCAAGCTTACAAGTTGCCTTTTCGCTTGGCTTACAGTAGTCTTTTGTCTGCAAAATTGATTTAAACGTTTCCAAATTCGCGATCATTACGCACTCCGCGTATAGATGATATGGATGATAGTCCGTGGTAATGGCCTGTATAGATCCATTCCTTTTCAATTTTGGGGTTTTTCTCCATCTCTTCTTGTGGGAAAGGGGGCTCTTCCTCTCTCTCTCCGTCTTCCTAGCATTTTTTGATCAACTGGATGCGGCATTACGTAATCAAGGGCCCATGCAGTAGATGGCTGATTCTCAATTTTTTGAGAATTTGATTTTTTTGAAATTTTGAGAATAAGATTCTCAATCTTTGATTAACTCAATTTTTTGTGATCATCTATAATCGCACAAGCTCTGCGGCTTAAAGTGCAGTTCATTTGCCTCTTGAAATCCGATTCCATCAGGTGTATTACAAAGATGACGTAAGAAATCTCGGCTTGCTTAGAAGTATATCGGTCCTGTGCACGTTGCTGTAAGCATCTATTTTACTGATATAGTTTTTTTTAACCTCCCTTTTTTCATCAAAATCCCTCAGCTCAGTTGATGCAGTTTTTTGCCGATTGCACAGTGCATCCAGAGCCTCGATTTTATTGCTGTTGAGTGTCTTCCCACCGGCCTGTATCCAGGGGGGGTCATCACTGACCTGGATGGAGATGGAATGCTGGAGCTCCTACTGTCCCATGGGGAATCTGCAGCTCAGCCATTAAGCCTTTTCACAGCCACGCAGGTCAGCCTCTCAGCATTCCATGTTCGACGTGAATTTGAGGCCTGGAAGATAACATTATTGATGACGATGAAAGGCATACCATTGCTTGCTGTTCCCAATTTTTTTTTGTCTGCCAATGTAAGTTTTCTTTCATCGAGATTGCAACACATATCTCCGCTGTCCTTCATGTGACAATCAGGAATTAATGCATCGTGTGGACATGCATTGGTGCCTCATCTATCATGTCCCTAAAGCTATTTACGGTCCCCAAGAGTAGGACTAACACATAAATAAGATTATAAAGCATATAATAATGCAAAACGAGCATAATAAGCTTTCAAAAATCTAATTTGAATCCAAAATGAAGAACCTTTGTTCACAAGAAAACTTTTGATGACGAAGGAAGAAGCCATTGAAGTATTTAACTCGTAAAATGTATCATATCAACATATTACTTTCCCTAATTTATATTGATTATTATTATTAATCCCCTACTCGTTTCACGAGAGGAGACGGCAGGTTTTCTCTCCATCTGTCTGTCCATCACACCTATGGTTTTCCAGACTTTTTCCCATACCCCTTAATATATTCAACTGAAACTTGGAACATGGCTTTATTATAAGTTACACAAGTTTAAGTTCCGGGTCATTTTTCGCCAATTTTTCATGGAGTTATGCCCTTTACATGTTAGATATGGATCAGTTTTCCAGACTTTTCCCCCTTAACCTTTAACATATTGAACTGAAACTTGGTACATGGCTTTATTACCTCGCCACCAAAGGTGGATGGAGGTTATGTTTTCACCCGTGTCTGTCTGACTCTGTTACTTGACAAAAAGAATTTTTTTTGACAAGTATGTTGATCACTCCGGTTTGTGTGTTTGTGTGTTTGTTTGTTACTTGGCAAAAAAACAACAACATTTTTTGCATGTTTGTTGATCACTCTGGTTTGTGTGTTTGTGTGTTTGTCTGTTCGCTCACTTATACTTGCCTACAAGTCACAACTTTAAACCGATCTTCACGAAACTTCACCAAATGGTAGAGTTGGTAGTCCAACAGAATCTTATTTATTTTTGTGGTCAAAAGGTCAACATAGGCCAAAGGTCAACCCCTTTTTTCAAACTTCTAAAATCTCAATTTTCATCCAATTGACTTGAAATTTGAATAGGATTTTCATATCGGCGAACTGAATTCAATCACCAACTATTTTTGAGGTCAACATAGATAACAAGGTCAACATAGGCCAAAGGTCAAACCACTTTTCTTCAAAATTCTAAAATCCTCAATTTTCATCCGATTGACTTGAAATTTGAATAGGATTTTCATATCAGTTGACTGAATTCAACCACCAACTATTTTTGAGATCAACATAGGTCACAAGGTCAACCACCTTTTTCAAATCCCAAAAATCCTCAATTTTCATCTGATTAACTTGAAATTTGAATGGGATTTACATAACAGCGAACTGAATTCAACCACCAACTATTTTGCAGATCAACATAGGCCAAAAGGTCAACATAGGCCAAAGGTCAACAACCATTTCAAATTTCTAAAATCCTCAATTTTCATCGGATTGACTTGGAATATGAATGGGATTTTCATATCAGCAAACTGAATTCAACCACCAACTATTTTTGAGATCAACATAGGCCAAAAGGTCAACATAGGCCAAAGGTTAACCACTTTTTTGTATTTCTAAAATCCTCAATTTTCATCTGATTGACTTGAAATCTGAATAGAATTTGCATATCAGCTTACTGAAACCAACCACTAACTCTTTTTGAGGTCAACATAGGCCAAATTTCTGAAATTTTCAATTTTCATCAGATTAACTTAAAATTTGAAGACGATTTGCATATCTAGTCACTGAAATCAACCCTGAAACCTGAAATAGGCCAAATTTCTGAAATTTTCAATTTTCATCAGATTAACTTAAAATTTGAAGACGATTTGCATATCTAGTCACTGAAATCAACCCCAAACTATTTTTGAGATCAACATGGGCCAAAAGGTCAACATAGGCCAGATTTCTAAAATCCTCAATTTTCATCCGATTGACTTGAAATTTGAATAGGATTTTCATATTAGCTAACTGAATTCAATCACCAACTATTTTTGAGGTCAAGGTAGGCCAAGTTTCTAAAATTGTAAATTTTCATCCGATTCACTTCATTTGAAGACGTTTTGCATATCAGGTCACATAATTCAACCACCAATTATTTGTGAGGACAAAAGGATGCTCTAACAAGTGCCATTCTACTTTGTTCTCTTTTGCCAAGTGTCGCTCTATGAGTGATTTTTCACTTGTTACTTGGCAAAAAAAAATTTTTTTTTGCAAGTATGTTGATCAGTGATCACTCTGGTTTGTGTGTGTTTGTGTGTCTGTCCGCTCACTTATACTTGCCTACAGGTCACAATTTTAAACCGATCTTCACGAAACTTTAAGCAATGGTAGAGTTCGTGGTCCGACAAAATCCTATATATTTTGGGGTCAAAAGGTCAACATACGCCAAAGGTCAACCACTTTTTTCAAATTTCGAAAATCTTCAATTTTCATCCGATTGACTTGAAATTTGAATAGGATTTTCATATCAGCAAATTGAATTCAACCACCAACTATTTTTGAGATCAGCATCGGCCAAAAGGTCAACATAGGCCAAAGGTCAACAACCATTTCAAATTTCTAAAATCCTCAATTTTCATCTGATTGACTTGAAATTTGAATAGGATATACATGTCGGCGAATTTAATTCAACCACCAACTATTTTTGAGATCAGCATCGGCCAAAAGGTCAACATAGGCCAAAGGTCAACAACCATTTCAAATTTCTAAAATCATCAATTTTCATCCAATTGACTTGAAATTTGAATAGGATTTACATATCGGCGAACTGAATTCAACCACCAACTATTTTTGAGATCAACATAGGCCAAAAGGTCAACATAGGCCAAAGGTCAACCACTTTTTTCAAATTACTAAAATCCTCAATTTTCATCTGATTGACTTGAAATTTGAATAGGATATACATGTCGGTGAATTTAATTCAACCACCATCTATTTTTGAGATCAGCATAGGCCAAACGGTCAACATAGGCCAAAGGTCAACAACCATTTCAAATTTCTAAAATCCTCAATTTTTATCCGATTGACTTGAAATTTGAATAGGATTTACATATCGGGTTACTGAATTGAACCACCAACTATTTTTCAGATCAGTGTAGGCCAAAAGGTCAACGTAGGGCAAAGGTCAACCACTTTTTTTATTTCTAAAATCCTCAATTTTCATCCGATTCACTTAAAATTTGAATGGGATTTACATATCAGCAGACTGAATTCAACCACCAACTATTTATGAGATCAGCATCGGCCAAGAGGTCAACATAGGTCAAAGGGCAACAACAATTTCGAACTTCTAAAATCCTCAATTTTCATCCGATTCACTTGAAATTTGAATGGGATTTTCATATCAGCTAACTGAATTCAACCACCAACTATTTTTGAGATCAGCATCGGCCAAGAGGTCAACATAGGCCAAAGGGCAACAACAATTTCGAATTTCTAAAATCCTCAATTTTCATCCGACTCACTTGAAATTTGAATGGGATTTTCATATCGGCGAACTGAATTCAACCACCAACTCCTGATGAGATCAACATAGGCCAAAAAGTCAACATAGGCCAAAGGTCAACAATAATTTCAAATTTCTAAAATCCTCAATTTTCATCCGATTCACTTGAAATTTGGATGGGATTTACATATCAGCAAACTAAATTCAACCACCAACTATTTTTGAGATCACCATAGGTCAGAGGTCAACAACAATTTCAAATTTCTAAAATCCTCAATTTTCATTCGATTCATTTGAAATTTGAATGGGATTTACATGTCAGTTAACTGAATTCAACCAACAACTATTTTTGAGATCAGCATAGGTCAAGAGGTCATAATAGGCGAAAGGTCAACCACTTTTTTCAAATTTCTAAATGCCTCAATTTTCATCCGATTGACTTGAAATTTGAATTGGATTTTCATGTCAGCTAAGTGGATTCAACCACCAATTATATAAGAGGTCAAAAGGATTCTCTACTGAGTGCCATTCTGCTTTGTTCTCTTTTGCCAAGTGTCGCTCTGAGTGATTTTTCATCTGTTGTCTGTCCGTTTGTGAACAAGATATATCAAAAAGTTGTTGACAGATTCAGACAAAATTTGACAAATTCAGAGATGTAGCGCATGTGACAAGGACGAAATTTGACAGAGATGTAGTGCATGTGACAAGGACGAAATGATTAGATTTAGGTAAATATCTGGATTCGGATCCAGCTACTAGAATTTTTAAAGTGATTCTTCACTATCGGCAGATCGGGTCAAAAGCGATACATAGCAGGATATCTCAAAAAGTTGGCGACGAATTTGGACGTAACTTGGTGTACAGGTTGTTTGTGCGACAAGGACTATTCCATTTTGGTGAAGATCTGAATATGGATTCAGATATGATAATTATTTAATTTTCTAAGTGATTTTTCACCATTGGGAGATAGGGCCAAAAACGATGCATTGCAGGATATCTCAAAAAGTTATGGATGGTGATTCCTGCGATTGATTTTGATTAAATGTGATTCTGTATATTGATTTTCTGGTCTACTCTGAGATACAAAACGTAAACCTTTCACCAGGCGAAGGTATGCTCTCTACTGAGTGCAGTTCTGGTTATGATAAGTTGCAGAAACTGCAACTTATTCTGTAACTTTGCAGACCTAAAACAATTTGTCCTACTGTATATGGCTCACAATTGCTGAGTGCTTGCAATAAGAACATTCATTGGGACCAGTAGGAGACATGTATTGCAAAGAAATTCTCCCTCATGCTATTAATATGTTCTGAAAAGTTTGATATAAAGGTGTTGTGGTCATACAAACTTTAGAGAGCTATCCTTTTCCAAAATACATTTTGAAATAATTTTTAAATAGACATGCACTCCAGGTTATACATCTCTATAATGAAATAGGAAATTGTCCATATATATGATTAAAGCAAAATATAGCTGTGGTTTGTTTAAAAAGTCAAATTAAACATTATGTTTTCTGCCCACTGCCCCATCCTCACTGCAGGACTAGTCATCAAACATATTTCCCTCTCGAACAATAAAGCACACAGTGCTTTATAAACCTTGCAAAAACAACAAACCCAAATGGGAAGAAAGCAGTTAAATGGAATAATGTATTATCTTGGCCATGTTTACATGAGTCACTTTGTGCGAGGCACAATCCAGATTACATTCGTCAACTCTATCATGGTGCAGATCTTTCGCCCACATATTCATACATTAGTGATTAGGCAAACAAATGATGGGTCTTTAGAAGGCTGGACGCCCCATAAAAGCATCTCCTCCTCGTATTGTTGGAAAGATTGAAGGGGATAAAGAAGCACCTGCATGGAAGTGTTTATGAGGAGGGTGGAAGACAAGCATATGTCAGGAAAATAGGGACAGAAAGGATCAAGTCATGTTGTTATTCCAGGACTGAGGTATTAAGGACTCCATTGAATAGTTGCCGAAAGCCAACTAATCTGAACGGGAAGCACTGCTTTTGCAACAAAACTTCAACACCTTGATGGTGCAATGGGATATACAGTCATGTGAAAAAGTAAGTACACCCCATGTAAAGTTTTGACTTTTTCAACATATTTCAACATACAGCTATTTGATCTTCATTTCAACAATATTGATAGATAAAGGTGATATAATATAACAAATATCATGAAACATTTACATTTTGTAGTCCATTGTATAATTTAAACATAAATGCAAATTTCGCATGTGGAAAAAGTAAGTACACCCTTGGCTCTAATAGGTGGTATTGCCCCCTTTGGCAGAAACAACCTCAAGTAGGCGATTCTTAGAACTGTCTACCAGTCTCTGACATCGACTGAGAGAAATTTTTGCCCACTCCTCCATGCAGAATTCTTTCAGCTGTGCGATGTTTGAGGGGTTTCTTGCATGCACAGCTCGTTTCAAATCCCCCCACAACATCTCGATGGGATTTAGATCCGGGCTTTGACTTGGCCATTCCAGAACCCTCTATTTCTTTATTTTCAGCCATTCCTTGGTGGATTTACTGGTATGTTTAGGGTCATTGTCATGTTGCAAGGTCCACCTTCGGTTGATCTTCAACTTTTCGACAGCTGGCCTCACATTATCCTCAAGCACCGTCTGGTACAATGAAGTATTCATAGTGGATTCTATGATGGTGAGCTGCCCAGGCCCTGATGCAGCAAAGCTGCCCCAAACCATAATATTTCCACCACCATGCTTTAGAGTTGGTATCAGGTTCTTGTGGTCAAATGTTGTCTTTGGTTTTCGCCAAACATGTCTTCTGGTGCTGTGGCCAAATAGCTCTACCTTTGACTCATCTGTCCAGAGCACATTGTTCCAGAAGTGCTGGTCTTTGCCCAGTGGTTCATTGGCAAACTTTAGTCTTGCCCTGATGTTCTTTCTGGACAGCAAAGGTTTCCTCCTGGCACACCTCCCATGTAGAACAAATTTGTGCAGCCTCTTTCTAATGGTAGACTCGTGCATTTTGACATCAACAGTGGCAAGAGCTACCTGTAGGTTCCGTGATGACATTCTGGGGTTCTTCGATACTTATTTCAGCATCTTGCGGTCTGCTCTCAGGCTGAACTTGCTGGGGCAGCCTGGCCTGAACAAGTTGGCAGTTGTTTGGAATCTTCTCCACTTGTAGATGATCTTCCGGACAGTCAAATGATTGATTTCAAATTGTTTGAAGATCTTTTTAAATCCCTTCCCAGACTCATAGGCATCTATAACCTTCTTTCTGAAGGCCTCAGAGAGCTCTTTTGATCTAGGCATGGTGACGCCGCACACTTCAACAACAAAGAGCAAACCAAACGAAATGTCTGAGGTTTAAATAAGACAGGTTCCTCCAAGATCCTCTCTAACGATGTTCTAATCATTTGCACCTGAGCTGGTGCACCTGATTCTAATTTTAGGTATTTGAAGTAGTGATAAATGTAGGGGTGTACTTACTTTTTCCACATGCGAAATTTGCATTTATGTTTATTTAAATTATACAATGGACTACAAAATGTAAATGTTTCATGATATTTGTTATATTTTATCACCTTTATCTATCAGTATTGTTGAAATGAAGATCAAATAGCTGTATGTTGAAATATGTTGAAAAAGTCAAAACTTTACATGGGGTGTGCTTACTTTTTTGTGTGACTGTATACATTACCATTTCTGTCCCTCTAGCCAAAGAATGCGGCATAATGCAATCAACAAAACCTACACAAGGTAGGCCCTTCGCTGTTTCAAACCATACCCAGGTTCCTCAATGGCTGCAGATATTTACAAGTAGAACATGAGAAACCAAACGCTACAAGTCCCCATCATCGGCAGAACCGGATTCATCGATTATTATTCTCGTCAGCGATAGCATAGACAAAAACATGCACCGAGACTGCCAAACATGCACCACATGTAATGCCAATACCAA
Organism: Myxine glutinosa; assembly: GCF_964187855.1. Taxonomy (NCBI): domain Eukaryota; kingdom Metazoa; phylum Chordata; class Myxini; order Myxiniformes; family Myxinidae; genus Myxine; species Myxine glutinosa. The sequence continues at coordinate 106,916,900 of NC_136270.1, forward strand.
TCAACACATAAATATCAAAGGCCCAATCAGTCTCGCCCACAATTGGAATAACCAATCAGCTCTCACCTAATCAATTATCCCCAGCTGTGGATCGCACTTCATAATCACCACTCTGCCCCACTAGTGAAATAAAGCAACCAATAAAAGCTATGCAAGATAAGCCCTTTGCTGTTTCAAAGCCTACCCAGGTTCCTCCACAGCTACGGACATTTAAAGGTAACACATGCGTGTGTAAGGATTGGGTTTTTTTATCCAAATGGTTTTGCGAATAAAAAACGGTATCACTATTGGGATTCATACAGCTGTTACACCCAAACCCCCCTCCCCCCCCCCCCCCCCCCCGTCCCATATACGTACATCACTGATTTGAACCCTCATCACTACCCATATGTAAAAAATAATTATCCCCTTATGTTCATGCCGAACATATCATCGAACCTGTCATATATCACAATCGCCATGCTCTACCTTTACGATTTTCATTCAGTGTGAAACACAAACAAACCGATTGTTAAAACGAACATCAAATATCGAAAGCATCGGCGTTGTTTATCTTCCAACAATATGGTACATACCCAACCCTTGTGGGGAATAATCTAGATTACAGTAGATCTTCCCTCAGTTTTACAAGTAAAACTTACCTCATGAATGTCAGTATTCCTCCAAATTTCTTTGTTTAATGTCATAAACAGCATTAGTGACTGTTTAAAAAGCTAATCATATGGGTTTGTGGTTTATAATATTTTACAAGCCCGGCTACGCCGCTGTTAGAGTTTCGGTCTTGTTTTAGTTATCTTCTATTTTGCTATGCTGTAGATAAATAGCAAGTGCTTGTTAATCTTCTGCAGTAAAGTAGGCAATTAAAGCTGAAAGGTCATTCTCATGAACCGAGAGTCAAAAAGCCCTTCATCAATACAAACCAAAGGTGAGAGTTATCAAATGGTGATCACTTATCACTACAGTAATAGTATTACGGGTTCCTCCCCGATCCCCTGGTCTCGGTAAACCTCCGAACCCCGAGAGGAGCCCCGGCAGAAAAAAAAAACGTTATTCTCTGTGTTAGAAATCAATAGTGAAACCACACCAATGATTATAAATGAACAAATAATCTATCTATAATTCCAGTAATCTCTGTACGTTTGTACGTTTGTTTGTCTGTGACCGCTGTTTCTCGACAACCACGGGTCCGATATACTTTAAACTTGCCAGGTATATTGCTGGGGACCCGAGGATGTGCCTTTTCAAGGTTTCATATTAATCGGACAATTACTTACCGAGCTATGTCCAAAAAACGATTCAACCAATCAGAGAGCAGCGAGCTATCGCGTGTGCCGAACGTGGCGGACACACTCTGCCTCGGATGGCACATTTGAGAGCGTATTCATTTATTTCACGTTTGCAAACTATGTTGGCGCTATGTTGGCGTTAAACTATGTTTTAAAACTAATAAAAACCCCGGGGGGATTGTCACTGTACTCGCAAGCCGTTCGCCGTTCGCTTTGGCGTTGCGAATGGACCAAAACATTTCATGCACCAAACCATTTCATGTAAAGCGTTCGCCGTTCGCTTTGGCGTTGCGAATGGACCAAAACATTTCATGGACCAAACCATTTCATGTAAATAGAGGGGGGGATATAATTTTAGATATAGATATAGTACGGGCATGCCCTAGTATATTGAAAATCACACAGGAATAACGTACAGCAAATGGCAATTAAGAGTGCACTCTATATACCATCAATAAAGTCAAATAACTCACTGCTCCCAGCGAGTGAAAAGGACACTCCTCAATGTCTCTATAACCTTTTCCAAGGCGAATGTGATTCGCCTCAGCGGTCGCTGGAACGATATCCAGTCGAAGCCCGAATCTCGCTCTCCAGTCGATATTCGAATCGCGTACAGTTGACAATGGGGATCGCCCCGCCGAAACTGTACAACGGCCCTTCAGAGGGGCACCTTCACCACTCACTCAGCGAACTGCAACGTAATTGGAGACGAAGCGGTCGCACACACACATCCCCGACAAACGGTAGGATGTTGGGGTGAAGATGACACGAGGCAAAACCTTTGTAGGTGTCCGAAGCGCGGGGTTCAAAATGGCCGACGGCTCTTACTTGAGCCGATGCAACTAGGCGAGGATTCGTCGAAATCTCAGCACCCAAAATCTGACTACGCAGATTTTCCACTCCAGCGATAATTCCTATCGCCGGATGTCCCTTCAAGGAACTCAAAATTCCCTCGCGACTTTCGGTAGACCAGCCTCGCTATGGAGCCTTGACGTCACGCGTCTTCTCCAACTTTGCGCGTGCCGCCTCTTCCTCTTCACCTCCTCGTCTTCCTTCGGTTTGCTGTATCATTTTAAGTTAACCTTTTTAACTTTTAATAACTGTTCATAAACAATAAACCTCTAGAAGACAATAATAGTACATAGAATCAGAAATCTTTCAAGTGGAGGAAAACCCCAAACGGAAGTGACGAATCCGTAACAAATAGATTAATACAATGGACAGACAATATGAAAGGATTTCAAACAGAAAGGCTCAGAATATTCCGATGACAATAAACACCGATGTATTTGCCTTCAATATCATTGGAATCTCCCGCGATGAAGCTGAGTATATGGGCCTATCACTTCGCCATTTCAGACAGGTCTATGGTCTCTCTGTCATCTACCGTTTCCTTTCTGGTATTGCTCCCTCTGCTCTTTCCATGCTTTGTCCCCAACAGGTTTCCGCAGGGCTCGCACGGTCCACCATCAATACTCTTCTGGTGAAAATACCTAAATGCAGGATCACTACTCGCCTCTACTCATTTGTTCCTCTTTTTCCCACCTGTGGAACAAACTTCCACATTCTCTTCAATCGCATTCTTTCCTCCAAGTCTTCAAGACAGCTGTTCACCACCATCTCAGATCGTCCCCAATCCAAAACCTTGATATTTTTCAACCCATATTAAACTCCCTGCCTCACCCCAAGCTCACCTCCTTCCAAATTTCCAGTTTTTCCTTCCTGAGTTTGCTTCTGTATCCATCTTGTCAACCCCATGCGTCCTCAACTACTCCTCATCATTCCTCCCCACATCACTTATTTCTCCATGTCTCCCTCTATTTTGTCCCTCAACCCCCTGCTGTTGGTGTTTCACCCCTCACTCTACTGTTCATTTTGTTCTGTTGCATCCTGATCTTTTCAGTTTTCTCACTCTTCCACGAGCCTTGCCTTTATATGGAAGTATGTAAGGGGTCTCAAAACATAAGTAAAAGTCTTAAAACATGAGCAAAAGTCTCAAAACACAAGTAAAAGTCTCAAAACATGAGTAAAAGTCTCAAAACATGAGTAAAAGTCTCAAAACATGAGTAAAAGTCTCAAAACATGAGTAAAAGTCTCAAAACATGAGTAAAAGTCTCAAAACATAAGTAAAAGTCTCAAAACATGAGTAAAAGTCTCAAAACATAAGTAAAAGTCTCAAAACATGAGTAAAGTCACAAAACATGAGTAACTAGAACGACACTCTTTGATGTCACGACGTCGACCGATATGCCTCCTCCCACATTATTACATCATTATACATACCTGTACCAAGTTTGCTTTAAATCCATTGAGCTGTTCACGAGTTATCACATTTTTACCTGACGTGACCTCTGACCTTTGACCTCGGCACCCTAAAATCGAATCAGTTTATCTTTACATCATTATACATATCTGCACCAAGTTTGAATTAGATCATTTCAGCCGTTCTCAGGTTATAGACCTATTAGAGACTTTGACCTTTGACCTCTTGACTCCAAATTCTCACCAGTTAACCTTTACATCATTATACATATCTGTACCAAGTTTGAACTAGATCACCTCAGCCATTCTCAAGTTATAGACCTATTACAGACCTTGACCTTTGACCCTAAAGTCTAATGAGTTAATCTTTACATCATTATACATACCTGTACCAAGTTTGAATTAGATCACTTCAGCCATTTTCAAGGTATAGATCTATTACAGATTTTGACCTTTGACCTTTGACCCCAACGTCTAATGAGTTAATATTGACATAATTATACGTATCTGTACCAAGTTTGAATTAGATCATTTCAGCCATTCTCAAGTTATAGACCTATAGCAGACTTTGACCTTTGACCTTTGCCCCCAAAATCTAATCAGTTAATCTGCTACATCATTTTACATAAGTGTATCAAATTTGGTCGGAATCCCATCACTGGTTCACAACTTATCGTGGTAACAGTATTTTTTACCTAACATGACTTCTGACCTTTGGCCTTTGGCCTTTGACCTCGTGACTCCAAAATCTAAACAGTTCATCTTTACCTCATTATACATACGTGCACCAAGTTTGACTCAGCTCCCTTCAGCCGTTCTCAAGTTATCGTGGTAACGAAAACCTATCACGGACGGACGGACAGCCGGACAGACAACCTGAAAAGATAATGCCCCCGGCGACTTTGTCGGCGGAGGCTAAAAAGTCTCAAAACAGGAATAATGAAGAGGTGCTCGCGATAAGGAAACTACTATTTGTAATTATGAAAGGACAGCAAAGCAATGATTTATTACTGTAAAATTTTAATTTTCAAAATTGAAAGGTTCAAAGAATATCTGACATGTTCAACACTTAATTCCTTTGTCACATCCACAATGTATTCACTCATCCTATTTATCATCTTAAAAAGGGAAGCAAAACTCAAAACTTCAAAAACTGAGAGTGCCGAGTTTGTTTTTCAATTTGCAATGAAAAATGGCAAGATTTCCCCTCTGCATTATATGAAAAAGTGCATAATTAAACAGCAAATGCAACTTGATGAATGTGCCAATAGCTTCCTTGAGGCAGCGAGACTTGTTTTGTGAGATCCTGATTGGTTATGCAAAGCATACTCATGCCACATGCATTTCACAGCCAATCAGGGACTGCCAACTGCACTACGTGGTGGCATCCTCAACAACAACTACTGGTAAAAATTTACGAAGAGCACTCAATTTTGAGCCTCATCTTGGTTTGGGTCCTGACATAAGAGCATCCCATTACAAACTAGAACGGGACTTGGTAGAGCGCATACACCTCCGCCAGACTGACCAGTTTAGGTGTTGTGTCCCACTGATAGGCAGGATCTGCATCCGGATCTTTACCAAAATGGAATAAATTCGTCCAAGGTCTGCCAACTTTCATCCGAATCCGTCCATAACTTTTTGAGATATTCTGCTCGGAGACACAGACAAGCAGACAGGGCATCACATCTTGGAGTATGGTGTAATTTAGATCTGTCCCTTAAAGTTTATACATCTGTCTTTTTATTTATGTGGTTTAAACCTCATAGAGCCGGAGCTGCAACACAACTCACACAGTCAACACCAGTCAACACCAGTCAACACCAGTCAATTTCAGGCAAATACAATCGCTGACCTTGGGAGAAGTTACATAAAGGGTCCTCTGGGTACCTGTGATGTTATTTTTTCTCTACGCAGTCAGTGCGGTATGAACCACCTTTAGAGACCATTTTCCCTTGCAGAGCGGGGGTTGGCCTTTTTTGGACACCGTGGTCCCCTTTTTGAAGCAATTTTTTTTTATGGCCGGATGCCCTTTTTGGGCAGTGTTTTGCCCCCTTTTTGAAGCATCTTTTTATGCCCTTCCTGCCACCAACCCTGTTAGTCGCCTCTTGCGACACACAGGGCATTGCCAGTGAGTTGGTACTCAATTTGCCAACCTCGGAAGGATGACAGGCTGAGTCAACCCCCCGGTGTTAATTCAGCGATCGACCGGGATTCGAACCCAGGATCCTAGGATCCCAAGCCGGCACCTTAACCGCTAAGCCAACACCAGGCCGAGTCAGTGCGGTATCAAGGACAAATATCTCCCACTCCTCCCCACACCCCTCCATGCCCAAGGGATGCTTACCCTGGGGTTTTTTCCTGTGCTTTACACTCTAAATGCAGAGCATGAAGCTAGGTAACAGCAGGTATACAGTATAACTTTTTAATTCTTTGCTATGACTCGTTCAGCCAAGTTCAGAATTGAGTCGCCGACCTCCCAGATTCAGAGCTCATGCTCTCTGGATATTAAGGATTTTCCAGTTCGTTCCAAAAGAACAGCCTAACTTGGAAGTGTTCTCTGTTATGACAATTGCAAGTTTCCTTTTTTCCATTATCCCGAGTTTAGGTCCCAATTTATGTTGAGGTGTAAACTCTGAAATCTTCAGCTCGGAAGAGGCATTTGTTTAAGAGATTGTAAAAATTATTGAATGCAGTACTCGTGCATTTTCAATGCAGGCTGAATTTGAATCTGCAATCAATAGAATCCAAGCCCAATGAGAATGATGTGTTCAAACATCCCGTTACTATCCTTGTTCCAGGGCAAATGGAACAACTGGTTGAGGGTGATTCCTCGCACCCGAGCCGGCTCATTCGCACGTGGTGCAAAGGTGCAGCTGTACATGGCCAGGAGCAGCCCTCAACTGCGGATTATTGATGGTGGATCTGGCTACCTGTGTCAGATGGAACCTGTTGCTCATTTTGGTCTTGGTGAGGTTGCACTTTACTCAAATAACATGACTTCTTTCCCTTTGTATTTAAAGGTAGGGAAGATAAATCAGTGACACTGAAAATGCACAATTGTGCAGCATGCAGACAAAGGTGCAGTCAAATTAAATGAAGATTAATATATTAATACATTGTTTTTTATCGTGGTAAAAGCCATCCACATCTTAATTGCACAAAGCAGTGTTGCAGAAGAGGTGTGTTGAGAATGATATTTGAAGGAAAGCAAGGAAGTAAATAGGTAGGATGGAGCAAAGGTACGGTAGTGTCGGAGGAAAAGAAAGAAAAAACATGGAGGAAATAAATCTGTTTGAAAGGGTAATGGATTTGGGGGAAGTGGGAGGTGCAGCAAAGGTTCCACCATTTTGCATATGCAATAGGTACATGACCTCTAAGCTTATAAGTAGATGTAAATCAGGAGAGGGTAGTATATATATTGAAGAAATTTATTTAAAATAAATATTAAACTGCAGATCTCAAAGATTTGAGAGTTTATTGTACTTGACACCATGAATTGCAATTTATAGATCGAGGATTTTCATTTAGCTTTACTGACTGTTAGACAATGGCGAAGCAAACAGTTTGAAGGTAGAGGGCTTATCTTAAGATATTTCATAAATCTTCATTAATCTTCTTGCTCGAAAGTAAAAAAGACCTTCTCTGATGATACGTGCAAAGGGTCGAGATTATTATGCCAACAGGTTTGCGTTGAATGGATGAAATGTGTTTATGAGAGTGGGAATTGCAGGTAATTAATAGTTCACGTTTTAATATTCCCATCACTGGAGTCACAATTGAGCACTCGGCTCAAAAGGATGCGAAATGTACGCTCAGCGACTTCAATGCCAGCCTACGTTTAAGTTTTTTTTCCCCCAAACGTCAAATATCCACCATTTTGATTTTATGTAACAAATATATGTCATTGATGTTAGAGATGGTGAATAAATTGCTGTCATAAAGTTTCATATGTTAAAATATTGTTTTTGGGTTCTCATGTTTGAACAATTATTTGCTTTGAGACTCAAATTAAGTCCACCAGCGAAGGTGGGCGAAGGTTATGTTTTCACTTCACCCCCTGTGTGTTTGTCTGTCTGTTTGTTTGTGAACAGGATGTCTCAAAAAGTTGGAGACGGATATGGACGAGATTTTTTTATTTTTTATTTTTTTTGCATACAGAATCGAGGCTCATGTAAGAGCTAACACGTTGAACATGAAAACATACACAGACACATAAAACATACAATAAAGGGAGTGGAAGACAAGAGGGGGAGAGAGAGGGAAGCACACAAGCACAACAGTAGAGAAGAAGGACGTCGGTAGATCTGTGGAAGGGGGAGGGATGGGGGAGGAGGGAGGAGTACATGGAATAAAGCAAATGAAAACTACTGGGAATTTTACGACTGGGAGGTTCAGGAAAGAAGTTGGGGATTGAAAGAGGTGGATTTGGGGTGTTTTAACGGGGTAGAAAAGATCAAGGTTTTGGATGGGGGAAGATAACAGATGGTGGTGAACAGCTGTTTTAAAGACCTGGAGGGAGGAGTGGGATTGAAGAGAGTGAGGGAGTTTGTTCCAGAGGTGGGGGAAAAGACGAATGAAGGAGTGAAGGTGAGCAGAGAGTATTGATCTTGGCAGTTTCACCAGAAGAGGGTTGCTGGCAGATCTTGTGCGACCTGTAGGAGTATTTGAGGGACAGAGCACAGCGAGAGCTGGGGGAGCAAGGCCGGAGAGTCGTCGGTAAAAGACAGAAAGACCACTTCCTGCCTGCAGTGAGAGAGAGAAAGGCCCTCAGAATCAGCTTCATCGCAGGAGATTCCAATGATTCTGAACGCTGTGGTTTCAACCACGAGAAGACAAGCTAGGTGTGAGGCAGGAGCACCAGCCCAGAGGGGAGAGCAGTATTCCATTGAGCTGCGGATGAAAGCCTTGTATGTGGTGAGGAGCTCAGAAGTGCCAAGGAAGGACTTCGCACGACGGAGGATGCCCAGTCGGCGACTGGCTTTGGAGGCCAGCTTGGAAATGTGGTTTTCCCAGGAAAGATCATGGCAGATAGTGAGACCCAAAAACTTGAGTGACAGAACTTCTTGGAGAGGATTATTCAGAAAGTGGATGGGAGGGTTGCCTAGACGGTCTTTTCGGGGAGACAAAGTGAGATTGTGAGATTTCTCAGGATTGAAAGACATGTTCCACTTGTTTGCCCAGTCTGTGATTTTGTCCAGGTCTGCAGAGTGAGGAGGCTGCAGACTGCCGATCTGAGATATGAGGAATGGAACGGCAGAGAGTGGAGTCATCCACAAAGAGGTAGTGAGGATTTTACAGAGAGTCAGAGAGATCATTGATGAAGACCAGAAAAAGCACAGTGCCCAGAACACTGCCTTGGGGAACTCCAGCCTGAACAGGAAGGGGAGATGAGAGAAACCCATTGAGGGCCACACGTTGACTGTGACCAGAGAGAAAGTCCGCAAGCCATGTGTGGAGGTTTCCATGGATACCATACGAGGAGAGTTTGTTTAGCAGGGCGTGGTGCCAGACCGTATCGAAGGCACGAGATATTTCAATGGAGACAGCTCTGATTTCCTGTTTGGCATTGGTGAGGTTAGAGTATGTGACAAGGATTAAATTATTAGATTTTGGTGAAAATCCGGATCCGAATACTAGAATTTTAAAGTGAATCTTCACCATTAAGTGATCAGGGCAAAAACTATATAAATAGCACGATATGTCAAAAAGTTGTGGACGGCTTCGGACGAAATTTGTCAGAGATGTAGCGTATGTGACAAGGATGAAATGATTAGATGTTGGTGAAGATCCGGATTCGGATCCGGCTACTATAATTTTTTCAGTGATTCTTCATCATTGGGAGATGGGGCCAAAAACGATACATAGCAGGATATCTCAAAAAGTTGTGGATTGATTTGGACGAAACTTGGTGACATGTTGGGTGTGTGACAAGGAAGATTTGCGTAGATTTTGGTGAAGATTCGAATCCGCATCCAGATCAGGGAATGTTTTAAGTGATTCTTCACCGTTGAGTGATCGGGCTAAAACCAATATATAGCACGATGTCTCAAAAAGTTCTGGACCAATGTGGACAAACCTTGATGGATGAGTTAGTTAGGTGACAAGAACAAGCCGATTAGATTTTGGTTCCGGTCCGAATCCAGACCTGGCCTATCAGTGGGATACAAAACGCAAACTGTTGAGTCTGGCAGAGGTGTGCGCTCTACCAAGTGGAATGTCATTCTAGTTTGAAATGTAATTGTTTCTTTCTCATCAATGACAATGCGGTGATTGCTTTGTGTTTGCATGTAATGGACATTGCTCACAGGTAGTTTCTCAGTTTCGTGGTCGTTATGGCAGGTCAAGATGTAGGAACTCATGTCAAAGTGACCTGGCCAGATGGAGTTTCATTTTCCCGAAGCCTCGGCCCAGAGGAGATGAATTCGCTGATCCAGATTCCATACCCTGTTCACGGTGCTGAGCCAGTCCGCGACCGGAGCGGCGCACAGGTAAATAGAATATTGGGAATGGAATTGTACATATTGAAAAACCTCGCAATGCAATTTACTGTGGGAAAGATGCGCATTGTTTCCATAGTAGAATGTAGCAAAATGTGATGTCGGTGAAGTTCTATAAAACAGTGAATTACTTTTTCATTAAAATTCCCTTCTTTGATTTTCACAAAATTTTCACAAAAATTTTTTTTCACAATTTTCACAAAAAATAAACTTCACAAAAGTTTATTTTTCATTCCTACCCAGAGATGCCTGGGTCTCTCAGACGTAGCATACTCTCCTTGAACTGTCCAGTCTGGGCCGAATATAAGCTGTTATTTTGCAGACCTGACTGGCATGTGCCTTTGAATTTGCTTATGAATGTCGAATACCTGCCAAAGAAAGTAAATCCTTGTGTTCCAGTACCCCAGACAAATTTTAAATTACTGCCCTAATCCATCAGGGGACTGTATCAGTGGCATCGCCCAAACCTAGCAATGATGCAACCAGCAGCCACAGCCTGCATACGAAATAATAGGTAGAAAGCATCGGAAAATGCAAAGCCCATCCGCATCCGTTTGTATTCAGACGTCGTCTTCCGTATGCTCAAATAACAAAAACAATTTTAAAAAATGCAAAATGAAAATTGATGATTTATGCAACCTTGACCTTTGAGCTTTTGATCTAAAAAAACAACAACAACCGGCTTCTAGCTTTTGATTGGTGAACCAACTCAGTGACCCGATATGCAAATTCTTTAAACTTCAGGTCAATCAGATGAAAATTGATGATTTCATGTGATGCTGACCTTTGACCTTTTGACAAAACTATAAATTTGTCTTCTCCATATTCTCATAATGAAGCTTTGTTAAAAATTTGATGACAAAACTAAAATGGTAAATTGACATTTCATGTAAATTGGATGAACATTGATTATTTTATTTGATGCTGACCTTTGACCTTTTGACAAAACCATAGATTTGTCTTCTCTATATTCTCATAATAAAGCTTTGTTAAAAATTTGATGACAAAACTCAAATGGTAAATTGAAATTTCATGTCAATCAGATGAACATTGATGATTTTATGTGATGCTGACCTTTGACCTTTTGACCTTTTGAAAAAAATATTTATTTGCCTTCTCATTGTTATCATAATAAAGGTTTGGTGAAAATTTGATGACAAAAGCTCAAATGGTAAAAACGTTACGGCCCTACACACACACAGACACACACACACACACACACACACACACACACACACACACACACACACACACATACACACCCACACACACACACACACACACACACACCCAGACACACACACACACACAGACACACACACACACACACACACACACACACACATACACACCCACACACACACGCAGACACACACAGACACAGACACACACACACATACACACACACACACACACACACACACAGACACACACACAGAGAGACACACACACACACACACACATACACACACACACACACACACACAGACACACACACACACAGAGACACACACACACATACACACACACATACACACCCACACACACACAGACACACACACACAGACACACACACACAGACACACACACACACACAGAGACACACACACACACACAGATGTGATCGCAATTCCCCTCTCTCGCTGCGCAGGGGACGGGCTAATTCCAATGAGCTCGGTGAAAATTTATAATACGTCTTGAGTTAACAGGACCAGCTGTGATCACTAATGTCCTTTGAATAGCATCAGCAGTTAATGTTCACCATAAGAGTTCAGCCACACTGAGATGAAAGTACAATGTGTGCTGTGTCTCTTATTTGTACACCTTAATATATTCATTGGGAGTGTCAAAATAACACATGGGGATGTAATAGAGAGTCGAGGTTGGAAATCTTGCCTTGCTGCAGCCCACATTGCTAACGTGTGCTCTATTTAGTCTTAATAACTTTGAATGCATTACAAATATTCAGAGTAAAGACATCCCACTAATCTTCAGAGATGCACAAGAACAAGCTAAAAGTACACCATGACATCACAGCTATAAAATTTCGACAATAAATGTGTTTTCCATCCTCTGGTGTCCCATATGTAGCAAATCTTTATATAATTAAGTGTGTGTAAAATTTAACAAAGGGATGAAAATATGGATGTCTGTGAAACCCAAATGCACACATATGTGTGCACACACACACAAACACACACACACACTCACATACACGTGCACACACATACACTCACATGCACGTGCACACACACACACACACATACATACATACACGCACACTCACATGCACGCACACACTCGCATGCACGCACACACACACATACACACATACATACCCACACACTCATATGCATGCACACACACACACATACACACACACATACACACACACATACACACACACATGCACTCACACACACACACACACATACACACACACGTGCACACACACACATACACTCACATGCACGTGCACACACACACACACACAAACACACACAAACACACACAAACACACACACACAGTCACATACACGTGCACACACATACACTCACATGCATGCGCACACACACAAACATACATACATACACACACACTCACATGCACGCATACACTCGCATGCACGCACACACACACATACATACCCACACACACACACACCCAGACACACACACACATACACACACATACACACACTCACATGCACGTGCACACAAACACATACACTCACATGCACGCACACACATTCACTTGCATGCACACACACACACACACACACACACACTCACATGCACACTCACATGCATGCACACACACATATAAACACATACATACCCATTACCCACACACTCATATGCATGCACACACACATACACACACACATACACACACACACATACACACACACACACACACACAATTTAAAATTGAGTGAATACCTCATCGTGAGATGCAAATGTATTCTTTCACAGTGCGGTGAAGGTTTCGCAGAAGATGAAAGCGGGATTTGTGTTGGTAATATCCTCTGATTATACATCTGCACTAGTAAATCCCATTATAATTCACCACGTGCACGACATTGCATTTTACCCTTTGAAGTTATTTATTTCATAGCATGGCATCAGGTGTTCAAAACGTTCTACAAACGACTCACAATATTCTGAAGACCCGTCAAAAAAGGATAGCGACGCACACATAGTATAATATATAATTTCATTTTTCTTACTAATTCTACATAATAATAGACGCAAAATATATAACCTTTTTCATCTTGGAATATTGTGAGTAGCTCATTTGTAGAACTTTGTGAGAACCCACATGTCTCCATGAACTTTGTCCGACAATATTAATATAAATAATGCAGTTTTGGAGCCAGTGAACAGGCAAATTGGTTATATCATCCCATTTAATATTTCTGACATATTCTTGACTTAATGGTATGTCATGGTGAATGTATCCATTTGGATTTATGAATTGTTTTTAGGGAATGTACAATGATAAGCTTTTTTTGGTTGGAGATGGAGGGTGGTGCTCCCCCTCAAAGTCATGATGGAACCTTTTAATATCAATATCTGGTGTGTGCTCCCCATCCGTCACCTCCATCAGCCCAAATGGCATCTCTGCAGACTCTATCCGAGATAAAGCAGAACGTCTTAACTCTGTGTTTGCCTCCAAATCTGATGCATTCCATTTTGTTGCGTCCGCATCTTACCCCTTTGTACCCACTGTCTACAGGACTGTGTGTCATTGTCACCCGAGAGGGTATAGAGAATGACCTGTCCAGTTTGGACCCAGCTTTGGCGACAGGTCCAGATGGCAACGGTGCCCATATTCTCAAATCCTGCTCTGCTGATCTTACTCATCATCTGTCTGCCCTCTTCAGGCTGTACTTCCTTGTCTGTCTCCAATCTGCCTGGAATTCAGCATACATCAGTCTGCTCCACAATAAGTTTGTAAAAACAGATTCTTTTAACTACAGACCAGCACGCTTACTTCCAATTACAAGCAAAACAAGAAAGAGCAATCAGAGATTGCAGACCCACACCAGGACGTGTTTTTAGTGTTTTTTACGGCTTTTTTGTTAAAACAAATTGGCGACCGAACCACGTGACAGATGACGTCATCATTCTTTTTTTTTTCAACACCAATTTATCCCTCGATGACGCTCAAGAAATTTCATCTTGATCGGATGCAGTTTTCTACTTGTTGAATTATGACGTCATAATGGAGCCACCTATGGCATCATCATTAACTTATGTTAGTCTCCATGGAGAGTTCTTTACAATGATCCATGTGGAATTTTTTCTATACAGTGCTTTTGGAGATATAGAGGTGCAAAGTTTTTCGGTTTTTGCAAGATGGCGCCCATACCATGTGACATATGAAGTCATAATTATCATTAAATAATTCTACAGGAGGAGGTGCGGTGCACCTATGGTGAAAATTTCCTGTCAATCGGACCAACGGTTGTTTATTCTGTGCGAACAAACAAACAAACTCGAATGTATTCATAGTATACTTACCTTGCGCGTCAACTTGGTGTGAGCCAACTCTTCTGTTTTTTAACGTTTCTTTTTTTTGTCTAATATGGCTGCCAGACCACGTGAGCGATGACATCATAAATGTATATTCTCTAAATAATTGTTGCATAGATCATGCTCAATAAATTTCAAACTGATCAGACTAAGTGTTGTCCCTGTCGAATTATGATGTCATAATTATGGCACCAATGACGTCATCGTTAACAACACCTATTTCCCATATGGAGTTATTTACAATGAGCCACGTTTCAATTTTTTCCATAGAGCGGTTTTGGAGTTATGGAGGTGCAACGTTTTTCGTTTTTTCCAAGATGGCGCCTGTAACGCATGACCTATGACATCATGATTATCATTAAAATATTCTAAAGGAGGAGGTGCTCCTATGGTGAAAATTTCATGTCCATCAGACCAACAGTTGCTGAAAGTTTTAAAATAATGTTCGGATGGATAAGGGTTGTATTTGTAGAATTATGACGTCATAACGAAGGCACCGATGACATCATCATTAACATATTGTTACGGACGTGGTTTAGATGTTATTTACCGAGCGGTGGTATTGCCGCGACCGAACAGTTATTCCCCGACTAGACCCCGATTCCACCCAGACGTTGACCAAATCGCGCTATGCCAAATCAATGATAGAAAGGACACGACGACTGGGAAAGAGGAAACGACGCAAGGGGTACAGTTCTCAAGACCTCCGGAGGAGGGTATAATTACAGTGGTGGAGAAAAGGGGTAGATTACAAGGCAGTGAGGTAAAGACACAGAAGAGATGGGCACTTAATTACCGTCTTATCTTAACCCAGACAGACCACAGACAAACGGAACAAGGCTGACTTACACAGGGATTGATGGCAGGAAGGGACAGGTAGGTCGATAGCACAAGGTGCACCTTGGCTCGGGGACAGGATAAAGCACGGTCCAGAAGATGCGGGGAGGTCTCACAGCGCTCGAAGGGGACGTCTTTCTTTCTCCAAGCTCGGCGCGCATCTGACGTCACCTCCCTCTCCCTGCGCATGCTCAGCGGGGAGTGACACGCCCTCGGCTGGTTGGCTCCGCCCCACTGGGGTCGGTCCGCCGCTTCCATTGGGTGCGGGGGTTACCGGGCTCCGCCCTTGACGAGGAGCTGACAGGGAGCCCCTATTTGGTAACCCCGTCGAGCACATGTTCGATGGCGGCTCGTTGGGAAGGCCTGGTGCCCTCCCAACACCCCCTACCAACCAAGCCGGAGTGAGGACGCGCACTCCCTGCGCTCGTTGTCGTTGTTGTTGTTGTTGTTGTTGAACTGTGAGGAAGAGCTGCGGGGAGGTATTGGGAGGTCCTAAACTTCCTAACGGTGCCATACAATCACATTCTGGTGCAACGAAGGGTCAGAATTAATGGAAACGAGTCCTTAACTGACATAGACTAAGAATAACTAGCAAGATGTCCTATAGTTGTCTTACATGAGATGCGGTGAACCTGGGCACGACATTTAATGTGGGAAATAGGGGGAGGTCGGGTCTACAGAGTGTTGTTTACAGAAAATGGGACTAGGGAATGGGGGATTGGGGATAGTTGGGAAGTATTGAGGAAATAGGGGAATATTTACAAGCGGATATGGATGGATGCAAATCCCATATCCGCAACATTCCACCCTCCTCTACCTCGGGGCGTCCCGACCCGATAAATTTTAACCTACTTTAGTGTGGCACTCAGATGTAGTTCCCTCTACTATTAACTCAACCCTGAGTGCGACAGTTTTACAGATGTTCACAAATGAGTAAATATGTCCCCCTGCGACGTTGCACCCTTCTCCTAACAGAAACACACCCACAGGATAACCGAATCGCGGAAAGCATCCTCAAACTAAACATACAGCCGGTAGGGAGCATTATTTATACAACACTGATATTTACACTACGATCCAGGACCTGTTCTTTGAGGAACACATGCAGATGTTATGCATAGGGAGAGCACGCATGCCAGCATCGATACACCAACCCACGAGTGCCCTGTGGCCCTACGGCCTTTAATAATGTGCAGAGCACCCCGTCCAAGCACCACAAGCACCATCCCATTACGCACAGTCAGCACCATCCGGTGCACCAATAAAGTGTTCATAAAAAAGGCACAATTAAGTGTCCATGGTCACCGGTGGTGTCGCAGCCGGCCGATGTTCTGCCGCTGGTCTTGCCTTCATGGAGTGCACTTGGCCTTCTGGCTTCTTTAGAAATAAAGAAAGGCGCCAACCGCGTCCATTTCTGAATTGTGGCCGTCAGGGGGGCCAACTAAAAGTGGTTCACCTGTATGGCATAGGTGCCACGTTGACCCAGAGGTCCATCCACGGGTGGTGCTTGACCGCAAAAGAACTGCGGTCCATTGTGGGCGGCCACAAAAATTGCGGTCCATATGGTGTATCGATCCAGGCAGCAAGCAGCGGAAGTACAGGCCCACAACTGCGGAGCCAGCACCTCTCTCTCCTCTCTCTCTGCCCCAAAGCCAGATCCTCGGAGGTGGGAGACAAAAGAAGACAAGTGAGTAAGGTGGTAAGGGCGCAAAAGTGCATGCAATACAAGGTAATGCACACTGAGGGCACATGGGAACCAGGTGAGACAGGTACGTTCCTACCGTACGCCCCCCCCCCCCCACCAGGTAACCTACATTGCCCCTCCCTTACCCCTTACTGTATCCACAAAACACAACACTACCCATAAACATCTACTTTACACATCAACAAACGTCCCTACTGTCTTCCCCGTTCCTCCCATAAACCAAATTCGTCTTCTCTCCCTCCTAACCAATCAAATTTGCCATTTCCAACTCTCATCAAAATCTGCCATCTCCAACTCAACATCAAAATCTGCCATCACCAATTCATCATCAGTCCCTCCTAAGGAGGGAGAGATGGAATCACCCCAATGTCTTATCCACGTCGTGATGCGTCTCACAAATCCAAACAGCAATTCTCATTTCCTGCAACACAAAACAAAGAAAACACAGGTGTGGAGTCATCATCATCACCTCAGGTAAGTGGCTGCGTATGGTGCGACAGGTTCATCAATCCTAACTATTTCCTAAATGACTTTAACAACTTTACATTACCCGGGGTCTTTCTCCTGCCAAACCATTGGCCCTCATTACTCTATGTGGTTCGAAGAACCAAAATCCCATTGACCATCTGTGGTGCACACCATCAATTTGGGTCTCACTCCCCGATTCAACACTCGGTGCCCCCGCACAATTTCGGTGGCTGGGTCGTGTGACGCTCCCCGCTCACTATCAGCCCTCATTTGCTCACTCTGAGCATCCATCCGGTTCCCCATTACACCCATCATTCTGCTTTCCATTTCTTCGCTATTCTTGTCCATAAGGGCCTTCATTTGTATAAAAAAAAGGTTCAAATCCACCAGCGGCGCTGCTACGGTCGTGGGCGCGGTCGCCGTAGCCATGTGCGAGGCGCCATTTTGCGCGCCCGTAACCTCGTGCGCGAGGACGCCATTTTGCGAACCTGCCGCCCTCACTGCTTCGCTCTCCTCATGTCCCTCAATTTGGTCCTGGATCGACCCTGCCTCACTCTCCTCTACCGGAACCCAGCCGTCTTGATCTCCCATAGCGCGACTTTCAAAATTCGGGTTTTTTTTGTAAAACAAAATCAAATTTCGGTGACTTGTAATTTTGAGCGCGTTAAGTGCGCTTCGGGTCCGTATCTCACTCCCAGACACCAATTGTTGCAGTAATAACACAATTGGTGTCCAAAATTTGGGCTAAATAAATTTAGTCCCAGGTTCGAATCCCACTTCTGACACCAATTGTTACGGACGCGGTTTAGATGTTATTTACCGAGTGGTGGTATTGCCGTGACCGAACAGTTATTCCCCGACTAGACCCCGATTCCACCCAGACGTTGACCAAATCGCTCTATGCCAAATCAATGATAGAAAGGACACGACGACTGGGAAAGAGGAAACGACGCAAGGGGTACAGTTCTCAAGACCTCCGGAGGAGGGTATAATTACAGTGGTGGAGAAAAGGGGTAGATTAAAAGGCAGTGAGGTAAAGACACATAAGAGATGGGCACTTAATTACCGTCTTATCTTAACCCAGACAGACCACAGACAAACGGAACAAGGCTGACTTACACAGGGATTGATGGCAGGAAGGGACAGGTAGGTCGATAGCACAAGGTGCACCTTGGCTCGGGGACAGGATAAAGCACGGTCCAGAAGATGCGGGGAGGTCTCACAGCGCTCGAAGGGGACGTCTTTCTTTCTCCAAGCTCGGCGCGCATCTGACGTCACCTCCCTCTCCCTGCGCATGCTCAGCGGGGAGTGACACGCCCTCGGCTGGTTGGCTCCGCCCCACTGGGGCCGGTCCGCCGCTTCCATTGGGTGCGGGGGTTACCGGGCTCCGCCCTTGACGAGGAGCTGACAGGGAGCCCCTATTTGGTAACCCCGTCGAGCACATGTTCGATGGCGGCTCGTTGGGAAGGCCTGGTGCCCTCCCAACACCCCCTACCAACCAAGCCGGAGTGAGGACGCGCACTCCCTGCGCTCGTTGTCGTTGTCGTTGTTGTTGTTGTTGTTGTTGTTGTTGAACTGTGAGGAAGAGCTGCGGGGAGGTATTGGGAGGTCCTAATCTTCCTAACGGTGCCATACAATCACATTCTGGTGCAACGAAGGGTCAGAATTAATGGAAACGAGTCCTTAACTGACATAGACTAAGAATAACTAGCAAGATGTCCTATAGTTGTCTTACATGAGATGCGGTGAACCTGGGCACGACATTTAATGGGGGAAATAGGGGGAGGTCGGGTCTACAGAGTGTTGTTTACAGAAAATGGGACGAGGGAATGGGGGATTGGGGATAGTTGGGAAGTATTGAGGAAATAGGGGAATATTTACAAGCGGATATGGATGGATGCAAATCCCATATCCGCAACAATATATTATTCCCCATGGGGAGTCGGTGACAATGAGCCAGGTCTCAATTTTTTTCCATGGAGTGGTTTCAGAGATATATAGGTGCGAAGTTTTTCCAAGATGGCGCCTGTACCACGTGACCTATGACATCATAGTAATCATTGAAATATTGTACAGGAGGAGGCCTTCCTATGGTGAAAATTTCGTGTCAATTTTGCCAACGGTTGCCGAGAAAATGAATTTTTAAAATGCAGACATGGCACACACTTTACTTTACTGAAATGCAGACACGTACGTACGTACGTAACTGAATGCTTAACCCCGCTTTTTGCTTCGCGAACGCAGGGTAACAAGAAGATGTCATGCAGAGCACAATACTTGCAAAATCTACCCCTTCCCCCTCCGAAAAAGGTTGCAATTGATCCAGAAAATTGTCCATTTCATCAAGATCAAAATTGACGATCTTGATCAAAGCTCAGGTCAATAGGATGAAAAGTGACGATTTTTAGATGAAAACTGATGATTTTAGAAGTTTGACCTTGAGTTGACCTTTGATCTTTTGACCTTAAAATAGTTGGTTTCCCAATTCAGTGAGGCACAATGCAAATGCTGTTAAATTTTCAAGTCAATTGGATGAAAATTGATGATTTTGGGTTTGACCTTGAGTTGACCTTTTGACCTCAAAAAAGTATGTTTCCCAATTTAGTGACTCAATGTGAAAATGCTGTTAAATTTTCAAGTAAATCGGATGAATATTGAAGATTTTTCAGATGAACATTGATGATTTTGGAAGTTTTACCTTGGGTTGACTGTTTGACCTCAAAAATAGTTGGTTTCCCAATTCAATGAGGCACTATGCAAATGCTGTTCTATTTTCAAGTCAATCGGATGAAAATTAATGTTTTTTCAGATGAAAGTGATGATTTTTGAAGTTCGACCTTGAGTTCACTTTTGACGTTTTGACCTCAAAAATAGGTAGTTTCCCTATTTAGTGACTCAATGTGCAAATGATGTTCAAATTTTCAAGTCAATCGGATGAAAAATGGCAATTTCCGAAATTTGACCTCTAGGTGACCTTTGCCCTCAAAATCAATAAGCTTCTCAATTGTGACGACCTCTACAACTTGATGAAGTTTCATGACGATCGGTTTAGAGTTGTGGCCTGTAGGCGAGTGACAAACTAACAGACAGACAGACAGACAAACAGACAGAAAGACAGAATAACAAACGCAACCGAACAATATACTTGAAAATTCTTCGATTTTGCAAGTAACAAACAGACAAACAGACAGCCAGACAAATGGACTGAAATGCAATACCTTCTCCTCTGGCGAGGGTAATAATTATCATGGCTGTTGATGTCAAGACTTTCATATTTTCAAACATCTTGAACTTTGACAATCATATTGGATTCTGTCCCGATCACTCAACAACGGACGTGCTGTTGCTCCTCTCTCAGCAATGTCTGGAGGCCATAATTCTCAAACAAGAGGTTAAGACTATCTCCTTGGTCATATCTTGTCATTCGACACAGTCTGGTTCCTGCTTTGCTTGCCAAGCTCTCTTCCTGCAAGGTCATCTTCATTTCCTGGATTTTTTACTTCCTCCACTCATGCAGTCCTATCAATGCAACCCTCTCCTCATTTCACCCCATGGAGGCAGGAGTGCTTCAAGGTTTTGGGCCCAGTTTTGTTCCTTATCAATCTACATAAATGATCTCGTCTCTTACTGTCTCTTGCAAAACCGTCTCTTACATTTTTCAGGCAACTGCGCATTGTGGCATGCAGCATTACATTCCACTGATAGGCAGACTGCCCTTCGATCCTGGAAAAAATCTCATGGTCTCACCCTGTCACTCCAGGAGGATCATCAAATTAACCCACCTATATTTTTACATGGTCAGCCACTGGAATACGTTACGTCTCTTTATCTTCAGGGCCTCGTTATCAACCACAACCTCTCCTGGACCAACCACATATCAAATATGACCTCCAACACCAGCGATAGACAACCTCTGTCATTCCAAGTATTTCATATCATCCTTCATTGGTACACACAATCATTATGACCGCTATCTACCCAACCATCTTACTTTCAGGTTGCAGTTTTCCTCCCTTCCTCTGTCTCTCTCTCTCTCTTTTTTCCTGTTTGTTAATTCCCTTATTTATTGTATCCAACTGTTGCCCACTGCCTCAATATCAGTCTATTCACCCCTCCCCCCCCCCTTCCCCTACCCCTCCCCCTCCACCCCCCAATATTTTGAATGATGCACCCCTCCCCCTCCCCCCCTCCCCCCACATCACCTTACTCTTCCATCATCCTTTCGAGATATTTTGTAATACATTGTCGGGGCTCTTGGAGGATCTTGAACACAGAACGGACCAAGACATAACAGAACGAAAATAGCAGTAGAAAGAGAGGATGGGAAGGGACAACAACAGCAGGTATGT
Source organism: Myxine glutinosa (assembly GCF_964187855.1). NCBI lineage: Eukaryota > Metazoa > Chordata > Myxini > Myxiniformes > Myxinidae > Myxine > Myxine glutinosa. The sequence goes on from NC_136270.1 coordinate 106,938,846, forward strand.
TGGATAAAATAGAGGGAGACTAGAATGAGAGCAAGAGGAGGACAGGGGTTAACAGGATGGATACAGTCGCAAACTTTCAATCACAGAAGTGGAAGGAAAAACTGGAAACCTGGAAAGAGGTGGGCTTGGGTAGGGTTAAAGGGGATAGAACAGATCATGGATGTGGATGAGGAATGACCTGAGATGGTGTTCAACAGCTGTCTTAAAGCCCTGAAGGGAAGGGTGAGATTGAAGAGACTGAGGAAGTTGGTTCCACGGGCAGGAAAAACAAAGCGAACTCAATGAGTAGAGGTGAGCAGTGAATCTGGATTTGGGAAGTTTCATCCGAAGGGGTTTACTGGCAGACCGCATGAACACTGTTGAAACCAGAGATGCAAGACTAGAAAGGGGGCGAAAGAAGATAGAGAGACCACCAACCTGCCTCGGATGTCATCGTGATAAGCCTGCGCATTTATTCAGCTTCATTGTGGGACATTACAATGATTTTGATAGCCTTAGTTTACATGACGTCAAGCTGAGCTGTGGCTGAAGGCCTTGTAAGTGGATAGGAGTTCAGGTGTGGCAATTATGACTTTCCATAACTGAGAATGTCCAGTCGGTGGCTGGCTTTGGAGGCCAACTTAGTGATGTTGATTGCCCAAAAAATACAACGTCTGATTGTGAGACCCAATATTTTGAATGACTAAACTTCTTCAGAAGGAATAGTAAGAAAATATATGTGAGGGTGCACCAGGCGGTCTTTTCTGAGATGCCATGTGAGAGTGAGATTTGTCAAAAGACATATTCCAAGTGTTACACCAGCTCGTGATTCCACAGGGTCTGCAGAGGGAGAAGCGGCTGCTGCCTGCCTAATTGAAGGATGAGAGATGCTATGGCAGTAGGTGAAGTCATCAGCAAAGAGATAAGAAGATTATCCACAGAGTCAGAAAGATCGTTGAAGATAAGAAATAGGACTGGGCCCAAGACACTTCCTTGGTGCACTTCAGCCTTGACAGGGAGATGAGATGAGAGGATCCCGTTGAGAGCCACACATTGGCAAATGGAGTAGAGGAAGTCAGTAAGCATGTGTGGAGTTGGCCTTCGATGCCATAGGCAGAGAGTTTGGAGCGTAAGGCAGGATGCCAGACTATAATGAATACTTGAGATATGTCAAGAGAGATGGCCCTGATCTCATGTCTGAGATTGAGGGTCTCCAACCATTGTTAGGAGACGAGAAGCAACATGTCCAGAGTTGAGTGACTGGGTCTGAATCGAAACTTGACGGGCCATTAGAGGACAGGAAGGATTTGATGTCAACTGTGATTATGAATTCCATGACATTGCTAATGATTGGAAGTAAGATGTGATTCGTGTGCAGCCTGTGGTTGCTGGTTGCATCATTTTTTGGTGGTGAGGCTGCCGCTGATGCAATGCCTCTATAACCAGTCATCTGGTGCTCATTTTGCCAACCTCAGAAGGATGACAGGCTCAGTCAACCCATCTTGTGTTAATTCAACAGCATGGCAGGGGCTCAAACTCAGGACCCTGAGATTTCAAGCCAGCCAGCTTAACCGTTAAGCCAACACCAACCAGGCCTGGAAGTAAGCTATTGGTCTATAGTTAAGAGGTTGGATTGTGCACCATGTTTATGTAATTCAGTGATGACTGACTTCCAAGCAGATGGAAGATGACCAAGGCTAAACTATAGGTTGAACAGAGCAGAAAGTGGATGTGGAAGATGAGCGGGTGCACTATTATCATACAGGCCAGTTGCAGAATCAGAGCTAATGGTTGCCAGAAATTTCTCCACCTTCTCAGTTGAAAAAGACCAGGAGCCCAGGAGCAGATTAGGGCAACTGGTTAGGGTAGCTACACAGAGAATGGGGTTTGGAACAGAATATTTCGAAGCAAACAGAATTAAGGCATTCGGCCATCTCACGAGCAAAGTCTGCTGTGGTGCCATTTGCAGTGAGGGAAGGGATGCATAGCATACTCCATACACAGCTTGCAATCCCTGCCAATCAGCCTGAGTGAACTGCCAGACCCACTGGCACAGAAGCAACTCTCTTAAAATAGCCAGGGAGATGTTGACTCTCACAAGCACATTCTAAGATAAAAAAAAATTGGTGCAAAGGACGATCAAGAGACATTACCTGGAAAGTTAGCCATTACCAAGTCCAGAAGGGACGATTTGCCATAGGCAGAAATCTGGGTTGGAAAATTCACAGATTGAGTCAAGGCCATGTAGTCACGAAGTCCAATTGGCATGGTAACACTTGAAATGGTCACATATGAGGACGAGGTTGTTGGGATGTGTGGTTAAAAGTTGGTCCATTGGCTGAAAGAGAGAGATTTCAATGGAGTCGTCACTGCTAGGAGGACAGTACAGCATAGACAATGAAGAGGTGAGAGTGGAGCAGAGCTGCAACCAAAGGTACTCTTGGAGGTTTGGAAGTGTAAGAGCAGTACACGAACAGTGAAAATTGAATTGATGGAAACGAACTCCGCTGCCAGCACAGGGCTCAGTCCTGCCAAACCGGAGGACACAATAGCCAAGAAGAGACACTAAGGAGTTAAGGATGTCCTGTGGGAGGAAGGATTATGTGAAGCAGATGATGTCGGTTTATCAGCAGCACCTGGATTGAGAGATCTATCAGGTTAAAGTGGAGGACTCTGATGTTGGTGGTCCACATAGTTAGGGATAGGGGAGGAGGTGCTGTTTTGCATGGTTCCGGACTATTGAGAGGAGCTTGGGGAACTTGAAAAATGAGAGGGCAAACTCTAAGATGGAGTGGGGGAATGTGGAGAGGGGGTGTAAAAACACTGAGTGTGGGGTGTTGGGAGGAGGCAGGATGAAGGGGGAGATGGTAGGGGGAGTGTGGCGAGTTAGAAGATGAAGGGGCGGGGCAAGGAGGATGATGGAAAAGGGTGGGATGAGGTGAAGATGGGGATGGGTGAGGGGGAAGATGGGAGGGGCTGTGAAAAGGGGAAATGGAAGGGCAAGAGTGAGGGAGATCCTGGGAGGGAAAGTGTGAGAGAAAACAGAAAGGGGGCACATGAGCTGGAGGGATGCTAAATTGGGGGACACAAAGAATAGGTGCGGTTGGGAGGAAGCGAACATATAGGAGATGACGAGGGGATGGTACTGATCTGGAAGAGTTTGACAACGTTAATGGACTTGAAGGGAGAGTTGATGGTCATTTGCAGGCAACCTCTGAAAGCTGGACTTCTCTTGATCCCCAATTAGATACACTTAGACAGTCCTCGTGAAAGGGGTGAAATGAGGGAGTTTTGAAGGAGACGAAAATCGTGTTGTATGTCCAGAGGGACGGTCGATGGATCGAGAGTTTGTGATTTTGACATGTTTGGGAAGGAAATTGTGTGACGAAAAATAATAGGAAGTGGAATAGATTAAGATGAGGAAGAAGAACATGTGTGGTGTTCATGATTGAGCGATAAGGCAAAATAAGTATTCTTAAATGGAAACTTTTTAGGAAAAAGGAAATTCGTTTTATGAGAATTAATGTTAGTTCAATTAGGAAGTATTGAGAATGGAAGAGATAAAGAGTGAACGAAGGACGGAATGATTTTGTGATTATTTGGAAGTTAAAATAGATATTTTTTGAAGTGAAGAGGGGGAAGTTATATAGTGTTGAGCAGCATGAAAGAAGAACACTGGATGAAGAAAGTCGAACGAGGCATGTCAGAGCACAGACAGAATGGGCACATTCACTCGCTCGCCAAGGCCTTGGGAAGTAGACAAGACTCACAGGCACAATTTTGATAAAACACCACAAGGTATGAAAAAAGAACATGGAAATTTGAAACTATAACAGAACGGCCCGACGGATTTGGTCCAGAGGACTTGGCTTTGATGAACCGCGAGGAGGCACGTCCGAGCCAACATCCAACTTGTTCAGAACCAGAAGCCAATTAATAAATGGACTTTTCACTCTATCTATGAATACATTGACTTGTTATCCTCGTAGTGGGGCGGCTTAGCCCAAATATTCAAAAGAATTGTGCATTTTGTGAAACAAGCACCAAATTTGGCACAAATGTACATTAATATGTTGCGAACATTTTCAGATATTGGGCCACTTGAAATTCCGTAATTTTTTTTTTCAAATTTTTTCAAATTTCGTAATTTCAAATTTTTCGGGTGACACCGTCACAATTTCGGTCTTCGAGGCCGGCCGATAGGCAAAGTGTGACCGGAAGGGACGAGTTCTCCTGACCACGTGGCCCTCGATCTGGGAAGCGAGAGGCGTTCCATTAGTGGACGCGCCCCTCACGCCCGACTTTTGGGCGGCCCCGGCAGGCCGTTTGTTTTGACGTTCCGTGACAGGCCCCGCACCCCCACCTCCGGGCCGACCGGAAGCTCGTGCTGAGTACATCATACCTGAACAACTCAG